>NC_140169.1:17000436-17077454 GCF_963971535.1 Notolepis coatsorum
TGTGTTTTGGTTGGTAGGGCACAAGAAGCCTACACTGCTCTGTCCCTTGAACAAAGCGCTGATTATGAGCTGGTTAAAGCTTCCATATTGAGGGCTTATGAGTTGGTCCCCGAGGCCTATCGTCAGCGTTTTAGAGGTTATCGTAGGCAGGAGGGGCAGTCTTATGTTGAATTTGGAAAAGAGAAGGAGAACCTGTTTGACCGGTGGTGCACCTCGCAAAAAGCAGAGTCAAGGGAGCAGCTCAGACAGTTGGTTCTCCTAGAGGAATTTAAGAGGTTTGTTCCTGATAACGTTTCCACACATCTAAATGAGCATAAGGTATCGAAGATAGCCGACGCTGCTGTCTTGGCTGATGAGTTTGTGTTAACACACAAATCTGTCTTTGTAGAGGAGGGCCGTGTGGAGTCCAGGGGTAGTAGGCATCCTTCTCAGGGGAGCCGGTTCCCGGCACCCGTGTCTGCTGGTCGGTTTACTTCGACTCCTAGGCAAGGTGGCTCTGCTAGTGCATTCCCAGAGGGGGTTATCTGTTTTTACTGTAAGGAGCCTGGTCATATCGTTGCTGGATGCCCTGTGCTTAAGCAGAAAAATGTAAAAACGGTGGCTCTGGTAGAAATCATAGACAGGACACCTATGCCGACATTAGAGGGTGGGGTGCGAAGTATCAAAGGTGCAGACAGGGAGCTAGAGGGCTCCTCAACATTTAGGATGGATGGATTTGTTTCACTGGTTGGTGAATTAGGATCAAGGCAGGCTATTACAATATGGAGAGATACAGGAGCTTTCCAGTCTCTCATTCTGGATGGGATTTTGCCATTTTCGGAAGATTCTTCATTGCATTCCGGTGCCATTGTTCAGGGCTTTGGAGGAGGCTTTGTGAATACTCCTTTGCATGAGGTTTCGCTAAACTCTCCCTTAGTATCAGGCAATGTTGTCGTAGGAGTGTGTTCTCACATTCCCATAAAGGGGGTGTCCTTCATTCTAGGGAACGATTTGGCCGGTGGCAAGGTGCTGGCTACTCCAGTTGTAATTCCCGTCCCTGTAGTTTCTGAGGTTCCTGATGAGCTCGCACAGAAGCATCCAGGAGTGTTTCCTGTGTGTGCGGTAACACGCGCAATGTCAAAGGTCAAATGTGACACCCATGAGGTTGTTAACTTAGATGGTGATATGATACTTAGTGACACGTTCTTTGTTGAGTTGAAAAGTGGCCCTGATGAGGGGTTTGGTAAGGTGATTCCGTCTCATGAGCAGTTGGTACTAGAGCAAAACAAGGATGTCTCCTTGTCGTCCCTCTTTGAAGAGGCGGTTTTAGAGGATGAAATGGTAGATACGTCTCAAGGATACTTTGTTAGCAATGACGTGCTCATGAGAAAGTGGACACCACCTAACCTGTCCAGTCTGGATGACTGGGGCAGTGTGTTTCAGATTGTTGTTCCAGCCGTGTATCGTCCTGATATACTGCATCTAGCACATGATCATGATCTTGCTGGTCACATGGGGGTCAGGAAGACTTATGACCGTGTGCTGAGACATTTTTGTTGGCCTGGTTTGAAGTCAGATGTGGCACAATATTGTCGCTCGTGCCATGTGTGTCAGGTGGTTGGTAAACCAAACCAGAAGATCCCTCAGGCTCCTCTGCAGCCTATCCCTGCCGTTGGGGAACCTTTTGAGCGGATCCTCATTGACTGTGTTGGTCCCCTCCCTCGAACTAAGACAGGGAACCAGTACCTTTTGACTATTATGTGTGCAGCGACCCGTTTTCCTGAAGCCATTCCTTTACGCAAGATCACAGCCCCAGCTATATCCAAAGCTCTGGTTAGGTTTTTTTTGACTTTTGGTCTACCAAAGGTCATTCAATCAGATCAAGGGTCTAACTTCATGTCCCGTCTCTTTGCTCAGGTCCTCCAGCAGTTGTCTATTCAGCATTGCCCTTCCTCTGCCTATCATCCAGAGTCCCAGGGGGCGCTGGAGAGATTTCACCAGACTATCAAAACAATGCTGCGGGCATATTGTACGGAGTTCGACAAAGACTGGGATGATGGAATTCCTTTGCTTCTGTTTGCTGCTAGGGAGGTAACCCAGGAGTCTCTTGGATTCAGCCCGGCTGAGCTGGTGTTCGGCCACACAGTGAGGGGTCCTTTGAAACTGCTGAAGGAAAAGTGGTTGGCTGACCAGACTCCTTCCTCTACTAATTTGTTGGACTATGTGTGTGACTTCAGGCTTAAGCTTAGTAGAGCATGTGAACTAGCGAAAGAGAACCTAAAGGTAGCCCAAGGAAAAATGAAGGTGTGGTATGATAGGCGGGCCCGACATAGGGTGTTCTCACCGGGAGACAAGGTGTTGGTTCTCTCGCCTATTCTTGGGTCTGCATTACAGGCTAAATACAGTGGGCCATACTCCACTGAGCGCAAAGTTGGTGAGGTCGACTACTTGATTAAAACTCCCGACCGCAGGCGCAAGAGTAGATTATGTCACGTCAATATGTTGAAGGCGTACAATGATAGGGCTCAGATTGACCAGTCAGGGGTCAAGCCTGTGGCTGTTCTAACAGTTTCTGCATCTCCTATTGTAGCCGACTGTTCTGTGTCGAAGGAGATTTCTCAGGGCCGGTTGCCAAACACCCAGATACTAGGTGACTTGGACTCACACCTGTCGTACTTACCACTTCCTGAGCGTACGGATGTGGTGCGCCTACTTAGACAGCATACACGTTTGTTTTCTGATGTCCCTAGTCGTACTAATGTACTCGAGCATGACATTGATGTTGGTAGTGCAGGGCCAATTAAGCAACATGCCTATAGGGTGAATCCGGAAAAACGAAGGATCTTGAGTAAGGAAGTAGACTATATGGTGAGACATGGCATTGCGGAGCCCAGTTCTAGTGCGTGGAGCTCCCCCTGCCTGCTTGTTGATAAGCCAGACTGCACTCATCGGTTCTGTACTGATTTCCGTAAAGTTAATGCAGTAACCAAGCCGGACTCGTACCATCTGCCTCGGATGAACGACTGTATCGATCGGGTGGGTTCAGCAGCTTTTGTAAGTAAATTGGATTTGCTAAAGGGATACTGGCAGGTTCCGCTTACTCCGCGAGCACGTGAGATATCCGCTTTTGTCACACCAGAGAGTTTCTGCCAGTATACAGTGATGGCCTTTGGCATGCGAAATGCCCCAGCGACGTTTCAGCGGCTAGTGAACAAGGTCCTGGGCGGGGTAGCGTTCTGTGAGGCATATCTGGATGACCTGGTTATCCACAGTTCCTCTTGGTCACAACATGTGGAGCATCTGGCCGAAGTGTTCAAGCGGTTGGGTGATGCTAACTTGACAGTTAACCTTGCGAAATGTGAATTTGGACAGGCCACGGTTACCTACCTGGGTAAGGTGGTTGGACGTGGGCATGTGTGCCCCGTTACAGCTAAGGTGGAGGCTATAGTGGGCTTCCCTGCTCCCATCACCAGGCGGGAGTTAAAGCGCTTCCTAGGTATGGCAGGGTACTATAGGAGTTTCTGTAGGAACTTTGCTTCTGTTGTTGCCCCTTTGACCAATCTGCTCAGTCCTAAGGTACCTTTCGTGTGGACTGAGACTTGTCAACAGTCTTTTGAGAGCATCAAGGGTATTCTGATTAGCGCTCCCGTTCTGTCAGCTCCCGATTTTCAACTGCCATTCAAGTTGGCAGTGGATGCTAGTGACCTCGGTGCTGGAGCCGTCCTCCTGCAAGAGGATGCATTAGAGGTGGAGCACCCAGTGTGCTACTTTTCTAAAAAGTTTGACAGGCATCAACTGCACTACTCTACTATAGAGAAGGAGGCGCTCGCTTTGGTTCTTGCCTTGAACCATTTTGATGTTTACGTGGGATCCTCCAGTTTACCCCTTGTTGTGTATACAGACCATAACCCTTTGGTTTTTCTTCGCAGCATGGTGAATTCGAATCATCGTTTGATGCGATGGAGTTTGTTCCTCCAGGCGTATAACTTGGATATTCGCCACATTCGTGGGAGGGACAACGTGCTAGCAGACGCCCTCTCACGATCGTAGTACCGGTGTTTGTGGTACCCGTTATCGCTGTTGTGGTAGAGGCCCTGACAACTAAGGGGTCACAGTTGTTTTTGTTTTGTTTATGGGTTGTTGTGTAGTGGTTGCCTCTTGGGCAACCAGTTTGGTGGGGGAGGTGTTATGTACTAGAGGCCTGGTCACTCCTGTGTCACCAGGGCAGGCAGGTGAGGGCTGCCAATTAGCCAATTAGTGCTGATTGGTTACCTGCTGGGGAGCTTCAAAGGCAGACCCAGAAACACACATGCACGGTCTGTGCCTAGTGAAAGAGCTGTCAGGTTCTTACAGTCCTTGTCCGTTGGGTTACCAGTACATTAGCTTATAGTTATATTAGTAGTTCCTTGGTTTAGTAGCATTTTTGAGTTAGAGCACAGGGTTTTGGTGTTGATTACACATAGGTTGCGTACCCATGAGCCAGGGTCGTAATACATACATACATACATACATACATACATACATACATACATACATACATACATACATACATACATACATACATACATACATACATACATACATACATACAGTACTCACACAACCATCTGAACTCTCGCACACACAGCGTGTATCGACATGCAAACAAAGTGGCAGGCAGTGATAGACGTCTGAAGAGGAGTCTGCCATAGATCAGAACTGACTTCACCTGAAGGCCTCCAGCATTCCACTCCAATCAGTCACATGGAGGCAAGATCTCAACTATGTCTCAATCCAGATGCTTTGACAATAAGCATCTCGAAGTTAACTGCTTGATTGCAAAGGGAGAGAGATCATAGACAAACATATGATTTTGATAAATGCTCGGGGCTAGAGCTAGGTAGACAAATGATCAAAGGATAATGAATTACGTATGGAGTCCCATCAGCCAGATAATGGAGTCTGAAAAAATTAAAAAGTCTATTAGTACTGAGTTCATATTATGTTGTGTCTGTCTAATTTGAGTTTATGATGACTATCCAGGTGATGGTATTCTATGTAAAATGTCAGCTACAGTATGATTATGAATCGGGTATAGTTTGATATCATAATAGTCTATATCTTCTTCGAATGCCAGCTACATCTAGGGGTATTCGATTTTATTTTGATCCACTAATAATGGATTCCAGACCTGTGTATAGTGGGCGCCCACAGCTCAAGACTTCCAGCTAGATTATATTTGCGTTGGCTGCATGGTGACACTACATTTCAGAATGTTTGGTCTGAGGCAGAAAAGTTTATAATACAGTATATATATATATATATATATATATATATATATATATATATATATATATATATATATATATATATATATATATGCTTATTTATTCATATAGCCTATATTATATTTGTATTTATGTACAGTATTCCACAGCCCATATGCAGTGCATCTGGTATAGTAGTCTATCTGATTATGAATCAGATAGTGTTTGATATAATTATAGTCTCGGCTCTCAGAGTGTGTCCATATGCTTCACACTTACTTATATACAGAATATATAGAGGGGTTTCCCGACCACATCAGACACAGTGTGCGTGCACATACACAAGGCAAAGAATTATATAATCCTGGTCAGAACAACGGGGCAGACTACAATATATTTGCATTTGTTACTAGCCATACTAGAGATCTAAACAATCAATCTATGCCAAAGCTAGCCATGTAAAAGGTGAAAGACTCACAGCCACGCTGATTTGGAAAAATAGCATCCAGCTGTTTTTGTTTGAAACAACTTGTAGTCAGGGGAGTCCCATGGTTTCTCCACTACTGTTGTCGTGCTTTATTGCTTTACATTTTGCAGTAGCTTGCTGGTAGTTCAGCTCATTTCCAATTTGCAATGTTATTGTAGTTGTTAATTACTTTCTTCTATTTTGAGGTGTACTACTCTCCTCAAAATACTTAAAACAGTTTCTTTGTCTGTCAAATAACAAGGAACAAGAACTTTGAGACACTGCTCATATGTCATATCAATAAGAGAGTCTGCTCTTACAACGAAGCTGACAGGCTGTTCTTTAGACCGTTGTTCTGGTCAAGTTGTTAAGTTGTCTAAAAAAGTGACATTTCAAGAAAAACAAGTTCATGATTTTTTTTTTATTATTATTTTAACTGTTCTGATTATGCAAGGCAGCTCAAAAATTTACTTGTTGCACTTTTTTCTGTGAAGAAATCAGATTAGATATAGGGTTATATAGTGTTGGTTCATGTCTGACTGGCAGGCAGCTATTCAAATGACAAGTGGTATATTATGCAGTTATGTAACTTCCTTTCTTATTATATATTTTTTTATCATTTTGTATTGCTTCGCAAATGTGGATATGACTTATTTTTTAGTTTTTAGTTTTTTACTACTGACAGCAGGTATATGACCTGAATTCACAAATATCTTTCAAATAGGTCAACGGCAAGTATTTTATATTAATTAATTTGTCCATTGAAATATATATTCAGTATGAAGTTACATCTTTTGAATACAACATGCCATAGTGAATCTATTGTTGTTGATATACCTATATGCATCCAAAACATTTATTAATGAATTTCCATTATTGTCCATTAAAATAAGCCCTGTCCCCTTTCATGTCTCATGAAGCGTTTGTTGTAGAGAGTTATGGGAGTTGTCAATCAACTTAACTCCCTCCTGAACTCTCCCGGTCCATATGGTTCTCATATAGAATATAATATATATCATAGTATATCACTTATACCTAGTATCTTTCGCATATGATTAGGACTTCAGTATATTGATATAATTACAGTCTATTAGATACACTTATACTGTATTAAATATGTTTAAAGTAGGAGTATGAATCAGCTACATTTTGACACAACAGACATCATAGACTATAATGTAAACAGACATATATTATATATATATTCAGTGTATGAGTATGAATCAGGTATCATTTGATGTAATTGCAGCCCACAGTGTCCGTCTGTCTAATGTCAGGCTCTCAGAGTGAGTCCATACGTTCCTCCCAGCTCTGCCCCGGTGGAGACCGTCAGACCCTGAGGTTCAGCCAGAGTTCACAGGGCTACTGCCACCACACTCACCCTGGGAGCCTCGTTCCCATGTGTCACTCCAATGTGGCGCGGAGATGAAGTGAGCACACATCCAAAAGAGCCCTCTGTCTCCTGGGGCCAGCAGGCAGCTGAATATAAAAAGTGGACTTGGGGGGCGTCCTGCAGGGCTAAGAGACTGTGTACTTGCCATGTTGTGAGACCAAATCCAGTTCTTGGCCCGATGTCACATGTGTTCAAACCCCCCTGCCTCCTACTCTCTCTCTCTCTCTCTCTCTCTCTCTCTCTCTCTCTCTCTCTCTCTCGCTTTATCTATCTCTCTTTTCTCTATATATTTATTTCTCTCTGTCTATCTCTCTCTCTCTATCCCCCTCTCTCTCTCCTGTCTTGTGTGTGTGTGTGTGTGTGTGTGTGTGTGTGTGTGTGTGTGTGTGTGTGTGTGTGTGTGTGTGTGTGTGTGTGTGTGTGTGTGTGTGTGTGTGTGTGTGTGTGTGTGTGTGTGTGTGTGTGTGTGTGTGTGTGTGTGTGTGTGTTTGTTTTTGCACACAAAAAAAGTGGAAATCAGTGACATGACATTTTTTCTCAAAATAACACCATGAAAACCAAAATCATTGCATTAGGTAATTTGTAAATACTTGGAATACATGAATAAATAGTCACAATGCAGTAATACAGTTGTAAATATCCAAAATATCTCATAATACTCACAGCATATTGTAAATGAATGTCTTGAAAATACACAACATAAGACCATGCCATGTGACAGCTCCTAATACTACAGATGTTTTCATTTTGAGTGCTGTTTCAAAGACTTCATGGTGGTGAATTAGTGAAATGTTAAATTGGCCAGTGAATCACATGGGATGCAGTATTAAACCATATACTGTACATATATTTTGCCGTAATTATATTTCACACATTTAAGTTGATTGAAATATGGCTCATGCCTTATGGTAGTGTGTTCTTCTGTTCAATCTGGAATAATAATAACAATAATAATATTCTGCACCAGAGCAACTAAATATATAATATCAGAAAATATGAATGTTTAAATGATTTTATTAGCTATTGTAAAATATGTTTCACACAACTGCTAACGTATGGTCTTGATGGAATAAGTTGTAGAAGACATTCTCTTTGTTCCAGACCTCCAAAGAATTGTAAGACTACCTTTAAACACAACATTCCACAGCAAAATGGAACTCCAGTCTGCCAGTCAGGCAAGCATACCACACCTCATTGCTCAATCTCAGAACCTGTATTCCATTTTCTCCTAAATCAAATGCACACAGTATTTCTGAAGGGAAAAAAATCTAAGTTCTTGTCGGCACTCTTAAAGAATGTCCTGATATGTTGGAACAAAAATCATTTTCTGGAACGCATTCTTGGTCTGAAATGGATTATGGGTAAAGACGTCCCATGTTGCATTGTTTGTCTAAATTAACTCTGGCAGGGGTTTAGATATTAAACGGCATGGGCACAGCGACGTTAAACGCCATGGGCACAGCGACGTGCTCTAAGTTAGTCCTCACCATTTTAATTGTGTCTCAGAGGTTCCATGGGCTTGAATTCCACAGAATGGCTGGTTCTCGTAGACGCCTCGTTCAAAGCGATTTGGCTCAATAAAGACGTGTCATCATGTACTACAGGAAGCCCACGGCAGCAAAAACACATGGCACAATGATGCACTTTCTGACGAGCGCTGTGTCAAAAGTTATTATTAATACACACCTCGAGCACAAACTATCTTTATTATCAGCTGTCTCATCATGTCAGTATGTTATGTATTTTTTTTTATTGTTGCTGCAAGTGTTTTCATTCAGACTGGAAGCCAGGCGTTACTGAAGCCTTGTTCAGAAAATGCTGTAATGTCCAGAAAGGGGTATAGTGGACTAATCTTCACCTCTGTAACCATGTACACTGACAGTGTTAGCAGGGGATTGAATCCCTCTTTTATTATATTAGATTACATTAGATTACATTTGATTCAAATGTATTGTCATCATACAGCACAAGTACAGTACAACAAAAAGAAGTTTGGCATCCAGAGTGCAAATGTAACAGTAAAGTGCAATAGTAATATACAATATACAGGTGATTAAACTGGGTATAAAATATATAAATTAGTACTACTGAGTAATAGTGCTAATCAGATGTATGTACTGTGTTATAGTATTATTATGTACAGTGATACAGGTATAAAGATACTATGGTAGTAAGTCGTACTGGCCAGCAGTGTAACTAGTAAGAGTAGGTAAGGGATATTTACATTTACATTTACATTTAGTCATTTAGCTGACGCTTTTATCCAAAGCGACTTACAAGTTCTGTACGACAAGTCATCAGGAAGGGCACAAGTGTTGAGTGCTACAGTGTAGGTTAGTTTATTAGGACAAGTGCATGACAGTAAGGTTAGTTAGGGTTAGATTTTATACAAAAAATTAAAAAAATAATTTTAGATAATGGATATGAACAGATATAGATATAGTATCTACAGGCATGTACAAATTATTGTATAGAGGTCTGGAAGGGGGAAGGAAATTGCAACATCGCTACAGACGACAGTCGCCAACTTGACCAGGATCGATGACAGTTGGCATTGAGAAATCGCTAAAGCTGCAAAATGTACAGAAATGGAGGAAGGGATGGAGGGAAAGAAAGGTCTGTGATGGTTGTGAGATTTTCTGTGGCAGCTTTTCACACAGAATGATTTTACCGCCAGAATCCACATGTCAACATACATTCAGCAGGTACTGATCCCATCACACATGGCGGTGGTTTACCCCACAAATCTCACGTTGGCTTCCCGAGCTGAAGCTAACGGAGGTGATGGGGAAGCCAAATCTGGGTCAGGTTTGTAGATAATCCTTAGTGTTGTTTGGCATAACCTGCCTAGAGCACCAGGTGGGTGGGGTTTAGTCATATCAGGACAATTCAAATAGTCAGGTAAACTTGAAATCACAGAAAAGTGTACCAAATTGACTCCATAATATAATTTTACTTCCACCTCACCCATCTAAAACTCCAAGCATGTTAAAAGCAATCTCGCGTGGCACCATCAGAGTTAGTTAAACTGAACATTAGGAATTATTTGCAAATACTACACACAGGTCACGACTAAGGCTTAGAAACTCAGCCTTCAATAAAAGCTTCCCACCAGTCCAGAAGAATCCTCTGGTAACAATCACCACACTATCAGTATAATTTTCATACTTCTCGTATCTTTCGTTCAGCAAACATTCAGAGCCAACAAGTACCCTCCCCCTCCTCCTTTCAACATCTCCACCAATCAACACATTGTAGTCTTCGTCACCTCATTAAGGATGACACTCGAGACAGCCATTTTGGCTCTGATCTGTAGGACGAATCCATCAGCAGCCACTAGAGAGAGTGTTTCGGTGTGTTACATCAACGACTGACTTGCCAGGGAAATGGAAACCACAGAGGTTTCCCGCCCGAGAAACTGAAAATATCTAGCTGTGACACACGGGGGTGAGATACAAAGGGTTTGGAGGTCTCAGCGAGGCGTCTCCGCTGTGACAGAGCATCCAGACGGATCAACATTTACATTCAGACATAAAAGGAACGTCGGGAGTCGCGCTGTTGGAAGAAAGATGACATCACAATAATGTGGAGTGGCGTCGAGTTGGTGAAAGTCTGATGTGAGTATGAATGTCAAACGCGTAGTAGCCCTGTCTATATCAATATACAACGTATAGAGGGTCTGTGGACAATTTGATTTTCCTTTACATTTTGTGTATTTTCACACATGGTTTCAAAATGTGGTTTTTGGGGCCCTTCCCTCAACCCAGGATCGGGGCATCAGGGAGAATTTCTCAATCACATCTACATTTCACATAATGAAAAACTGCAGTTCCTGTGTTAGTTCATATGTGCTTAATGTTAGGAGTGGCAGGGGCTCCAGAAGACCGCGCTCAGAATCAATAAAAGCTCTGGCATAGAGTTCCTCGTGCCCCTGGCTCTTGCAGAGAGAGAAAATATATGAAAAACAAAAAAAAAGAATTGCCAGCGAGCCATTGGGGACCATGTGTGTATTTAGTCTAGCTCCCGATGTCCTCTGGTGGTTTTCGGTTCAAAGCACATGGAACCGGAGCCAAAACTAACTGTGAAACCAGGCCCCTTCATCACAGTGGTGCTGCTTTTGATTGAATTTAGCATTCAGAGGTACCGGTAGGTCAAGACGCCAGGTGTGTAGTGGAGGTAGGACACGCAGGGGGTGAAGTGGCCATGTCCAATTTCACACTTAGATGATGCTCGTTTTGAATAGGGGGTTGGGAGGAGAGAGAGAGAGAGAGAGAGAGAGAGAGAGAGAGAGAGAGAGAGAGAGAGAGAGAGAGAGAGAGAGAGAGAGAGAGAGAGAGAGAGAATATTCAGTAGACAATAGAAAATAACACAGTCAAAACACAAAACAAGCAGTCGGCACTGTTCTCTCTCTTTCTCTCCCTCTCTCCCTTTCCAACTTCTCTCTCTCTGTCTCATTTTCTTGCTCTCTCTCTCTCTCTCTCTCTCTCTCTCTCTCTCTCTCTCTCTCTCTCTCTCGCACACACACACACACACACACACACACCCCTTCTCTCTCTCTTTCTCTCACCTGGAATAATGACTAATTATCCTCAGGAAGCCTCGTCTAGCGCGAGGAGGGGGAGAGGACGGGGCGACGGAGCATTCAGACATAGAGAGGAGGCAGACGGTGGGTGTCTCTCTCCTCCTGGGGCGGGAGGTTCCACCGCTTGGCTGCTCACCGCATGCTAGCCAGCCTAGAATCCCCCTCTCTGGACGTGAGGTACCACCGCCTAGCTGCTCACCGCACGCTAGCCAGCCTAGAACCCCCCTCCCTGGACGTGAGGTACCACCGCCTGGCTGAACCCTCCTCCCTGGACGTGAGGTAACATCCCTGGCTGGTCACCGCACACTAGCCAGCCTAGAACTGTTATGGCTTCACCTCCACAACCCTCCATACCTGTCTCACACACCCCCTGCACTTCAGCTCAACCCTCCATACTTGTCTCAGACACAAATCAAATCAAATCAAATTTATTTGTAAGGCCCGACAACACACGTTAATGTCCCCATGGGCCGGACACGTCTTCTTTAAACAAGTCAAGAAGAAACATCACAATAAATCAAGAACAAAACAAAAACACCATAAAGTCCAAAGAATTTAAAATAAATACAAAATAAATGCAACACTCCCAGACATGTAAAGGTAGGGAAAACTCACTAAAACCTAGCAATAAGAAAAAATGCACCACAGGCAATGTGGAGGGGAGAAACCTTAGAAGGGCCAAACACACCCCCTGCACTTCAGCTTGTGCACTACGTGCGTGTAATAGGCACAGGTGAAATGAATTACGCTGATGGATGGAGATTCCACACCTGCTCCCACACTACCACTCTGCCTACAAGAAGCATGGTTCTCCATTCATTCATCGTCCGATCTTCCCTAAGAATGGCCTGGCAAGTATCCTCTACCTTTTCTCACATTATGCTGTTTATCAGAAGTGTTTTCGTATCTCTTGAAATTGTATATCCGTATACAATTCTCTTGTGATTTTTGACATTGTATTTCCCGTATACAATTCTCTCGTGATTTTTGACGTTGTATTTTTCCCATGTACGGTGTTATCGTGAGGACTTTTCTCTCCATGTCCTCCACAGCCCACTACCTCCAGCAATCCCCACCGGCCATGACCGTCCGCACGCCAGGCTAAAACACCCAGACACACCGCACCTGTTCCCTCCCCCCTCTACACAGTAATAAATAAACATTATTCTGCCTCCTGTGTTGTGCATTTGAGCCCACCAGCTACAGTGACTTAACAAGAACCCTCCTCCCTGGACGTGAGGTACCACCCCTGGCTGAACCCTCCTCCCTGGACGTGAGGTACCACCGCCTTGCTGAACCCTCCTCCCTGGACGTGAGGTACCACCTCCTGGCTGAACCCTCCTCCCTGGTCGTGAGGTACCACCGCCTGGCTGAACCCTCCTCCCTGGACGTGAGGTACCACCGCCTGGCTGAACCCTCCTCCCTGGTCGTGAGGTACCACCGCCTGGCTGAACACTCCTCCCTGGACATGAGGTACCACCGCCTTGCTGAACACTCCTCCCTGGACATGAGGTACCACCGCCTTGCTGAACACTCCTCCCTGGATGTGAGGTAACACCGCCTGGCTGAACACTCCTCCCTGGACGTGAGGTACCACCGCCTGGCTGAACCCTCCTCCCTGGACGTGAGGTACCACCGCCTGGCTGAACCCTCCTCCCTGGACGTGAGGTACCACCGCCTGGCTGAACCCTCCTCCCTGGACGTGAGGTACCACCGCCTGGCTGAACCCTCCTCCCTGGACGTGAGGTACCACCGCCTGGCTGAACCCTCCTCCCTGGACGTGAGGTACCACTGCCTGGCTGAACACTCCTCCCTGGACGTGAGGTACCACCGCCTGGCTGAACACTCCTCCCTGGACATGAGGTACCACCGCCTTGCTGAACACTCCTCCCTGGACGTGAGGTACCACCCCTGACTGCTCACCGCATGCTAGCCAGCCTAGAGAGAGGAAAGCATGCAGGCAGGCATCAGGAGCCGCTGGATCAGTAGCGGCTGGTGAATTCTTCTCCAGGGGGGGGCGCTATACCAAACATTTTGCAACATGTACCAAGGCACGCATTGGCGAATATTATCACCATTGCCATCAATCAATATATAATCACAGTCAGTCAAATGCAACCACGTTTCCAATAGCCCTACACAAACACCCACAGCTCTCTCTCTCTCTCTCTCTCTCTCTCTCTCTCTCTCTCTCTCTCTCTCTCTCAAATCCATCCAATAATAATCACATATGTATATCTTGTCGTTTTAAACAAGTTACCATTCATTGTCCGGGTGATTATGCCCCCCCCCCCCCCCCCCCCCCGCGGCGAAATTAATTAGTTAGTTCCCCCTCACAACAACAGAGCATCGCTCTAACAGAGAGAGAGAGAGAGAGAGAGAGAGAGAGAACGCGACTCACTTGTTTAGTTGAAGCGCGAGAGAGAGAGAGAGAGAGAGAGAGAGAGAGAGAGAGCGCGACTCACTTGTTTAGTTGAAGCGCGCCTCGTTCCAGCAGGGCTTGATAAAGTGTATATATGTCCACTGTCCAGACTGTTGATGTCCATGTCCACTGCCCAGACATGTCCAGCTAGCCATATAGCTTGTTGTAGTTCAAGTCAAGAGTTTTAATTGTCACGGCATACAAGTATACAATGAAATGCGGGGTAGTTGTTGTTGTTGTTCTTACCGAACCAGCTAACTACTAGCAGACAACCAGACAACTACTAGCAGAGCGTATTTCCTAGTAGCCCCTCGAGGCGATGTCACAGGCCACTCTCAGCCAATAGAATGACTACTTCGGGCACTAGACCAAGCGCCCTCGGATATCGTATTAGATTGTGTTATGTTGTACGTACGTATTTATTTACACGTACGTATGTATTTGCCCTGTGAGTTGCGCACTGACCGTGGAGCTGAGATCGAGCGCCCATGACATGGGGTTGGAGGGGGCTAGGCCGCTAGGGGCCGGGGGGCGTGAATACTTTCCCCAAGGCAGTTGTATCAGGCCGCGTAAACCGAACGCGGAAGGACAACTGCCTTGGGGAAAGTATTCACGCGGCCGGGGGATGAATAGGACACGCAAAATAATTCTTTCTTCTTCTTCTTTTAACCAGGGGGGGGCGGCGGTCTAGCACCCTCTATGGACCAGCCTCCACTGCGGTGGATGATATAATTGGTGTAATTTCCCCTCATTGCTCGCACCAACAGCCACCCCCGAACCCACCCCCCCCCCCCCCCACACACACCGCTATGTTGGTCTGCCTGTCTTGCATCATTTCTCTAATGTGTCGCTTACATCTGTCGATGCAGCATCCACATTGCATTTTGTTTGTTTGTATATATATAATATATATATACAAACAATATTATTTAAATTAGAGCTATGTAAATATTGTATTAATTCATATAATTTATTATGTTTTAATTTAATTGTCCCTCAAAAGTATGTGGAACAAAGAATCAAATATATTGACTGGAGTCAGGGGGCTAAGTGAAGATGGTGATAGGGGGCTGACATTGACTTAAAAAAAAGCATAATTTTAATGATGCATGAAAATGTAGGTTTAATGGAGGAAAAACAACACTACCCACAACCCCTCTTGTCAGATATGAAATCAAACACAGGATTTAATTATGGAAAAAAGCCTACATTAGCTATAATCAAAATAGCAATTTTGATCAATCCATTTATAATTTGTATAGAATAAGATGACCAGGTGGTTGGATAGTGTAGCGGAGATTGCGCTCGTCACCAATGCAAGAGGCTGCGGTCTCGACTCCCGGAGTCAGCATTGCCTGCGGCTTGGGCCGATCGTCATACTAACTCGTTTGGCTGAGTTAGCGGGAGGGAAGTCAAGGGTGGTAATCTGGCATTGTGGACAGCGACGCCTACAGGTCACGTCTGGGCGCCTGAAATGGTGAAGGCAGCATGACCTCCCACACGTTACGCTTCACCAATGAGAGTCCTCGCTGCCAGGTGAAAAAAGAACCACTGGCTGTCTCCACATGTGTCGGAGGAAGCATGTGGCTGACTTCAGGGTTCCCTTGTACCGACCAGTAGGAGGAACATGCGCACAACAACCAGGTAGGGGAGGGGGGGAATTGACATAACGACTAAATTGGGATGGGGAGAAAAATAGAAAATCAGGCGGAGAAAAAGAGGATAAAAAAAAAGAATAATAATAATAATAAGATGACCAGCTTGTCATGTTCATTGCTAGCGATTATGACATTTCAACACACAGGGGCGAATTCACAAAGAATGGATTGCGCCCGGTAATAGCACCATTAACCTTAACTTAACTGCGTCTGATTTGCGCCCGCTATTTGCTCCATCTTTGCGACCTATTCACTAAAGATATTGCGCAATGATGTACTAGCACAAACACGCCCATATGGTGTGCAATTTGCTCCTGATATCTGACAGCGCTGTTGGCTCACGGAGTGAAATTTGCTCCGGATTGCTCCAGTTGGCTCGCGGAGCATCTGAGTGCAATTTGCTCCTGATATGGTAAAATAGTATAAATACTGCCCATGCAATATTATGCATGTTAGGACAATGGCAGACAAAAAACAAAAGCTTCAATTATCAGATCGCGAATTGGAAGTCCTGACAATCATTACTGTAGCTCTTCTATTCCTTGGGCCAAACACTTTTTTGGTACCAATTGGGTGGGCAAATTCTAGATTTATTTTTATTCCTATACACACCCCTAGATTGTGTTTTGATATGATAGACAGTTTGGTTTTGTAGCTTATTAGTTTTTGCAAAATAAGTATCCTGCCATATCTTGCTCCCCTTCATTGATTCGCTTGTACATCGGGTTGTGGGGGGCTTACCTAGCACATTTGGTGCCCTAGGCGAGCTTCACAACTGCGCCTCCCCCCCCAAGAAATCAAAACATCTTAACAGTTATACAGTAAAGTACTGCACCTTTATGTATTACAAGCAAGAACAAGAGCTAATAATAAATGTAAAGTGCACACTAAAGAATTAAAACAAATAAACAACTTAGCTAACAAACAATAATAATAACAATAACAAACAATAAAATAATGTGCAAATTTGCATTCAAATAAAATTAAGACGGAATGTAAAGTGCACACTAAAGAATTAAAACAAACAACTTAGCTAACAAACAATAATAATAATAATAATAATAATAATAATAATAATAATAATAATAATAATAATAATAATAATAATAATAATAATAATAATAATAATAATAATAATAATAATAATAATAATAATAATAATAATAATAATAATAATAATAATAATAATAATAATAATAATAATAATAATAATAATAATAATAATAATAATAATAATAATAATAATAATAATAATAATAATAATAATAATAACAATAACAAACAATAAAAGAATGTGCAAATTAGCTTTAAAAGAAAAGTATGTATTGTAAAATAGGTTACACATGTCAAATAATCAAAATATAATATGCTAAATAAACAAACAAATTAAAATTACAAATTCACTTTGTCTCAAGAACTATTTACATTCCACTCCCTATCATCACACTTCAAGGTTAGCCTGTAGCTTCTACTGGTTTCCATTTACAGTGCAATCCTTCTGGCCTTCCTCACTGCAAAGTCATCAATCACATCATCATATGAAATCTGACCACCAACCTCATGGTTAATACTGATTACAGCCAGACCACTTCTTCAGCGTTCTTGAGCCATGGTTGACCTCAGGTATGTTTTCAAGAGTTTAAATTTTGAAAAACTCCTCTCGGCTGAAGCTACTGTTAATGGTAGTGTTGCACTGATCCGTAGAGCAATACACAAGTTGGGATATATTTCTGTGAGCTGCTTTGTGTGTATGAATTTCAACAACTCAAGAGTTAAGATAAGATAAGATATTCCTTTATTGATCCCCTTGGGGAAATTCAGGCATCATAGCAGCATGGGGGAAGGGGGGGGGGTACAGGTAGTAAAAACAACACAAGCAGTGTAAACAAATAGGTCAATATAATTTCGCTGCTGTCGGGACAAAACCTCATAACTCCATTTTTTTATTTATTTTTTTATTATATAAATCAACTCCGTAGATCATCCTCCATATGTGTGTGTGGGTTTTACAAAGTTTAAACAATGGGAAAGCATTAAACCGATCATCTGTCTAAACCTCCTAACTCTATTCACCCTCAAATCTGTGTTAGTTTTTTTCATCTGCTGAAAAGTTGGGTTTTTGGAGTTATGAGGTTTTGTCCCGACAGCAGCGATTTACTATCTAACTAGCTGAAAAATATATGATTCACAGTGTCACATAAAGTGTAGTGTGCATAAGGTAGTGTTATAATTTACTATCTACTGAAATATACATTATTCACAGTATCACAGTATCCACTGAAATATACATTATTCACAGTATCACAGTATCCACATAAGGTGCAGTATGCCTAAGGTAGTGTTATTGTCCTCCTTGGGTTCCTATTAGTCCCAGGTCAATGTCTGGCAGCAGTCGCTGCCCCCTGTTGTGGAGCCTGGAGGCCGCTAGTCGCTGCCCACTGTTGTGGAGCCTGATGGCCGCTGGTATGAGGGACTGTCCGAGGCGGTTAGTTGAGTGTCGGGGGGGTATGAGTCTGTGGCTGAACGAGCTTCTCATCTTGACTAGCTCGTCGTAGAGGGGGTGGTAGGGGTTCTCCATGATGGCAGCCAGCTTCCTTCTCATCCCCCTCTCTGCCATCACCTCTAGTCTAGGTAGCTCGACTCCCACCACGGAGCTAGCCTTCCTCACCAGCTTATTGAGCTTGTTGGTGTCCCTTGAGTTGATGTAGCCTCACATTAACCCTTTCTTCGCCAATGACGCTGGACAACGTCATTGCTCGCCATGCTTAATCTGCCAATGACGTCGTCCAGCGTCATCGAGATCAATATTTCAAATTTCTGTCATGACAATCATATTTCACCGACGGATCATTGACGGGTGCTTGGGGATCTCCACTGAACTCTCCAACGGTTCAACACCGCCATCTGGTGGCCGATCGTCAAACCGGAAGTGTGGATCGTCACACCGGAAGTGGTGCTCACCCATATTTCGTCCGGCCACTCGCTATCGCTGCCGGGACTCCATCTTGACACACTAGATAATCGATCGGTTTCCGTAACTCAAAAAACAACATTATTTGGACGTATATAGTATTATACAACCTGGAAATGGATCGCATAGATCAACATCCCATAATAGTGAACTTTCTGCTCCAGTATCATCGACCAACGCTACGAGGAAGCTGTGGTGAGTTTCAGCGTTTTTTATTATTATTATACATACAAACTGCTATGATCAATATATGACCCATACTACACAAATGATTTAACGTGGGCCACTGACTATAACCCCCCCCCCCCCCCCCCCCCCCTCCGGTCACCAGCAGATGATGAGGCATGACGTTTAGGACCTTGTACAATTGAAATTTTTTATCTGACGTCGATCGCTATCAAACTGTATTTGATCATCAATATATGCATTTATGGCTATAACTCACGTTCTGCAGAATGCTGCAGAAAATGATAAAAACATATTTATACTTTAGACCGTATTTTAGTATGAGTGTGTGAATGAAAAAGTAGAACGTTGCTACATCCTAAACGATAGATACTTGACGTTGAATGGGCCATAGTAATGTCAATTTAGCAATACAATTTAAAAAGTTATAACCCTGCAAAGAAGGGGAACATCTCCATAGACTTACAGTGGTGGCAGAGAGGGGATTAAGATCAGAATAATCCGTGGCACATAAAGGGTTAAACATGACCCTTGCAAATCCCTTCAATTTTAATTTGAAACAGGTTTCCTCATAGTGTCTGCTACTCTGTCGTCCATTTGGACAGTAAACCGGTGTCATTCTTTCTTCTCTGATGACAGACCTGATGAGATGATATTTTCTATAATGGCATGTTTACATCTATGTTGACACATTGGGTTCCTAGCAATCACAATGGTTCCCTGGTTGCCCTCATAAACAACAGTCTCCATATATACACAATGTCCATCATTTTTAAATGGTGTTGACAAAACGCCCCTCATCTTCAAAAGCACCATATTCGGTATAAAGGATACATTTCAATTACCTACTACATTTTAAGCAATATATTCATAATCTTATCTCCATCACTTCGAGCAGTTGTTCTAGATAAACACATGTTGCATTGTCATAGCTAGAAACATATACTCAGCTTCACAGGCTGATAGTATCGCTGTGGGCATTAAGCCTTAAACCTTTGCTGCCCTTTCTGAAACACCGCTGTCCGTCTGCTGCACCTCTGGGATAACGAAAAACATGTTTTTGACGTAGTTCAATGCTTCTCTGTGGGGTCAGCAAAAATACTGTGACAATTTTACTCACTACAAAACATAGGTCAGGGCGAGTACAGGTTGTCTAACAAATGAAGCTACCCACAGCTTTTCTATACATCTCTTACTTCAGTCAAAAGATCTCAGGATCTTTTCCACATATCTCTTCTGGGATATTTTTACACAATTGGCAGACTGTTCAAAGTCCGTACCTAGAAAATGGTTTAACCTGCCTAGGTCTTTCATTTTGAATCTGGTGGAGATAGGGATGCTCGATATTGGCTTTTTTACCGATACCGATATTCCGATATTGTCCAACTCTTAATTTCCGATACCGATATCAACCGATATCAACCGATACCGATATATGCAGGGTTTCCCCGTCCAAAAAACTGAATAATTTCAGGTAACTAATAATTTCACTGGATATATATATAACAAATATTGTTATTGTTTTTTTTCTTTTTAAACCGATACCGATATTTTCCGATATCACATTTTACTGCCGATATCGGCCGATAATATCGGTCGGCCGATAATATCGGACATCCCTAGGTGGAGAGCATACTTTTCACCCGCTCTAGGTTTCTATTGTTGTCTGGTGCGATGATCAAATCATCCACTTCCGTATTTAAACATCGATTCACTTCTGTATTTAAACATTGATCCACTCCTGTATTTAAACATGGTAAATCACCCACCTCTGTACTTAAACATGGAATTAAACATAGGATTAATTTCAGTATTTAAACATGGTAACTCATCCACCTCTGTACTTAAACATGGAATTAACCATAGGATCCATTTCAGTATTTAAACATGGACTCAATCAGGTATTTAAACCTGGATTCTACTCCTCCCGTATTTAAACCTGGAGTATCCTCCTTCAGCATTTAAGCAATTTGCTACGAACCATACTTTGTATTTGTCGTGGCCTTCAATACCCTCCTGGATTGAATACCCCCATTTCCCTCCCACTGTCTGTCTGCCCTCTGGTAACTTGGTTGAATACACCCATTTCCCTCCCACTGTCTGTCTGCCCTCTTCGGGGGACAATGTGACCTCTTTAAGGGTCGGGGTTACCCCACTGACTACCCTGTAGTAGTACTCAACGGGGGTAGGTGTACTGCCCTCCTCGTCACTCCCTTTCCGGGCATAGTCTGTCAGATATTTCGGGGGTTTGTGTTCCCTTGAGGGATACCTCCCACTGCTTGGGGCACTTGACGTCACCCTCGGGTGCTCCTCGTCATCGCCCTCTGGGGGTTGCTGACTGTCTGCCTGCACGACCGTACTAAGTACACTGGGTTGATGTGTCTCTGTTTCTACACACCTTACTCTGGAGTCCAGCTCTGGCTCCTCTGTCTGTGTCTCGCTCTCACATGTTGCCTTCGTGACAAACTTGATTAGCATGTGTTTCTGCACTCTCCCGTTACCGGGATGATAAACTAAGAAAGCGGGGCTTCCCTTGTCGTGTCCTACGAAAAATCCTTTTACACCTCTGGACTTGGGCTTTCCCCTGTCCTGCAGGTACGCATAACACACTGATCCAAATCGGTGCATTCTGGCTAGATTACACTTCTTTCCTGTCAGTGCTGTATACAGGGTGGTGCCCCGAGTGCTTATTAAAGCACCTGTTTCCGGTGTAAGCGGCTTCTTGCACTGCATAATGCCATAGGCTCTTAGGTAAGTTACTATCTGCTGGCTTACACCTAGCCATTTTGAACAGGGTGTGCCATTCCCTCTCTGCCACCCTGTTCTGGTGTGGGGGATATGGACGTGACGTCTCGTGTCTTATCTTATACCTTCTCAACAGTGATTGGAACTCTCTGTTTGTGAACTCGGTTTCGTTGTCGGATCTCAAGCATCCTACGTTTCCATAAGGGGCTACGTCTGCCAGGAATTTCTCCGTGGCCTGGAGTGTGTCACTCTTTGCTTTGAGAAAGTAAACAAACACTGCCCCTGTGCACACATCTGTAAAAGACTGTACATATCTAAAACCTCCTATGGACTCGTTGCTTACTGGGCCGGCTAGGTCCGTGTCAACTAATGCAAGTGGTACCCTTACTCTGTCTGTGGGATTTCTGTATCTCGGTTGAGTAAACTTTTGCACACTGCACAATTTTTGTCAGGTCTACGCTTTTCCCCTTCAATGTGCATGCCTTCTGACACTACTTGCAGTTTCAGTAAATCCTCGTAATTACAATGACCCATAATCTCGTGCCATGTCTGAATATCGTGACTGGCCATCACGCTACACATATCATTATTATCATTACACTTGTCGTTGTCATTACACTCCGTTTTCAGATAATATATTCTCTGGTACATCTTTATGTCAAACCGGGTACGGTCAGGTTCTACAAGAACATTTTTACCTTTATCGAAGAATACCTTGGCACCGCTTGCAGTAGCAGCTATTACAGAGAATAGACCTTGTGGGAACGATGGTACGTAGAGAGCGTTCTTTAACGTCACCGTACGCCGGCGCCCCTTACTGTCCGTGAGGCATACCTGTGCGTCTCCTCTCTCTTGCGCCAATCCGTAGGTGCGTCTCCCGTCTGCCAGCTCCATGCTGTGCCTCTCCGGGTGGAAAGTGTCGTCAAAGTTCTTGAACCGACTCCTGTCGTTGATGACATGGGATGACGCACCTGTGTCCACGATCAGTCCCCTCCTCTGGGCTCGCTGCAGCTGGGCCGGTCCGGCGGTGCACACCGTCCGCGCCCCGAAAGCGCAGTCTTCTTGTCCCGTTATTCTCCGGGCGTCGTCTCGATCCGTCTCACGTCGCCGCCATCGTGTCCGCTGTCGTCATCTTGTCCGTAGCCGCCATCTTGTCCGTAGCCGCCATTTTGTCCGTAGCCGCCATTTTGTCCGTGGCCTCTGTCTCGTCCATGGCCTCCGTCTCGTCCATGGCCGCCGTCTCGTCCATGGCCGTCATCTTGCCCATTCTGGTCGTGTTTCTTCATGCACGCTCTGTCTGTGTGCCCCGTGGATTTGCAGAAGCTACACCAGACAGTCTTTGTGCAGTCGCTTCTCCGATGGCCTTTCTCTCCGCCAACACGCCAGTTCCGTCGTGGTCCTGGTTCTCTCCCTTTGGTGTCGCTTGGGCCTTTAGCACCCTCTCTCCCGCCTCCGCGGTGGCTGGTTGGGTATCTTCTGAGGCCTCGAAGTTCCTTAACTTAGCCTTGAACTGTCCCAACGTCATGTCCGTTGAACCGTCTGTTACCAGGAGTGTGAACGGTTTGTACAGCTCCGGTAGTCCTCTCATCATCATCGCCATCATTAGCCCATCGCTTGGTGCTTCTCCGGCACTGCTCAATGGCGTTGTGATCTGCTCCGCTCTGTTGACGTATTCGGTCACAGTATCGGTGGGCCCCTTCCTCAGGGCCGTTAGTGCTATGTAGAGGGCCACGACTCTGGGTCTTCCTCGCCCAATGTAATGCTCTCTCAACACCTCCAGGCTTTCTCGGCCTCGGCCTTTAGTGTCGCGGAATATCAGCCCCAAGCTGGTGTCGTCGAGCAGCGGCGCTAACTCACAGTACGTCTGCGTTACGCTGGTCATCCAGGACTTGCTCTTCCGCCATCAGTTCTCCCGTGGGGGCTGCCAGGATCGTCTCCTTCAGACCCGCACCGTGTATGCAGCATAGCATGCGCTCTTCCCAGAGCTCGTAGTCCTCTGCTTTTCCATTGAATGAGGGCCATTTGCCCCTTCCCTTGTTTTCCATCCTCTTCGTTGGTGGTAGGCGTAGCTTTAGCTCTTGTTGGCCTAGCGTCTAGCCACGCGGTGCTCCCGGCGCTAATCTAGCCTATACTTCAGCTAAGCTTGCTACCCTTATTATTTCGCCCCGGCGTTATCTGGGCCCGTAACCTGTTAACAGAATTCGGCTATAGGGCGACAATAATGTGGTCAAGAGGCATGGTTTCTATCTTGAGCTTTAACTGGCGTTGTTTATTATTCACATGGTAGAGCAGTAACACTACAGGTCTCCTCTCACTGAGAGGCTGGGGGGAAGAGAAAGAAGTGGGAGGAGACATCTCTATTTATACTCGCCACCTGGTGGTGCTCCTGAGTGTCTCCGCCTAGAGCGCCCTCTAGTGGAAACAGTTATATATGCAGATAGACAGTTACTAGTGTAAACAGTTATATATGCAGTTAGACAGTTACTAACAATCCTACACAGAACCTCTGCCTTCAACAGCCCTCCATGGCTTAAGGTGTGTGCAAGTGCCTCTGCTTGCTTCATCATCTCTTGGTGTGGCAGGTCTTGGAAGTTGTACAGTATGCCAAACTTGTCTTCCACATGTTCAAGAGGGGTAAACCTCGGCGGCCGGGTAGCGCAGCGGACTAAGCGTCTGTCTACCACCACAGAGACAGTGGGATCGAATCCAGCTGCGGTACCTCCGGCTTGGTCGGCCGCAGTGGCGGCTGGTCCATAGAGGGCGCTAGACCGCCACCCCCCCCTGGTTAAAAAAAGAAAAAGAGAGAATTCTTTTGCGTGTCCTATTCATCCCCCGGCCGCGTGAATACTTTCCCCAAGGCAGTTGTCCTTCCACGTTCGGTTTACGCGGCCTGATACAACTGCCTTGGGGAAAGTATTCACGCCCCCCGGCCCCTAGCGGCCTAGCCCCCTCCAACCCCTTTTCATGGGCGCTCGATCTCAGCTTCACGGTCAGTGCGCAACTCACAGGGCAAATACATACGTACGTGTAAATAAATACGTACGTACAACATAACACAATCAAATACGATATCCGAGGGCGCTTGGTCTAGTGCCCGAAGTAGAGAGAGAGAGCGAGAGAGCTGTGCGTGTTTGTGTAGGGCTATTGGAAACGTGGTTGCATTTGACTGACTGTGATCATAGCGAGGGAAGGATCTGGGGGAGGTAGTGTGACCCTTCCACACGTTACACTCCCCCAGTGAGAGTCCGTGCTGCCAGGTGAAAAGAAGCGGTGGGCTGGGTACACATGTGTCGGAGGAAGCATGTGATAGATAGTCTCCACCCTCCCAGACTGATGGTAGGGGGTAACGAGTTCGCAACGACCAGGAAGGGGATTGGGAATTGGCATAACGGCTAACATTGGGATGGGAGAAAAACAGAAAAAGGAGGGAGAAAAGATAATAAATAAAAGAAATAGTGGTAAACCACTCCTTTTGTGCTGACACTAAAGCATCCACCACCACGTTAAAGAAGGTTACCTCCAGATTTTGCAAGGCCCTCAATGGCTCATCAGGAGACTCATATGAGAAGTGCCTCTTTGTTGACTTCAGCCGCTTTTGCACAAGGACTGCGTCCACATTCATGTCTTCACACATGTCCTTGGCTGATGTTTGTGCAGCCACAAAGCCTGTGGCAACCACAAAGCCTGTGGCTCTGTAGGACTCTGGAGCTTTTTCAGTCTTTTTCAGTAGACGTACTGCTACATCCACTTGCATTGTTTGGGACTGCAGGAGTTTGCTCACCTGCTGAATTTGACTTAACATGTCATACCAGACCACTGTGCACAGTGAAAAGCGGAATGACCCCACTTCTTCTGCCAGAGACTGGGCTTCATTCCTGATGATTGGGTCTTTGGCCTGGTTTCTCACCTCAAGCAGTGCCTCTCTCACAGCCAGTGATGCGTTGCTCATGGGACGAGATTGCACTCCGTGCAGCCAAAGATTTGAGCAGAAGCGCGTGCACGCACACAGGAATGCGCTGCACTCGCCAACTCGCTATAAGTACCTGGGCTACTTTGCATATCAATAGCGCCGGTCGTCAGGTGTGTTAAATACGTTCTCAGATACATTCACACCTAACTTGTGAATGATATGTGTTACATTCCATTCGTAGAGGCAATTAGGCACTGTCTTTAGTCTGTGCTCAAGCGAGGGGATATTTATGCGCATGCGCGGGAGCGTGTGGCGTCATTAGCGTGCGTGCAATCAGAGTTGATATCAGGAACGCACCACTGCTCACAGCTGCGGCTTCATATCACAGAGGCTCCACAGCTTTCACTCTGCTCTCCCATCTGGTTTCTGACCACATTTTGAGTGAAAGGTTGACGTGTTTCTTGAGGATGGCCCATCTCTGTGTAGTGTAACGGTTCCCCGGTCCTGCTCCACAACCCCCATTTGTCCATGGACATTTTCCCCCCGGTCCTGTTCCACAACCCCCATCTGTCCATGGACATTTCCCATACCTGAACTACGGCTCTCAACCACCAGGTGGCCTAGTTCAGTGTATTCATCTTTGTTAATGTCCTGTCTGTCATCACTAATCTGTTGTGTGTTCATCTGTTGTCGGTGCTGTGCCACCATTGTCTAATTTAGTTTTGTCTCCCTTGTGTTGTATCTATGTGCGTTTGATCTTGTCATGTTTTGTATATTCTCCCTGTTATGTTTTCTGTTTAGTCATCTTCCCAGCTGTGTGTCATTCACTAATCATCCTCTTGTCTCTAATTAGTCCTTATACTTAAGTGTTGTTGGCCCAGCACTGTTTGCTGGGTCATTACTTTTGTTTGCTGTCACCGTCGTGTACTCTGTGTAGTTGTGTTAATATCGTTTTGAGACCACGGTCTCTCTTTTCTTTTCTAGTTTCAAAGTGTTTCCTTTTTATATTATGCTCCGTGTATCACAAATAAAGTTCACGTTATTTTGAAAGAGCCAACCACACATTCCGCCTCCTGTCAATTCTCTCCCTGTGTATCTGCTGCAATTGGGTTCCACACACCACCATGCCAACTCGTAACATGTAGAGGCAGGAAACAGGCAGTATAGCTTCTGCACAATGCCAAAACATTATATGGCATCTTTGGAGCTTTTGGCAGCATCAGCAATGCCCAAATTGAGTGTATGTGCCCCACAAGGCACAAACAAAGCTCTTGGGTTCAACTGCAGTAGCCTGGCCTGTGGGCCTACTCCCTTGTTCTTCCCTCTCATATTTGCGCCGTTGTCATATGACTGTCCTCTGCAGTCATCAAAGGCAATCTGCAACTCCTCCAGCATCTTCAAAATCAGGTTGGACAAACTTTCACCAGTGGACTCCTCTGCTACTAGGAATCCCATGAAGTGCTCTTTAATCTGGGGGTCTTTTTCCAGTGTCACAATTCTGATTACTACTGACAGCTGTTCAGTGTGGCTAACATCCAGGGTGCAATCTAAAATGAAGGAAAAGTACTTGCATTTCTTGATGGAATCTTTCCACTGATGCATTCAATCAACTCATTCTGAATGGTTTTGCCCAAGTAGCTGTGGTGGGATGTTTGACTTTTAATCTTGTGGATGTGGTCTTTCATCACTGGGTCAAACTGCGCCAAAAGCTCAACCTCTTTCAAAAAGTTTCCATTTGAAGGAGAGTGGAGTATTTCTGTCTTTCCTCTCAATGCCATATTTCACCCTGCCAGAGGCCGTGCAATAGCAACCAGTCGTGTCAGCACTGCTCTCCACCGACTCTTTTCTGCCTCAAGGAGGGCCTGCTCTTGTTTGTCTATTGTTGTACCTTGTTTTAACCAAACTGCCAATTCTTTCCATGATGCCAAATTGGTCAGGTGTTCCGGGCTATTTTCATGGCTAGTCAAAGCAGCACTTGCATTTTTCCAATCCGACAGTCCTGCATTTGTTAAATGAATTAGTTTTGGAGAGAAAAGTTGACAACAACAAAAAAAATACTTCTTTTGATCCTTTCTCCATTTACTAAGGTCCTGCTGAAGTACTGGTGCTGGCAACTTCTCCCATCATCTCTCCTTGGGAAAATGAAATCAGGTGTTATCTGATATGGTCCTCTCCAAACAAACTCTGTCCTCATTGTGTGTGTGAGATGTGAAGGGCAGTCAGCAGGATCGGTTGGTAGTGGATCGTCTGTCTTTGCTGCATCTGGAGGAGGGCATTCTCACCTCATATTAACAATAACTACACACACACACACACACACACACACACACACACACACACACACACACACACACACACACACACACACACACACACACACACACACACACACACACACACACACACACACACACACACACACACACACAACCCCAATTCCAAAAAAGTTGGGACAGTGTGTAAAATGTAAATAAAAACAGAAAGCGATTCTTTGAAAGCATGAGGACAATTAGGTTTATAGCTAAACATCTTTACATTCATCAGACACACACCTGAGAAGAGTGTTTGGGTGGAATCTGTGGTGCAATCAGGATGAGATGCAGCAGGCTGTTCTGACGTTCCTTGCAGTGGTTCTGGGCCTATACATATATAGAGAACACACAAGAGCAAATATATTGGCTGGATTAGAAATGGCACGGCAGTTATTTTTACATTCAATTATTTATCAGGGACATCTATTGACATATTGTACTCACCAGAACAAATAGGCACAGTGGTCAGTGGCAGGGTGGAATCAGTGGTCATCTCATCAGGATGAGCAGATTGCTGTTCTGACGTTCCTTCAGGTGGTTCTAGGTCTATACATATAGAAAGAACACACAAGAGCAAATATATTGGAGTCATTCCACCAATCCGGTCCGATTTGAGTCCCTCTGATGTTTTTAAGTGTCTTTTATCTAATCAGTTACCAAAATGTGCTTTGAAATGCTATTTATTTCAGTTGCAATGTCCTCTTTAATAAAGTGTAAAAACATTGCATGAATGTAATTTTTTTTATTATGCATTATGTTGTTATTTCAGTTGACACCATGTATTTTGACATGTCCCTCGTGGCATTTCATGAAAATGTATTTGGGATATGACCAAGAATTTTTTTTTAAAGTCCATACTTTTTTCCATGAACATACACATCCATCTGTGCTGTTAATGCTGGTAATGATTTATTTCAAAATAAATGAATAATTATTCATTAAAATAACATTATTCAGTCTGTCCCTCAGTAACCCTCAACCCCGTTACACTGAGCATTCTCCCCCCCACAAAAATAATGGTTCAATCCATAGAAGCATGTGAAACAGGAAGTGACAACTTTGAAGTCTTTTGGAAAACACAACACCAGGAACAGGCAAGTAGCTACCTCATTGTACTATGTTTTCAGTCATTTATCATGTAATATTATGGTAGTCAAGCATAATTACTCAACACCATTACTTGAAAAAAATATAGCAAACTATTACTTGTGAATATGATCTTTGTTATTAAAAAAATTTAGATGCTTTCTTAATATCATGCATGCCATGTGCTCTCCTGGTATTCACCACATGTGGAGTAGCAACCATTTTGTGCAAAAAATCACAACCCCGTTACGTTTGAATGTAACGTTTGAATGTAACGGGGTTGTGAGATTGTAACGGGGTTGTGATTTTAACACTGATTTTGAAGTTATACAATAATAGTTAAATTAATTATTGAGCTTTTTCAACATGCTTATGCCACATACATATTAATTGTAATGTGCATGTTGCTGTGTGTGTGTGCTCACACGTTACCCTAGACTCAACCCTGTTACAGCTACATGTTTATTAATTATTTCTTTAAGTTTATGAAGAACAAATTAAACTTTTGAATAATTTTGTCTGAAACGTTTAGAGCAAACATAAGAATATCGATTTTAGTTCAAAATCTGAGGTCAAATCACATTTCTGATGAAAAAGCTTGCGGCCGCTGTCAAAAAAAGGCACATTTCAGGGTTCAGAATAGCAAAAGTGTAGGATTTTACGTAATTTTTAGACAAGCAATTATAGAAATGGTGTGAAGGACATCTAATTATTATAGAAATGTTGACTTTAGCACAAATACATGTTTTAATCTTATTCAGAGAGCTTCCAGAGTGTCCATAATGGGGTTGAATAATAATGGTGTCCATATCATACAATAATGACCAAAAATAATAGAGATTTCATGCCTGAGATGGGAAAATATATTTTTCTGGAAGTTAAATATGTAATTCATCTTGAGGGGTGTTCAGAAAAGTAATACCTCTTGGTAAAAAAAAAAGAAATCCCAAAGTCCAAATCAGACTGGATTGGTGGAATGACTCATTGACTGGATTTCACATTAAATTATTTATCCTCAGGAACATCTATTGACACATTGCACTCACCTGAGGAAGACGACACAGCTGAGGTGCATGGCTGTTCCTTGTCAACTGATGCAGCAGGTGGTCCCAGATATTTTAAAAGTGAATCTAAAATGATATAACAAAATGTGTATTATCAACATTGAATAATTTCCATTTGTTAAATGTAGCTATTATTTAGTTAGTAAGCATTTGGACAGCCTGACATACTTTTTTCATTCCAAGATAGGCATAGCTCTTGATTAGTTGAATCAGATCTGATTCAACTAATCAAATCAAAATCAAATCAAATCAAATTTATTTGTAAGGCCCGACAACACATGTTAATGTCCCCATGGGCTATATCTTATTAGAACAGTTGAATCAGGTGTGTTAGTTCTGGGTTGGAACGAAAACATTCAACAGGACTGGAGTTAAGAACCACTGAGCTAGTTAGCTAACGTTAGCGACTTAGCGCACATTATGACAGGGTTGAATTTGGCAAATGTTTGACTTGGATGGATAGTCAATGTGCTTTCTGAGGTAAACTTAAAGTTAGCTAACGTTACCAACTAACTAACATTCCACCACACTATTATTACTAAAATGTCTATTTCATGACACAACGAAAATGACGCAAATTGCTGTATTGCTGAACTTGCAATATGTTTTGCTAAAAATAGACAGTTTCGACTGAATGGCAATAACAAATGCTGGCTAGCTAACGTTGGCTTGGCTTGGCTAACAAGCAAGATTACATGATCCATTCGCTAATGTTGACAATACAATCAAAATTGCAAACCTTTCACCTTGGCACGTTTCTCTTCTTCTTCTTTTCTTCTCTTTTTATACTGCGGCCCGGATGGCTTTTGCCTCTTCATAGTTCTCTAACGTTAGTCTTTCTTTCATCAACGCTCAATTTTATAAACACTTGACCGATACCCATCAATGCACAGCGCTCTAGCATGTTTTGACTGTGAACACCTAAAGCCAAGGCTCAGGCCAACCAACCGTTTTAGATTTTTGGCTCATTTCCCCTTATGTTAGAATTTGTTTTTATATGAGAGGCGGTTAGGTGGCCGAGCGGAGATTGCGTTCGTCACCAGCCCCGGAGCTGTGAGCTGGATTCGCCTGTTCGAATCCAGCTCACAGCTCCGGGGTTGTCACCAGCTTGGCTGGCCGTCTGCACTAATACAATTGGCTGTATTAGAGGGTGGGAGAAGCTGGCGGGGTGGGTCCGGGTCGTTGTAAACAGCGACTCCTACAGTTCGGTCGGGGCGCCTGCTAAGCGCGGATTAGACTTGAGGGGGATAGTGTGGTCCTCCCACACGCTACGCCCTCTCAATGAGAATCCGCGCTGCCAGGTGAAAAGAAGCTGTGATTGGCTGGACGTGTGTCGGAGGAAGCACGTGGTAGCCTCCACTCTCCCAGATGATCTGACTGTGGGGGGTAAGTGCGCAGCGACCAGGAAGGGACTGGGAATTGGCATACGACTAACATTGGGATGGGAGAAAATCGGAGGAAAATGGAGGGGAAAAAAGACAAAAAAAAAAAAAAAAAAAAAATTTTTAGGTAAAAATAATGGTTGCCGATATAGAGGGGGCGCCAAAACTGTGCCAAGCAAAAAAAATACATGACCATGATCAGTCTCCTGAACACGTAGAGATAAACCCAGAGTCGATCGGACCTTCCTACGCTGAGCTATATGGTAACTTTCGCGCACCTACCCCCTACAGGTGAATACCTATATTGTTGCGGAAGTATTATGCGGTAGGTGCGCGAAAGTTACCATATAGCTCAGCGTAGGAAGGTCCGATCGACTTGGGGTTGGAGACTTATTTTGAGAAAACTCTGTTTCCGTTAACCACTAATAAGCTACAAAACCAAACTGTCTATCATATCAAAACACAATCTAGGGATGTATAGGAATAAAAGTAAAAATAAATCACATCTAGAATTTGTCCACCCAGATGGTACCAAATCGTTTTTCATGTCATCCCAAAATAAATTAGTTTGAGCAGACCTGTCCATGGTGCTGAAACTTAATGAAAGTTATAGGCACTGTGTGCCAGTGAAAATAATTTCAGATTTAGGAATATTTTTAGAGTGAGAAATTAAGTTGTATTTAATGTTTAGTTAAGAGAATATAACCCGCATTCTCATATACTCCAGAATACATTTATCATTAACCATGTTTCCAGCGTCTAATCCTCATGGCCCTGACGAAATGTTAGAAATTCAAAGTTTATTCTGGAGCATAATATGAGTGTGGGGGTTCTATTATCTTTATTGTCATTATTACCTAACCCAACGGATCACCGGAGACGCTGGCCACTAAGTAAGGGATAATGTATAGCTACGAGGTCATTGTCGCAAAATAATTGACCGACACAGAGTTTAGAATACAGAGGCGCCTCGCCGAGGTGTTTTAAACGCAGTGAAGGTCAATTATTTTGCGACAATGACAGAGTATAGCTATACATTATCCCGCTTATTACATGGCTAACTTACTAACAATATACCTAATTCATTTTACACCATCGACAAGACGAGATCAAATGCAGACGCAGTTGTTTTGTGGCTCTGTCAGCCCAAATAATTATTATTATCGCCGGCAGCCGGCAGGTGTGTCTGATTGCACTGATGCAGTGTGTGTGTCAGTGGGCTTGATTGCTCCAGCTGCGAAAAGCAATAATCACCGGTGATTATTGCGCGTTGCCCATGGCAGCGGTCAGTTATCAAAAAAGAATTCACCGCTGTCGGGGGCTATTGACCAATCACAATCAAGCATTTTGGCGAATAGTTACCACCAATTATCTGATGACGTAAATAGCGTCACTTTAACTGCGCGTGACAATTAGCGCTGATCTTTGTGAATTGGAGTGTTTTTGCAATGAGGCTCATTTGCATAGAAAGGGGCACATGTTCCGCCCATATTACCTCATTTAAATACGCACAAATAGCACCGACGCACAGAGACACAATGCTGATGGCAACGCAGTTAGCATGGCATTTCACCCTCTGCGCAAGCTTTGTGAATAGCAAGGTGTGTTTTGGAGCTATTTTCACATATATTGCGTCAGAAAAAGCCACGCAATCCCTTTGTGAATTTGCCCCTGAGATATGGTCGAGTTTAAGGGGAGTGAAAGAGAATCAGCGAGTCAGACAAGGTTTTTTTTTTCTCTCTCTCTCTCTCTCTCTCTCTCTCTCTCTCTCTCTCTCTCTCTCTCTCTCTCTCTCTCTCTCTCTCTCTCTCTCTCTCTCTCTCTCTCTCTCTCTCTCTCTCTCTCTCTCTCTCTCTCTCTCTCTCTCTCTCTCTCTCTCTCTCTTAGGTTTTCAGGGACACTGTGGTTACTAGGCGGAGATGTACAGCTCATTCTTCATCTCTTATCAGAAGACTATCTGGTGTAGGTCAGAGAGGTGGAGTAATGCCTTCCTGGTACCTGCTAATGACAGACCCTCCACTCCTCCTCCCCAAAGGTCATGACTAATACCCTCCATCAGCCGCCTTGACACTTTGCAGGTGGAAATAGGGGGACATAAAACCATGGAAATACAGAGCTCTACAGTGAAAGATGGAGTGCACAGTGGGCTGGTGGGCTGGTGCACCGTGGGCTGGTGGGCTGGTGGGCTGGTGGGCTGGTGGGCTGGTTGGCTGTGGGCTGGTGGGCTGTGGGCTGGTGGGCTGGTGGGCTGGTGGGCTGTGGGCTGTGGGCTGTGGGCTGTGGGCTGTGGGCTGGTGGGCTGTGGGCTGTGGGCTGGTGGGCTATGGGCTGGTGCACTGTGGGCTGGTGGGCTGTGGGCTGGTGGGCTGTGGGCTGGTGCACTGTGGGCTGGTGGGCTGTGGGCTGGTGGGCTGTGGGCTGGTGCACTGTGGGCTGGTGGGCTGTGGGCTGGTGCACTGTGGGCTGGTGGGCTGTGGGCTGTGGGCTGTGGGCTGTGGGCTGGTGGGCTGTGGGCTGGTGCACTGTGGGCTGGTGGGCTGGTGGGCTGTGGGCTGTGGGCCTGTGGGCTGGTGGGCTGTGGGCTGTGGGCTGGTGGGCTGGTGCACCGTGGGCTGGTGGGCTGTGGGCTGTGAGCTGGTGGGCTGTGGGCTGGTGGGCTGGTGGGCTGGTGGGCTGGTGGGCTGTGGGCTGGTGGGCTGGTGGGCTGTGGGCTGGTGGGCTGTGGGCTGGTGGGCTGGTGGGCTGGTGGGCTGTGGGCTGTGGGCTGTGGGCTGGTGGGCTGGTGGGCTGGTGGGCTGTGGGCTGTGGGCTGTGGGCTGTGGGCTGTGGGCTGTGGGCTGTGGGCTGTGGGCTGTGGGCTGGTGGGCTGTGGGCTGTGGGCTGTGGGCTGTGGGCTGTGGGCTGTGGGCTGTGGGCTGTGGGCTGTGGGCTGGTGGGCTGTGGGCTGGTGGGCTGGTGGGCTGTGGGCTGGTGGGCTGTGGGCTGTGGGCTGTGGGCTGGTGGGCTGTGGGCTGTGGGCTGGTGGGCTGGTGGGGCTGTGGGCTGGTGGGCTGTGGGCTGTGGGCTGGTGGGCTGTGGGCTGGTGGGCTGTGGGCTGTGGGCTGTGGGCTGTGGGCTGTGGGCTGGTGGGCTGTGGGCTGTGGGCTGTGGGCTGGTGGGCTGTGGGCTGTGGGCTGTGGGCTGTGGGCTGTGGGCTGTGGGCTGTGGGCTGTGGGCTGTGGGCTGTGGGGCTGGTGCACCGTTTTTAAGTGCATTTCTGCAAAGAAGCGGCCAAAAGGAAGGAGGTAAAAAAGACCCACCTAATTAATGGAATACCTTCAGATTCTTCGCTCAAAAGGTCACTGCTATCCTTCAGCTACCTTGGCAATGAACAGGTAGGAGCCACCGGGTAAAGCATTTACTGATCTTTCTCTTCCTCCACCTTCAGAACTCTTCATCGACCACAGACAACTTTGTGTCTCAATACAAGATATATGCCTATATTAGAAATAATATATAAAAAATGTACACCTGATCGCATCAAATGCATAAGGAAAATGAATAATAAAAGAAGATTAATTCAGGCAACATTTTGTGGCAATGTAAATGAGTAGTATTGCTCGCAGCAGCAATAAAGATTTGTAAACGGGACAAAATATTTCAGTCATGATTTGTAAAATGTTCCGTCTACCTCCTCAGAATACCGCCTGCATATAATGCATGGCATTAAGGATAGAAAGAAAAGAAGATGAAAGATAGGTCCATGGCAACAAGTCGCTGAGGCTCCTGCTTAGTATTGGCCCGAGCAGATCTGAAGGACACACCTTAAGCACCTTATCAGATCAGCAAGGTGAATATTAAAGGATGTCACACCGGATGGTCACGGGCCGGGCTTGGAGTCCAGACAGACGCCTCTTACTGTCTCCAACCAGACGCCGCCACATCCTCCATGTCCCATAAATCACCTGGTGTCAAGACACTGATTCTATCAGCAGGTCCAGGTCCCCACAGGTGATGATGTGATGTAGTGGAGAAATGTATATTGACAATAGTTTATAACAGATGTTAACAGTCCGTGTTGGGGGGGGGGGGGGGGGGGGGGGCATTGTGCTAAATTAAACACACCTCTCTCCCTCACCTCTCTCTCACACACCTTTCTCCCTCACCTCTCTCTCCCACACCCCTCTCTCCCACACAGCTCTCTCCCACACCCCTCTCTCCCACACAGCTCTCTCACACACAGCTCTCTCTCCCACACACCTCTCTCACACAGCTCTCTCTCTCACACACCTCTCTCCCACACACCTCTCTCACACAGCTCTCTCTCCCTCACCTCTCTCTCACACACCTCTCTCTCACACACCTCTCTCTCTCACACAGCTCTCTCTCTCACACACCTCTCTCTCCCACAGCTCTCTCTCACACACCTCTATCTCACACACCTCTCTCTCACACACCTCTCTCTCACACAGCTCTCTCTCACACACCTCTCTCTCTCACACAGCTCTCTCTCACACACAGCTCTCTCTCACACAGCTCTCTCTCCCACACAGCTCTCTCTCACACACCTCTCTCACACACCTCTCTCTCCCACAGCTCTCCCACACACAGCTCTCTCACACACACCTCTCTCTCACACACCTCTCTCCCACACAGCTCTCTCACACACAGCTCTCTCTCCCACACAGCTCTCTCACACACAGCTCTCTCTCCCACACAGCTCTCTCTCCCACACAGCTCTCTCACACACAGCTCTCTCTCCCACACAGCTCTCTCTCTCACACCTCTCTCTCACACACACCTCTCTCCCACACAGCTCTCTCTCACACACCTCTCTCTCCCACAGCTCTCTCTCACACACCTATCTCCCACACAGCTCTCTCTCCCACACACCTCTCTCCCACACAGCTCTCTCTCACACACCTCTCTCTCCCACAGCTCTCTCTCTCACACACCTCTCTCCCACACACCTCTCTCTCTCACACCTCTCTCACACAGCTCTCTCTCACACCTCTCTCTCACACAGCTCTCTCTCACACCTCTCTCCCACACAGCTCTCTCTCACAGACCTCTCTCTCTCACACCTCTCTCTCACACAGCTCTCTCCCACACAGCTCTCTCTCACACACCTCTCTCTCCCACACACCTCTCTCCCACACAGCTCTCTCTCACACACCTCACACACCTCTCTCTCCCACAGCTCTCTCTCTCACACACCTCTCTCCCACACACCTCTCTCTCTCACACCTCTCTCACACAGCTCTCTCTCACACCTCTCTCTCACACAGCTCTCTCTCACACACCTCTCTCCCACACAGCTCTCTCTCACACACCTCTCTCCCACACAGCTCTCTCCCACACAGCTCTCCCACACACCTCTCTCCCACACACCTCTCTCCCACACACCTCTCTCCCACACAGCTCTCTCCCACACAGCTCTCTCCCACACAGCTCTCTCCCACACAGCTCTCTCCCACACAGCTCTCTCCCACACAGCTCTCTCCCACACACCTCTCTCCCACACAGCTCTCTCCCACACAGCTCTCTCCCACACAGCTCTCTCCCACACAGCTCTCTCCCACACAGCTCTCTCTCACACAGCTCTCTCTCACACAGCTCTCTCCCACACAGCTCTCTCCCACACAGCTCTCTCTCACACAGCTCTCTCTCACACAGCTCTCTCACACACAGCTCTCTCCCACACACCTCTCTCCCACACAGCTCTCTCTCACACACACCTCTCTCCCACACAGCTCTCTCTCTCACACCTCTCTCCCACACAGCTCTCTCTCTCACACACCTCTCTCCCACACACCTCTCTCCCACACAGCTCTCTCTCACACACCTCTCTCCCACACAGCTCTCTCCCACACAGCTCTCCCACACACCTCTCTCCCACACACCTCTCTCCCACACACCTCTCTCCCACACAGCTCTCTCTCTCACACCTCTCTCCCACACAGCTCTCTCTCTCACACACCTCTCTCCCACACACCTCTCTCCCACACAGCTCTCTCTCACACACCTCTCTCCCACACAGCTCTCTCCCACACAGCTCTCTCCCACACAGCTCTCTCCCACACACCTCTCTCCCACACACCTCTCTCCCACACAGCTCTCTCCCACACAGCTCTCTCCCACACAGCTCTCTCCCACACAGCTCTCTCCCACACAGCCCACACAGCTCTCTCTCACACAGCTCTCTCTCACACAGCTCTCTCTCACACAGCTCTCTCACACACAGCTCTCTCCCACACAGCTCTTATCTTCTCTAAGAATTCACTATTTACTTAGAGAGGTGTCTCTGTTGCCATCATCTATAAGCCCAACCTTCTGTGTACATGGAGTTATCTGATACTCTGTGACAAGACTGATTTACAATTAGAAAGGTGTGCTCCGTACTAGCCTACCAAGAACAAGTCACTAGCCTACCAAGAACAAGTCACTAGTCTGTCAAGAACAAGTCACTAGTCTACCAAGAACAAGTCACTAGCCTACCAAGAACAAGTCACTAGTCTGTCAAGAACAAGTCACTAGTCTACCAAGAACAAGTCACTAGTCTGTCAAGAACAAGTCACTAGTCTACCAAGAACAAGTCACTAGCTACCAAGAACAAGTCACTAGTCTACCAAGAACAAGTCACTAGCCTACCAAGGACAAGTCACTAGTCTACCAAGAACAAGTCACTAGTCTGTCAAGAACAAGTCACTAGCTACCAAGAACAGCTAACAGACAGTAGTCTAACTAACACATGTAGGGAGTGGGGCAAACAGACCAATGAAAGCAGATCTCCCTGCACTATTCCTATTACACTATTAAACACTAGTATACATTATTACACTGTTACACTATTACACACTGTTACACTATTATACTATAAAACTATTACATTATTTCACACTATTATTACACACTATTACACTATTACACAGTATTACAAATTCTTATAAATGATTACATTATTACACACTATTACACTATTACACACTATTACATTATTACAAACTATTACACTATTACACACTACAGTATTACACTATTACACACTCGTTTTTTGTGATTGTTGCAATCAGAAATGCTTGATTTTTATTGTGAGGAGTTGGCATCTCCATAGTAACCTGAATGTGTGAAAGGGCGAAATCCCTACTGGTCTACAGGCCGCCAGATCATAGTGACTTTTATGATACACTGGATGGGTGTTTGGCTGGAGTTGAGGATGTAGACAAAATTCTTATTGGAGACTGGAACACGGATATGCAACGAAAAGATGCACCCGTCTTCAAGTCATTCAGTAGGTTTTGTGATCTGCACGGCCTCAGCCAGCTAATCACCCAACCCACACGTGTATGTGAATCAACTCAGACTACCATTGACCTCATTCTGACCTCCGACAAGTCCAAGATCTCCAATAAAGGGGTTATAGCATGCGGGTTAAGTGATCATTATATGATATTCTGTACCCGAAAAAAACTAAAACAAAAGGCTGGCTGCCACAAAACAGTCACATCTAGAGACCTCAAAACCTACTCTAGCGAGGCCTTCAACCTTGAACTGGAGAGTCTGGACTGGTCAGATGAACTCAATGGTACACTGGTTGAAGAAACATGGCTTGGTTTCAAAACCAAATTCTCAACAATACTAAACGACATGGCCCCCCTAAGAACCACCAGGGTAAAAAATCGCGCTGAGCCGTGGATGCACTCCGAAATACTGGCCGCTATGAAAACCAGAGACAAAAAATGCTCTGAGTTTCGTAAAAGTCAGTCAAAGCTTACTAAAAGCACGAGCAGTGAACTCCAAGCCCACGTGACTGAACTCAAACTAGAAAGAAACAGACTAAGAAACGACGTAAACTCCATGATCAAAACTGCAAAAAAGAATTTCATCAATGACAAAACTGAGGAACAAAAACAAACCACGTGAACTTTGGAAATTACTCAATAATCAACTAGGATGCAGTAAAAAACTTAAAACCAGATTCTCAAACATAAACATAAAAACGGACAACACGCTCATCACAGACAAGCTGGATGTAGCCAATTACTTAAACATTTTCTTCACAAACATAGCCACAACACTGGTAAACAAACTACCCTCCCACTCAGGGCTTTATGGGGTAGAACACATAGTAGCTTACTACAAAAACCTAGGGGTCCGCAAGGACGACTTCAAGCTGGAAATGGTAACAACAGATGAGGTACTCAATAAACTGAGCGCCCTCCAACCTAACAAGGCCACTGGCCATGACAACATCCCCTCCAAATTCCTCAGAGACTCAGCAGCCGCCATCACGCCAATCATCACACACATAATAAACCTCTCCATAAAACAGGGACACGTCCCCAAGGACTTCAAAATTGCGAGGGTGACCCCTCTGCACAAAAAGGGCAGCAAATTAGACCCAGGCAACTACCGCCCTGTTTCTATTCTCACCTCCATCTCGAAAGTCATGGAAAAAATTGTCTACGAACAGGTCGAAAAGTACCTAGCGGAAAAAAATCTAATCTACGAATTCCAATCTGGCTTCAGAACATCCCACTCCACTGACACATGCCTTCTCTATTTGAATGACCACATCAAACAAGAGGTGGACGCAGGCAAATACTGCGGCATGGTCATGCTGGACCTACAAAAGGCCTTTGACACGGTCAATCACTCCATTCTGATTGACAAGCTAAAAGCAATTGGTTTTGATAGTCTATCAGTGAGCTGGATGCAATCCTACCTTGAGGGGAGGGAACAGATGGTGGAGGTAAACGGTACCCTATCCCCCCCCCTCACAGTGAGCTGTGGTGTTCCACAAGGAAGCATACTAGGACCGCTACTGTTCCTAATTTATGCAAATGACATGTCGTCAGCTTGTGACTGCAACTTGTTCCTGTTTGCGGACGACTCAGCCCTGCTGGTCTCTGACAAGAACAAGTTACAGGTTGAAAAAACCCTCAGCTCGGAACTAGGCAGAATCTGCATATGGCTCGCTGATAACAAACTATCATTACACATGGGCAAAACAGAGTCCATTCTCTTCGGTTCAAATAACAAACTCAGCAAGACCGACGGCTTCTCAGTTACAGTGGGTGACAATATTGTCACAAGGAAAGATGAAATTACCTACCTGGGTTCCATCCTAGAGGCTAATCTCTCCTGTGACAAAATGGCATCCAATGTAATAAAAAAAGTCAACCAACGAACTCGATTCTTGTACCGGATCTCCTCTCTGGTAAACAAGAATACCCTGAAGACTCTGGCAGGAGCACTCATTCAGGGGTACTATGACTATGCTTGCACCTCATGGTACCAAAGCACCTCAAAGGCGCTAAAAACAAAATTACAAACATCTCAAAACAAACTGGTCAGACTACTGCTTGACCTTACTCCTAGAACCCACCTCACCCCTGCCCACTTTGACAACCTAGGATGGCTTAGAGTAGACGACAGAGTACAGCAACTAGCAATGGGCCTGGTCTACAAGATACACTACACGACCAAGGTACCCATGTACATGTCAAAATACTTCCCAAAGGTCAGTGAATACCACGATCACAACACCAGAGGGAGCTCCACAAATCATGTTAAACCCAGATTCGGCTCAAATAAGGGACTAAACACGTTTCGCAATTATGCCACATCAATGTGGAACGCCCTACCCAAAGCTGTAAAGGAATGTGGATCACTACCCACTTTCAAAACCTCTCTCAAGGGACACCTACGGGAGACTGCAATTCAACACTGGCCCCTGTAAATATCCTAACCCAACCCCCTCCAATGTACAGTCATTTACCTAGTATGGTTTTGTCAATAGTCCAATGTACAATTTTGTTTGTTTGTACAGTGTCTCCCCCCCCCCCCCCTCAATGTACAGTTTTACTTGTTTATACAGTGTGCCCCCCCCCCCACCTCCAATGTAAATTACCCAGTATGGTTGTCAATATCCCAATGTACGCAACCCCCCCCACCCAACCTCCTCCAATGTACAGTTTCTACGTCAAATGTATATACTCCCTTTTCTTGACTCCTTCTGTATCACAAACAGTACTGTATTTGCAAATCTGGTATGTCATAAATGTATAGATGTAGCAGTACTGACTATCTGTATGTCATGTATGTCATAAATGTCCTGATGAATTGAAAATGGGGGACCCTGATGTAAACAAGACGAAAGTCTTTCTCTGGTCTGCATCCCCTTAACAATTGTGTGTATTGAGCTGTACTGTATTGTACCCATTCTGCAATCTGTTAATAAAGTTTTCAATCAATCAATCAATCAATCAATGCTATGACATGCAGGGAAATGCGGTGATTGGGACCTAATTCTCATGATAAGACCACATTGCCCATAAACCCCGTCATTTCAAGTTTGGGTATTTATTTTTTACCCTATTACACTATTACACAGGGCATGGTTAACCTAGACCAATGAAAGTAGTAGTCTGTACTCAGTTCATTGACACCCCCATATGTCTTTATGATGAGATATGAAATGGAGTGGGACTTATTTCAATGGGCAATGATGGAAATGTATTATTTCATTCATAAATATATCAACGACAATAGGTTCATTGCTAAGTTGATTTGACACAGCCTTGTAGTTGGTGCTATTAGCTCTGGATAGACAGACAGACAGGCACACACACACACACACACACACACACACACACACACACACACACACACACACACACACACACTCTCACCTGCATACACACACACACACACACACACACACACACACACACACACACACACACACACACACACACACACACACACACACACACACACACACACACACACACACACACACACACACACACACACACACACATGACAGATTACATTATCTCTGGCATGTAAATTGTGGATCCAGCTATGGCAGGCAGGCTTTAAATAGCCAGAGGCTCCTCTTATGTTTCCTTGTAGCCTATAAAGCACAAACCTAGCACCATATGTTTGCGCTACTTGTTTGCCATCAGAGGTTAAGTCTTTGAAACCACCAGGGGTGTAAAAAGTACCCAGAAATTATACTTAAGTGAAAGTATGGGTACCGTCTCAAAATCTGACTCAAGTAAAAGTCAAAGTATCGGGCTAAAAACACACTTCAGTAAAAGTAAAAAAGTCCTACTTTTAAATGTACTTAAGTACTAAAAAGTAAAAGTAATTTGTTGTTAATGGATAGACCAGGGGTCTCAAACTCATTCCATCGTGGGCCACGTTTTTATTTTAACTATACATTGTACCAGGTGAGTTAGTTGAAGAGGTGAGCCAATTAGTGAAATCATCAGCTGGTATTTAGGCTGGAATGAAACCAAGCATACACTCTGCCCACAATGGAATGTGTTCTGCGATAGACAATGCTGAAATGAAAGAACAGAGGACACTTTTTTTTTTATTATTTAATGCACTTCTCCATTGAAGGTAAACTAACATGGACTGCATTCACATCACAGCATGAATAATATCACAATATTAAAAACAGAATGGTGTATCCTGAATAATATCACAATATTAACCACAGCATACTGGATTATCCTGAATAATATCACAATATTAAAGGCAGAATACTGGAGTACCCTGAATAATATCACAATATTAACCACAGCATACTGGAGTACCCTGAATAATATCACAATATTAAAGACAGCATACTGGAGTACCCTGAATAATATCACAATATTAACCACAGCATACTGGAGTACCCTGAATAATATCACAATATTAAAGACAGAATACTGGAGTACCCTGAATAATATCACAATATTAAAGACAGAATACTGGAGTACCCTGAATAATATCACAATATTAAAGACAGAATACGAGTATCCTGAATAATATCACAATATTAAAGACAGCATACTGGAGTACCCTGAATAATATCACAATATTAAAGACAGAATACTGGAGTACCCTGAATAATATCACAATATTAACCACAGCATAATGTGGATCTGACTGTCTATTCTTCTGATAGCAGGTGTTTAATCAAAGATCCCTGCTTTCTAGTGTTGCACAAGGACCAATCAGCATGGGTATGGGCGGGTTCATGTTCCATTGATGGGGATTTGATTGGCTGTTTACCTGCGGTCGCAGGATTAATAACGTTAACGTTAGTTCGGCCAGAGAAACAATTACAATATACTAATTCAAATGGTTGGACCTGTGAGATTTGTACTTTGTACTTTGTAGGTCTGCATTTTAAATGTAAGGAGTAAAAAGTGTGTTTTTTTTCTCTGAAATGTAATGGAGTAAACATACAAACCTAATAATACTCGAGTAAAGTACAAATCCCCCAAAACAGTACTTAAGTATTGTAACGAAGTACAATTACTCAAGTACTTTACACCCCTGGAAACCACCATGCTTTAATTCACGTTAACAACTTTTATTGTCAGTTTTATATTTGTCAAAAACCAAAGTATTGCAGAAAGTGCTTTTTTTAAAGGGCCCAAAATACTATCATGATGGATCAGTAGTGTCTCTGTCACTTACCCACCATCAGCCTGATCACCACTGAAATACACTGTATAGGATGGTGGGGTCACAATACATCCACCTTTCCTTAACAATACCCACCTTTCCTTAACAATACACCCACCTTTCCTTAACAATACACCCACCTTTCCTTAACAATACATCCACCTTTCCTTAACAATACACCCACCTTTCCTTAACAATACATCCACCTTTCCTTAACAATACACCCACCTTTCCTTAACAATACATCCACCTTTCCTTAACAGTACCCCACCTTTTCTTAACAGTACCCCACCTTTTCTTAACAGTACCCACCTTTCCTTAACAGTACCCCATCTTTTCTTAACAGTACCCCACCTTTTCTTAACAGTACCCCACCTTTCCTTAACAGTACCCCACCTTTCCTTAACAGTACCCCACCTTTCCTTATCAGTACACTCACTGTTCCTTAACAATACAACCACCTTTCCTTATCAGTACACCACCTTTACCTTATCAGTACACCACATTTACCTTAACAGGACGCCACCTTTCCTTATCAGTACAACACCTTTCCTTATCAGGACAACACCTTTCCTTATCAGTACCCCACCTTTCCTTATCAGTACACCACCTTTCTGTAGCAGGGTGGATTATCCCTGCTTTGTGGGAACGGTTGTTGGCAGTCACAGGGTAGCTGGACACAGCAGAGCTCCATCTGACTGCACCCTCGTCTTTGGGCCTGGAGAGTCAAACTGGGGCCCGGGAGTGAATGGGGCCCGGGATTTACCAACCTGGTTTGGTACTCTGGTCTTCCTCTCCTCTCCGGAGCGGTCAGCAGTACTCCCCAACTCGCTCTCACTTCCCTGAATACCTCTGTTAACCCTCCCACACCTAGTGACTGACATGCATAGATAGATTTGTTCCTCCCGCAAGCAGTACCCTCCCTTGATGACCACTAGAAACCTTATAATGAAAAGGGGAGAGTTGGATAGGAAGGGGTTAATTGTATTAACGTTACCCACACCAAAAGAGTTGTTTATAGGCTCAGGAAGGGACACGCACACAGAACCCCATCTAATTCTTTATGTTAATTGTACTGTTCAGTTACAAAGATTTAATAGGAATGGGTCAAATAGAATGAAGTCCTACTATTACTCAATTTGTAACTCAATACCTTATAGACACTTATATTATACACCCACCTCTGGGTTAGTACCAGGGATAATATACTTCAATGTGCTTGACTCATCACCCACGTCTGGGTTAGTACCATGGATAATACCTCTCTCAGGCTTTAATTATATGGTAGGAATAATACCTCTCTAAGGCTTTACTTATGAAATCACAGGTCTGTAACCTCCCCACAGGGAAAGGGTTAATTAGATGGGAAATTATTATTAAAGAACCAACACGTTATCACACTCAAAGGAAATCAAAAAGGTGGGCCCACTGTACCAAAACAGAAATCCTATACTAATGCCGGCATGTAATGTTTATGGGGTACCCCTATGAACTGTAGTTAGCAACGTTAGCTTCACCCGCAGGCCGCATCACACTGTGTACTGTGCAATAAGATCCTGAGCATCGAAGCTCTATTGTACTCAACCAAGATGGCGGCCTCGCCACGCCACCCCTGTCCGGGTAGCAAGATGGCGTCGAACGTTCTCGTCACGGGCGCCAGCCAGCAGGCCTGGAGCAGAGAGAGCAGTAGCGGGCTGAGAGCGCGTGCTGGGTGATGGCGACCTCTGCTGGTCGGGACGAACTCCTGTGTTGGCTGAAGAGAGCCGGTGCAGAGCAGCTGTCGAACGCCGGCAAAGACTGGTTGTTGACAGCCGGCGCTGGGTCGACGCGCGACGATACTCTGTGGGTCCCAGACAGCCCTCCTGCTATTCGGTTATACTAGTACGCAACGTGGCTGGCTACACCACCGGTCTCTTCAGCACCTCGCGCCCGGTGTATACTGGAGTCAATATAGCCGTTAGCAGCATGCTAAATATACCGCACACACTGCTACTATAACACGCTATCTATGGACGTTAGTCCTTGGGTTCGGTTTCTCTTACTCACACACTATCACAGATACTTCTAGAATAACCCGTCATATACTCAAGTTCAATACGTTCGCCCGTGTGGTCCACAACGGGGGCTCTGTCAAGACACGACCACCCTGGTCGAAGTCCACTGTCCAAGAGGCTGGCTCGCCTCACTTCCGTTCCCGTTCACTTGCTTCTCCTGCTGTCTCTCTCTCGTGCGCTCTGCCTGCCACCGCCGCCCCCTGCTGGTACCGCCAACTAGCCCCACAGGAAACACTGGGTGGAAAGAATATGATCCAGTTTACTTGTTTATGATCCATATTCCAGCCGGTGAAAGAAGGAGAAGCCTGCGTCGTTGTTCGAGGGAATATCACTGGAAACTAGTTAATATGTCTTTGTGCACAAAGGGGAGATAAAAGGCAAGTCAGAACTTCTGAATAATAGCCACATATTCAGGGTGCTACATTTCCTTATCAGGACAACACCTTTCCTTATCAGTACAACACCTTTCCTTATCAGTACACCACCTTTCCTTATCAGTACCCCACCTTTCCTTATCAGTACACCACCTTTCCTTATCAGTACACCACCTTTCCTTATCAGTACCCCACCTTTCCTTATCAGTACACCACCTTTCCTTATCAGTACCCCACCTTTCCTTATCAGTACACCCACCTTTCCTTATCAGTACACCAGCTTTCCTTATCAGTACACCCACCTCCACAACCACCTCTACGCCACTGTGATACATTACAATTACAATTACAATTGAGTCATTTAGCTGACGCTTTTATCCAAAGCCACTTACAGATTGTGAACAAAATGTCAGCAGGAGGGGTACATCTCTGGCAGCTAAGGGTCAGTGGCATTGTTCATCAAACAGTATCAAGCTTGAGTGTTACACTCTGAGTGCATAGTAGTATAGACATATTAGCAAAATAGTAGTAGTATACGAATAGTAGCATAGTATTAGGGTACATAATAGTAAGAGAGTTATTATTATTCTTTTATCATTTCAGATATTGTTTGAAGAGGTTTGTTCTTAGTCGACGACGGAACATTTTCCAGGTTTCAACTGTCGTGACTGTGATGGGGAGTTCGTTCCACCATTGTGGAGCGATGCTTCACGTAGGATTTTATTTTCTTAAATAGAGAACTATTCCTTTAAGTCATGTGTCATTGCTCCTTGTCTGCAGAGGTAACCAGCATGGTGTATAAAACACCCCGTCGGACTAATTAGAATATCAGAGTGTCATCTAACCTCCACCACATCAGCGCCTTGTTTTAATTGGCCGACATGTTGTCTTGTTTCACCTCAGCGAGTAACACTAGAGCAACATGTGTAGCAGAGTCTTGTTGCTTTCAGGTTACCACAGAGGGAGGAGGGGGGGGGGGGGGTGTTTCTATGATATGAGACAGAATATCATGGGGTTGTCAGGGTTACCGTGACGGAAGGTGAAGGACGTTCCCTGTCGAGGTGTCCTCGAGTGAGACACTGACCCCCTACCTGCTCCAGGAGGCTCCCCAAAATCCTACATGTACATGAGTGTGTGTTTCTCAGCGGGATTTGCAGGGGGGAATAAAAAAGATTCACTGCATGTAATAATGGCCAAAGAAATCCAATAATATATAGACTATAAGGCATCAACATCAACCCACAACACATCATCACGGACATTTAGCCTGCAGCTAACACTCTGTTCACGGTCACAGCTGAAGACACATTTAGGTTAGAATTACACAGAAAACGAAAATTTTACTCCTAGAGAGAAGAGGAGGATTTCTTCCCCCCCTGTTTTTTTTCTCTACCATGTGGCACAGATCTTGTCTCTCTCCCTTTCTGTCCAAAAAACACAGAGAATCAAGAATATCTCTATTTACACAAACAGGAACAAAAGATTCAGATCTCTTACATTGGTGCGTGTGGGGGGAAACATCAGATTTGAACGTGCAGTGTTAAACGCAGCCACTCCTACCTCCGGGGCCTGGGCTGCTGCATGAAGATGCTATCATCAGGCAGAACAAGCTGAGCTGTCAGGTCCGCAGGATTCATCTGCAAGGCCAGAGATACTAGCCTCGCCGAGTCTAGACTTACAGGCTGCGTTTTGACACAGACGGCAGGGCACGTCTCTCTGGGGTTAGAGGGAGGAGTACCTCACCTGGGACATTTTAACATGTTTTGTGTTCTGTGTTCTGTATCGTCTTGGACAAAATGCTTTGTTTCCAAATAGATTTTGCTCTTACTGAGACTACAAATTGTGAGTGGTATGTTGTGTGCGTGTGGGCGCATGTGTGAGAGTGAGAGAGGGACAGAGAGAGAGAGAGGAGAGGGGGAGGGAAAGAGGGAGAAAGAGAGGAGAAAGAAGCACATTTTATGAACTACCTCCATGGTTTAATGAATACAAATAGGCTCTCATACATCTGCTCCCTCTGCATGGCAAGCAGAGGGCAGGGTGTGACACACGCAGACTTGGGCTCCACCACGGGCACTAAAAAGGAGCTAATCGTTACCCCATCAGTGGCTATCTATCACCGGGCTAGCCCCGCTAATCTCCCTGTGCCTCCGCATGATGGATGTTATGCTAGCTCTAATGCCAGCTCACTGGCGCGTGCCAACGGATAATCAGAAAGGGAAGTGAAAGCATATCTCATAATTACGATTATGATCCATACTGCCGAATTACTACCATGGTTTTTTTTTTTTTGGTGGCGCTCAGCAACTCAGCTCTGATGACATTCATAATCATTGATCACTAGTGGAGATCCCAGTGGTGATAATAGATGAGTTATGGCAAAGGGCTGGATGATGGATAGGAGGTGTCTGGTATTGGGAGGGTATATGGGTTAAACTATGGTTGTTGGGGGGGGGGTTCCCTAAAGCAGCCTCATGCTGGGATCAGCTTTGTTAAAAAGACAATAAACAAAGATGATGTTAGCACTACAAACCTTTGGGAAGCAAAGCCACTGAGCGCATTGTAGATCCCAGTTTTCTGTTTATTTTCTGTTTGTGAAAAAAGCAAAGCAAATGATCCTTTTTGAAAAACTGAAATGTATTCATTTAGCACAGATAAGGGGAGGCGGTAGAGGAGCCAAACAGCCTCCTTCCTGAAGCTAAGCCATTGTGCTAGTTCGCTAATTTCCGCCTCCTGGTCGCTGGAGGCTTTGCGCGGCGAGCGTCTAGGGGGGGGGGGGATGTAATCCTTGGCCTTTTCATTGGCCTGTAATGATTCTGGAGCACGGCGGCTAATAGGGCATCATCAGGGCCTCTGCCTGGCCGGACAGCTGATTAATGTGGGAGGAGATGACACGGGGCCCGGCTGGGGCCTGATAAAGGGGCGTTGGGATTGGAGGGAGCAGGATGATGAACGAGCTACAGAGCCCACGCCCGTGTCTCATTAGCACACCCCAAGCTCTTTGGCGTTGAGCTAATGTAGCGCGTCGGCGCTGTGGCCAGGCCGGCCAGCTCTGGGGAGCATGCGGGGCTTTCTGCAGGGTGAGCTGGAATTGATAGTGAGGAGGGAACGAGAGAGAGAGAGCAATAGGGGTGACCTGTCTGGTAACAGAGTGTAGGCTACCTCATATACTGAGTGTAAGTGAGTGACCCCTTCACCCCCACCAAACAGAGACACACACACACACACACACACACACACACACACACACACACACACACACACACACACACACACACACACACACACACACACACACACACACACACACACACATATTATCTGCCTCCATTGAGAAAGATTGCATGATGATTAGTCAGATTGAAATATTGATATATATATATATAACAAGTTTATAATGGAGAAAGGAGATGACTAAATACTTTTCCCTTCACCTCATTCTATACAAATGTCATGAATGAGGAGCTTCCAGGTTCCAGCGACACTCTGTCCTCACTTCAACTCTATCAATTGAATTAGAGCTTCATTGACGGAGAATGATGGAGAGCAGCCCCAGGAGACCGTATTGGTTCCCTAAAGCCATCATTCTTCCACACACCTCTCCATGTGTGTGTGTGTGTGTGTGTGTGTGTGTGCATGTGTGTGTGTGTGTGTATGTGCGTGCGTGTGCGTGCGTGCGTGTGTGTGTGTGCGTGTGTGTGTGTGTGTGTGTGTGTGTGTGTGTGTGTGTGTGTGTGTGCGTGTGTGTGTGTGTGACAGCGTTTATGAGGGTGTACCTTGTCCCATTTGCTGCCACCAGCTGGACATCCTCCCCTCCCCATGAAAGGCCAATTACATCCAGGGCTATGGAGCTCATTGATAAGTAATTAGATTATTGTTAAGGGTGCTGTTGGCCTGATGGCTGCGGGGGGCTGCTGTCACGACAGGGTCTGAGCGGCATGGGAGTGAGAGGGGGGCGTGGCCACAAACTGCCCATCTGACCCCACCCCCGTCTGAGGGGTCAGGGAGCCAAAGAGGACGGATGGAAAACACGGTGCTCTGAGGGAGATAGGGCACCTAAAAACACTTTCACATGCAAATGAGAGACACCCGTCTGCTGCCCCTGGTGTTGTTCCTGTGACTGACTCACTCCGACCCCCCCCGCCCCCCCCCACCCACCCCACCCCACCCCACCCCAAAGCCTTCCAGACATCAACGCTGGAGCACGAGACAATGGTGAACAAATGTCAAATCAACAACTACATAACAAGAGAGTGACCCATCTGCTTATGACCAGAACGACAGGAAAGACCAACCCACTGTATTGATAGAGACTGAAAGTTACTGAAAGAGACTGTTTTTAATACAAATACATATTAATACCTTTACCTCGTATCAGAGTCGTATTATCTGCACGACCTGCAATACATTGTAAAAAGACGCCACAAAGTATTAGCGTAGAGATAATAAGTGACCTGCACTGAGCCCTGAATACAGTATGAATATGAATGACTGGGTTAGTCAGTCTGGACTCAAAGAGGTGGGGTTACAGAGTCAGAAAACATAGACAGTGTTATGAGGTTGTGAGGCTGAAGGGTACAGTGCAGTTGGTCTGAGACGGAGGACCCCCCCCCCCCCCCCCTGACAGCTAGTCACTGTGGGTGGCAGAGCAGCGCAGTTGTTTTGGGATATATGACCCCCATGGGGAGGTCAAAGGTTTATTAAAGAACCAGTAAGTACTTGTTCAAAATAGAGCCTTGACCCATTACCCTCTCCCCACCCCCCCACCTGCTCTGAGCGCAGCGGGGAGGGACCCTGTAAAGCACGCACACACACACGCACGCACGCATGCATGCACGCACACACGCATGCATGCACGCACACACGCACGCACGCACACACGCACGCACGCACGCACACACACACACACACACACATACACACAAGCTCAGACAAGCGTGCTTGTAGAAACACACACACACACGAAGGCTTGTGAGCGGACTCTACTGTATCTCCCTCCCTCTGACACATGAACACGAACGTACACACACAAACATACAAATACATGCACACAGTAGAACACACTCAAAGGCACACACTCTGCACACACACTCATACCACACCGTAGCTGCTAGTATGGGGTGGTAGGCAACATGGCAAAGACACGACATGTACTCAATGAGGACAATGTAGAAAACAAACAATCACTCTGTATGTATCTAAAACAAAACACTGACAAGGCTGTAATTAACTCAATCAGCTCCAGACCCAGACTCCATCCTAGAGGCAAATCTTTCCTGTGACAAAATGGCATCCAATGTAATAAAAAAAGTCAACCAACAAACTCGATTCTTGTACCGGATCTCCTCACTGGTAAACAAGATTACCCTGAAGACTCTGGCAGGAGCACTCATTCAAGGGTACTACGACTATGCTTGCACCTCATGGTACCAAAGCACCTCAAAGGCGCTAAAAACAAAATTACAAACATCTCAAAACAAACTGGTCAGACTACTGCTTGACCTTACTCCTAGAACCCACCTCACCCCTGCCCACTTTGACAACCTAGGATGGCTTAGAGTAGACGACAGAGTACAGCAACTTGCAATGGGCCTGGTCTACAAGATACACTACACGACCAAGGTACCCATGTACATGACAAAATACTTCCCAAAGGTCAGTGAATACCACGATCACAACACCAGAGGAAGCTCCACAAATCATGTTAAACCCAGATTCGGCTCAAACAAGGGACTAAACACGTTTCGCAATTATGCCACATCAATGTGGAACGCCCTACCCAAAGCTGTAAAGGAATGTGAATCACTACCCACTTTCAAAAACACTCTCAAAAAACACCTAAGGGAGACTGCAACTCGAAACTGGCCCCTGTAAATGTCCGAACACAACCCCCTCCAATGTACAGTAAATTACCAAGTATGGTCTTGTCAATAACCCAATGTACAGTTTTGTTTGTACAGTTGTACAGTGTCCCCCACCAACCCCTCCTACCCAACCCCCCCCACCCACCCAACCACCTCCAATGTACAGTCCCCCCCCACCCCCACCTACCCAATCCAATGTACAGTTTCTACGTCAAATGTATATACTCTTTTTTTTTCTGGACTCTTTTTGTATCACAAACAGTACTGTAATTGCAAATCTGGTATGTCATAAATGTATAGATGTAGCAGTACTGTCTATCTGTATGTCATGTATGTCATATATGTTACGATGAATTGAAAATGGGGGACCCTGATGTAAACGAGACGAAAGTCTTTCTCTGGTCTGCATCCCCTTAACAATTGTATGTATTGAGCTGTACTGTACTGTACCCATTCTGCAATCTGAATTTGTTAATACAATTTTCAATCAATCAATCAATCAATCAATCAATCAATCAATCAATCAATCAATCAATCAATCAATCAATCACTATTTGTGATCATGCACGACTCGATGCACGAATAAAGTTTTCAATCAATCAATCAAACCCGAGGATAGTCGGGTTATCTCGCCATGCGTTGAGCACCAGGACCCCCGAAAACCTGAGTATAGTCGGGTTTTCATCGTTATTTCTTTTATTCAATATTTGTATTCATTTCTCTCACACGGACCTCGGGGTTACCATAGGGAATCACTCTGAGCTCACTAGAGTGCAATACCGGCCGCATCCAGGTAGGTGGCAGTATCGCCCACCCTTCTAAACCATTTTTTCATACACGGTGTTACATTCAAATGTCTCCGGGCGCAGTTTTCTTGGTCAGGCGAGTCTAGCGGTTCACTCGATGGCATTGAAATGCGTCCAATGCCCCCGATGCATGTGTTGTGGTGGATTATGTTGGCAACACGATGGACACCAATACTGGAAATCGCGATCAGACAATTGGAATATTCTCTTTGGGGTACCTCCTAGTGAAGGTAAGGACTATATGACATCAATCCTGCTTTGATCCAACCATGATTTCACATTGATCGTTACGACCATGTGTAACATACTCCAGAACGTATGCCGTTGGTGACGATCAAAGCATCAAAAAACGACCCCCCCCTCTTCATGCATTCATGATGAAACATAATACCTATTATATACATTTGATTTGGAAATAGTAGCGTGTCCAGGCGAGCAACACCAACGCTTTTAGTAAAATTCATGTATTGCTCCATAGCGCCGTTTCCTGGAATTAGCCAGTTTCACTCTGAAACTATACTTATATTCACCATGGTATAACATGCAAACGTTTACATGACATTTTTTTATTCTTTTTCACATATGGATAGTTGATGTCAAATGAGCCATAGTATTGTATAGTATAGCCATAGTATTGTATCCATAGCTATAATATAGATATAACCCTGCAAACACCGCCACGCAGGCCTATCTCTTAGAGTGGTGGCGCAGTAGGAACTAAGATGGGCTAGGCCTCTGGCGCTGAAAGAGTTAATAACAATGATCATCCATCATGAGATCAGTTTTATTTGTCATCGTTTTGAAGATTTTCCTCTCCATCAGCTGCTGTAAAAGGGGACATTACAATAACTATTTTGAAACCATTCTAAAGTAATAATATAGCAAAACTAATTTCTCCCATGCATGTATTTTTCTATTTAAGAATGTCACACTGTCACTGCTGCGTCAGTTTGAGCAGGCAATGTAAACATGTCAATGAACCTACGACATATTGTTGTATCAGCAAGGTCAAGCTCTAGTTCTGTCTCTGTGATCAGGGAATCTAAGCCCTCCTGCCTCCCTGCCCCCCCCCCGACCCCCTGCCCCCCCTTCCCCTGCGCCCCCAACACCGCCACCCTTCCTTTCCCTTCCCAGGGCAGCAAGGAGGAACAGGAGTTCCTCAAAGTCATATTAAAAGAGGCTCAGTCTCTCCTGTGGAACATTGATGTCTAGACGGCTCCTCTCCCATGAAAGGCGTGGAGGCCTCGTCCCTCGCGCCTCATCCTCTCGTCCTTTTGTCCCGGCCCTGTGTCCCTCCACCTTCCCCGCTGACCCGGGACAATTCCCCGCCAGCGCCACTTCCTAAACATGTAGTCGGGGGCCGTGGGACACCCCGCCAGGGTCCGCGGGTGGAACCCCATGATCGTCCAAGCAGAGCCGTGACACAAGAGAACGCCTGGCTGGCCTCCAGGGCCTAGCGGATGCAGGTGTCAATCATGAGAGAAGAGGATGTAGAGGGGGAGGGGGGGGGCGACACCACACTGATCATAACAGTAAACTGAATATTCATCTGGCGCTATCATGGTCGCCCTGATATCAACATGAGATGCATTCACGCCGCCAGTGTGCTGTGCTTCTCAGCGTTGGTGGTGCTGGTTGGTGGTGCTTCTAAAGGAGAAAATCAGACACAATGTTGTTAAAGATCTTTCATCATACAAGCACATAAGAGCAACACTCTCGGTTTATGGATAATACGGCACATGTGTGCACATCTTTTCTTTTTTTTCAAATTGAATCCTATAGTTCTATCTCCGAACACCCCCCTCAGCAAGCTTATCACTAGCTAATGACTACATCGCCGCACCAGCGAGGGGGAGGGTCCACAGTGTGTCTGGGTCTTTCATGCCAGAGGGGCCTCCGCCACAAAAGGCGCCCCCACAAAAGACCCCTCTTATTCTCTCATTATTGACACCCTTAATTGTTTGCGCCGTGCGATAATGGCCCTCAAAGCCTCTCCGTATCAGCAATAACCTTCTGTCTCAGATGTATATGGGGGGGGGGGGGGGGGGGGGGGGGGGGGGGGGGGTATTGTAGCTCCTCTCTGATTCCGAACCACATCCCACTACGCTGCAGGACGGAAATAAGCGCTGAACTATCAATACGGGTTTGGCAGTTTTGTTGTCTGTTTCAGAGGCTAGGATCACTCTGTATTCATAACATTCCCCCTGATTGTGTGTTAGTATGTGTGTGAATTCTCGAGCCCCCCGGAGGTCATCAGGGATTCCCATTTCCATATTGTTTATTAGAGGCTTTGTACGTTCGCCGAGGTTGCCATTTGGATTCCGAAAACCACGGGCGCCGTGCGATATTGTTGTCTTATTAATTACGTGCAGGGGTGTAAGTACAAATCTCCTGATACATCAGGCACGGTCTTCAACACGGTGCTTTATTATGTGGAGAAACGTTAGCCTTAATTAAACGACACTTTTATTAGCACGGCGTGTAAGTGGCGGCTTCCATTCATGTCAGCGTGAATGCCTGACGCTGCCGGTTATGGCACTCAATGGCCTTTAAGAAATAAAAAACTGTCTGGTCCCATTTCAACTTGTGTAATTAGAGAGATCGCTCTTGTCATTAGTCAGCCATAAATTGCCCACTTATACAGCCTTATAAATATTTGAGAGGCACCTCTTGTAAATTGTCAGGGTATTGAAAGGAATTTTGCCTGAAAGCAAATTAATAAGTTATTTATGAAGAGTGTTATAATCAGTCAGACTTGTCTCTTTGTATTCACAGCTGTAGCATAATGTTTGTTTGTTTGTTTGTTTGTTTGTTTGTTTGTTTGTTTGTTTGTTTGTTTGTTTGTTTGTTTGTTTGTTTGTTTGTATGTATGTATGTATGTATGTATGTGTAGCAGGGTGGATTATCCCTACTTTATGAGAGTATGGTGTACACTGTCACCAGGTAGTGGGAACGCAGCAGATCTGAGTCCAACTGAATCCCCGACTTTAGTGCAGGAGTATTAGGGCCCTCCCATAGTCGAGCAGACTGTACACAGAGCAGACTCCGCGGAGGTCCGCGCGGCTCTTTGAGCTTTGATCTCAGCGGACAGCAGACCCACAGGTGCGACGCTCCTATTTTCTGACGCGCGGACATCCGCGCCGCTGACTTGGTGTCACACAAAACGCTGCTCGGCGTTTTGGTTGACATCGAACTGCATTTAATGTGACGCCGATCTGCATTTTACTCTGACCACTCGCTCCGGCTCCGTGCCAAGAGAGATGTTTGAATGGCTTTTCTAAATGAAGTGTGTAAAATTGCCAGTTTTATTTCGAAATATTGGAAACGGAGATAACATAGAATGTTATCTCCGTTTCCAATATTTTTAAATAAAACTGGTGCTTTTATTTCATGCAATGCGTGTTTCATTTCAGCACCACGCGCTGTCCACCTCAAGCCTATACGGTACATTGCATCTTGCTGCCTATATACCTGTTATTCAAGTGCGTAAAACTTTTTTTGTGGGAAATGTAGTAAAACTGGTGCGAGAAATGTAGGAAATAGACCGCGGACGTCCGCTGAGATCTGCTCGACTATGAAAGCTCAAAGAGCCGCGCGGACCTCCGCGGAGTCTGCTCTGTGTACAGTCTGCTCGACTATGGGAGCACCTTTAGAGTGGATCTTTAGCAGAGGGAGTGGATGGGGCCTAGGATTTACTAACCTAGGGGTAGTGCGCTGGTCCTTCTTGCCCTTCAGGGCAACTCGCAGTAATTCCCCACACACCCACACTTTTCCTAATACTACCCGCACCCTCCCACACCCGGTGGCAGTAGTGATAGATGATATACTTCCTCCCCAAAGCAGTACCTTTCCTTACTGATGAGCAGAGACCTGTCCCAGTGATGCTTAGGCAGGGGATGGGGAAAGGGTTAAACAATAAAAGGCATTACCCAGGCAGAAAAGGGTTAATATGGCAGACTCAGTAACAGACACACACACAGTGCTCCCATTCAGTGTTCTTTACTGAAGAAATGATATGGTTCTTAACACAACTGCAACTGTTATCAAAAGGTACAATGAGCAAAGCTCTTCCCGCTTACAAAACCCAATAAACACAGCTCTTCCCACACCGGTCAATACACAGTAATGGAACCTGTCCCTTTAAGGGGTGAAATGCTAGGCACCTAGTGCTCTCACTCCACAGTAGAGAACCAAAACTCTTCCCACACTAGTCAAGGTACAGTAATGACACCCATCCCTTTAAGGGTCGAAATACCTGTTCTTGCACCCGTAGGTGGGGGGTTAGGGGAGTTAAAGGGAGAGGGGTATGGGGCTACTGAATGGGAATTTTATAAAGGAACACACGTTATCACACCACACATTTAACCAAGAGACAGTGGGCCCACGTTGCAAATAAAAGTCCTATCTATAGCCGGCTTTTCCCTAAAATAATAAAAGGTCGGGCGCCCCTTTACACTGTTACCAGCGTCAGTTCAAAGCACTGCTTCTCTTCGCCCTTAAGGAGCCCGCGCCGCACAGAGAGAATGTCTACCGATAAAGTTTCAGCACTCAGAGCGCTCACTGTACTTATCCAAATGGCGGGCCTGCTCCCACCACAACCGTCCGTGTGGTGAGATGGCCGACGATAGGTCCCGTGATAGCAGGCAGCGGGGCTGGGTAGACGCTGGGCAGGTGACTGCTGGGGTAGCGGCTCGGAGGGGCTGGAGGAGCGTGCAGTGTAGTGACGTCCGCTGCTGGGCTGAAGGGGTGGGGCGACACGCGGGCTAAACTGTGGTGCTAGCCTAAACAAAGCTAAGCTGTGGGTCGTGGTGAACCCCCTGTCATGACGCATATACTTCACCTAAAACGCAATGTGGGCAACATCCACCACACTCTTCGGCAGTCGCTCGACTGCTTCTACATTCACAATGTCTCTTCCGCATTAACTGAAAGCCAAGCTATCGCGTATTCTATAAATAACCCGCCTTGTAACTGGGTTTATATCCCGCATGCTGGATATCCGGAGCTCCTGCTCCACGCGACTTCTTCCTCCTCTTGGGAAACGACGAAGAGGCTGCTCCGCTGTCGGAGCTCCTCCTTTAGCCCATCCTTCTTCACCTGATGTCCCTTCCTGCCCAACGTCACACCAGCTCCCCTCGGCGGCACTCCAGTGCATGCTCCACTATTCACTGTCCATATTAGAATATGGAGGATCAAGAGGGGTAGTGAGTACAGTAGGGTAAAAGGAATTAGGTTAGGCACATTGAATTATCGCTAGACACATTCAGGTGTCTACATATGTATGTATGTATGTATGTATGTATGTATGTATGTATGTATGTATGTATGTATGTATGTATGTATGTATGTATGTATGTATGTATGTATGTATGTATGTATGTATGTATGTATGTATGTATGTATGTATGTATGTGTATGTATTTATGTTTGTATGTATGTGTATGTATTTATGTTTGTATGTATGTTTGAGTTGTCATTAAGATGAGCAGCCCATAAAAAACTGCTATTTGAAATCACCATCAGTTTAGTGGTTTGAACTACTTAATGTACAAGAAACACACACACTCGTGCATGCTCCTCCTTCCGGCTCCTCCTGGCAGCGTGTCGAAGTGTCCTTGAGCAAGACACTTAACCCCTAACTGCTCCCGATGAGCAGGTTGGCACCTTGCATGGTTGCCTCTGCCGTCGGTGTGTGAATGTGTGAGTGAATGTGAGGCCTACGTTTTTAAAGCGCTTTGCATAAAAGAGTTATATAAATACAGTCAATTTACCAATTACACACACACACACTTATACAGTATGCACATATGGCCACTCATACACACACACACACACACACACACACACACACACACACACACACACACACACACACACACACACACACACACACACACACACACACACACACACACACACACACACACACACACACACACACAATCCAACCATCCAAGTATTCTGCAGACCATACTGACAACATAACTGTTCTATCATGGCTGTTGTCACTCTAAATATTGTGGGTCACACTGCAGTAACAGGGGGGGGGGGGGGGGTGATGAGCAGTGATCTGGGAGAGAGGGGGTGATGAGATGAGTGGAAGAAGTGAACAGGTTTATTTGTAGAGGGAGGACTCCCCGAGAGCTTCTCAACACGCCCAACGACTGGAGATAATCTGTGGGGCAAAGCAAGTTTCTCCTCTTGTCTGTCTAGACCTCAGCAGACAACATGTGTCAGACTGCGGTGAGGGTGAAGGGCATCTGCTTGGTTTGATATTGGAGAGGAGAGGCCTTGTATTACACAATACAGAGTTGCATCATACTACACGTTGCATTCATATTCATATCTCGTGTATTCAATATGTGATACATCAATCAATCAATCAATCAAATGTATTGCACATTTAGACATAACAACCAAAGTGCTTCACAGTAAGTCACATAGCAAAAAAAAAAGGAAGAAAGTGCTAAACAGAAAATATAAACAACCAACGGACAGACAAAGAAACAGAACAACACGTCAAAACAAGCAAGGCAAGAGTCAGAGTGAGTCAGGGAAGGCCAGGGAGTATAGATGGGCTTTGAGTTTAGATTTAAAAGACTTGATGGAGGGGGCATATGGCATTATGGACATATTCATACATATATATACAGTATGCATATACAGATCCCAGCAGAAATATGAGAAGGACGAGTGATGATAGTGCTGTTTGTTTTTCCATATCGTCATGTTATCGTTGACCAAATACAGAGGTGTCTTTTGTTTAGTTTTTTGTGTCTTTTTGGGGGCAGCCACAGTTATCTGCTATAATAGGAAGTGAAGGCATTACTCATCCCTGTGGCCCACCCACATGTAGAGTATGTGAGAACTCTGGCCAAGTCCCTGACCCACTCTGCATACTTCACTCTCTCTATTACCACACTCCTCTCACACACACACACACACACACACACACACACACACACACACACACACACACACACACACACACACACACACACACACACACACACACACACACACACACACACACACACACACACACACTAATTTCCACAACTGCCTGTGACCTTGCCTCCTGTTTGTGTGTGCGTGTCTGTGTGTCTGTGTGTGTACACAGTGTGTGTGTGTGTGTACACAGTATGTGTGTATGTGTATGTGTATGTATATGTATATGCAGTGTTGGGCAAGTTACTTTAAAAAAGTAACTAGTTACAGTTACTAGTTACTTCTTCCAAAAAGTTACTAAATTACTTACTCAGTTACAAATTATAAAAGTAACTAATTACTTCAGAAAGTAACTATTGCGTTACTTTCAAGATTTTATTTTTTACATAAACAACATACACAAATCTAAACTATTTTAATGTTGCTGTGGGACAAAGTGTATAATTACTATGTTTATATAGTGGATCATACAAATACAAACACAATAGATGTTTTGGAACTTTTGATATGTATTGCCCCTCAACAGGCCACAACTGGGCAACATTAAATTATGCTTGTTAAGCACTATACCAAAAATAAATAACAAATATATACTGATTGATTGAACATTTTAATTAACAGATTGCAGAATGGGTACAATACAGTATGGCTCAATACACACAATTGTTAAGGGGATGCAGATCAGAAAAAGACTTTCATCTTGTTTACATCAGGGTCCCCCATTTTCAATTCATGACATTTATGACATACACAACATACATAGATATAAGAATCTAATCGAATCATCTAAACGAATCTAATCATCACATTTAAGACATGCATGACATACAGATATATATATATATCTCTGCGCACCAGACTGTGCTATTAAACCAGGAAGTGCAGCACTGTTGATAAGGCTGTCAGCAGTAGAGCCACTACTACTTGCCATGCGCTGCAACACAACAAGAGTGAAAAAAAAACGCTCATGGACCCGCGGTCTCACACTGACTGCTCGCTTATGTTGTTCCGTTGGATTCGTTTTGGATTATTTGGGCTCAAAACATACACTACACGGACCTGCGGTCTCACGCTGACTGAGTCGCTCGTGTTGTGGCTGTTTGTCAGACTCGAGGCACCCGCCCACCTCTACCTCTGATTGGCTTACCATGACATTTTACTCAACCTCAACCAATCGTCAGCATGTTTGTGCTTGGCTCACGCACTGCCCACTAAACAAGGAAGGACAGAAAATGCCTCTCAGCGCAGAGATCTGTCTGATGAAAGAAACAGGTTCATTCATAGTAACGCGCCGCATTTTTTTGCAGTAACGGGTACGGCGTTATTAAGATTGGAAGAGTAATCCGTTAGATTACTCGTTACTGAAAAAACGAACGCCGTTACTTATAGCGCCGTTATTCCCATCACTGTGTATATGTATATTGTGTATGTATATTTATATTTATATGTATATATCACTGGACTATCTTGTATTTGTACTTTTTCATATTATATTGTATTTGTATTTATATTTTACACTTTAAGTGTATCTATAGTGTATATAGATACTGGACTGTATAGGACTGTGAAGCTCTGTATCCCCCCATGCTGCTTTGACACCCGAATTTCCCCAAGGGGATTAATAAAGGATCATCTTATCTTATGTGTATGTGTTTGTGTTTGTGTATGTGTGTGTGTGTGTGTGTGTGTGTGTGCGTGTGTGTGTGTCTGTGGGCCCATAGTCATACATGTACTGTATAATGCATGTTAGCCTATAGCTGACAACAGCACATACAGCAGTAGATGACAACACCAGAGCTCTGTCTACAGTATGTGAAGCAAGCCATCATCATCAACTTCAAACATGGCTGTGGGGGAGTGGGCTGTATCCCCTTTCACACGTCCAACAGGTCCCTAACTCAGGGACACAACGGTGATGAATACAACCCCTTCTCCCTGACCTGCACCCCTGCTGCCATTTCTGCAGGCAGGCCAAATAGCAGGCGTCCCAATCATCACCACCACCACCACCACACCTACCCCGCTGAGACAGCTCGCTACCGTGTGGTGCTGGATAGTGGATTGGATACGATCAGGCAGGGTTTCACCAAAAATGTAGAGTGGGACTGCATCACATTAAAATGTGTTTATATTTTATTATATTATTTCATTTAATTTCAAACCTTTATTTAAACTTGAAAGGCAACCAAGGTTTCCCTCATTTACAGTCACGTTGAGTGTACATACAGAAATAAGCAACAAAAAAGAGGCATATAAAATAACACAGCCGGTACAATTATAACAATAAGACAACAAGGCAAAACAAAAGTAAGGATAACAAATCAATTAAATCACATACAACTTGATTGACAAAGGTTGGAGATCAAGGTTTTAAACTCTGCAACAGAGGGGAGAATCCCAAGCCGACTGTTCATTCCATGAGCTAGGGGCATCATAGAAAAATTTACCAGCCAGTCACTAGAACGGGTTCCATAGGTTCCAAAATTCCATTCCAATAATGATGTAGTTTAAGGAGGTAGCTTACCAGTAAGGGCCTTAACCTCTTAAGCCCGATCGGCCCGGTACAAGCTTTATTTCACATCATAAATAGATCAATACAGTCTGTATTAAGTAATGTTACGTTTCTTTTTCAAATGTAGCCAAGAGTAAAGACCCTAACCCTATCAAAACAGCAGTCAAAGTGTATATTTTCAGCACTACGTTTGTTTACCAATGATTTGAAGTGTTATTAGCTAAATATGAGCTTGTAAAAATCTCTACGCATTGCACCAGAAAACGGACGATTTAGACTGCGAGAAGAAGAAGCACTTATGAAATTGGTGTAGTCCTAAGAAAGAGGAGACCCAGGGTTTTTGATGGACATCAACATTTCATACAACTACACTACCCAGCTCACACCAGCCGCCAATAACGGAAGTCCAACCATTTTTCATGTAATTCTTCTGACGTGATTTTCATGTTTATATCTCACGGGCAGTGATGGGAATAACGGCACTATAAGTAACGGCGTTACTAACGGCGTTAGTTTTTTCAGTAACGAGTAATCTAACGGATTACTCTTCCAATCTCAATAACGCCGTTACCGTTACTGCAAATAAATCCGGCGCGTTACTATGAATGAACCTGTTTCTTTCATCAGACAGATATCTGCGCTGAGAGGCAATATGTTCTTCCTTGTTTAGTGGGCAGTGCGCGAGTCAAGCGGATACATGCTGACGATTGGCTGAGGCTGAGTAAAATGTCATGGTAAGCCAATCAGAGGTAGAGGTGGGCGGGTCTAACGCATCCAGAGTCTGAGCCACAACACAAGCGATTCATTCAGCGTGAGACCGCGGGTCCGTGTAGTGTACGGTTTGAGCCCAAATAATCCAAAACGAATCCAACGGAACAACATAAGCGAGCAGTCAGTTTGTTCTGCAGCACAGGGCAGTAGTGTCTCTACTGCTGACAGGCTCAACCATATAGTATAGTATATTCTATAGTTCTATATATATCTATGGGCTCAACATAGTGCTGCACTTCCTGGTTTAATAGCGCAGTCTGGTGCGGAGAGATATATATCTGTATGTCATGCATGTCTTAAATGTCATGATTAGATTAGTTTAGAATGATTCGATTAGATTATTATATCTGTATGTTGTGTATGTCATGAATTGAAAATGGGGGACCCTGATGTAAACAAGACGAAAGTCTTTCTCTGATCTGCATACCCTTAACCCTTTAATCGCCGTTGACGCTGAAACACGTCATTCCCCGCCATGCTTATTCTGCCGATGCCGCTGTACAGCGTCTTTGATATCAATATTTCAAAAATCTGTGATCGAAATCATATTTCTCCCCCGGAGACATTATATGTACTGGTGAGCCCCGGTCAACTCTCTAACGGTTCAAGAGCGCCATCTGGTGGCCGATCGGCGGATCGCCCAGGGAAGAAAGAGGATGTAGACGCTGATGCTCATTTCAATTTGGTCCGATCACTCGCTATAGGTCCCGGGACTCGAGCTCGACACAATACATAGCGATCCGTTGCCAATAACTCGATAAACAACATGATTTGGACGTATATACTATTATACAACCTGGAAATGGATCGGGTATTTCTATATCCCATAATAGAAAGAATTCTGTTCCACGCTCATCGTCCAACGGCGAGAGGAAGCTACGCTGAGTTTCAGCGTTATTTTCTAATGTCTTCTATACTAACTGCTCTAATGATCATATCACCCACACTAGATGAATGATATAACGTTGCCCACGGAATTATAAACGACCCCCCGCCCATCCGGTCATCATCAGATCATACGTAATAACTTCTAGAACCAAGTCCATTTGAAATTTTTTATCTGGCACCGATCGCTATCAAACTGTATTTGATCATCAATATAATGCATTTAGGGCTATAAATCAAGTTCTGGAGAAAGCTGCAGAAAACGATAAAAACATACTTATACTTTAGACCGTATTTTAGTATGAATATGTGAATGAAAAAGTATAACGTTGCTACACCCTGAACAATAGATATAGGACTTTGAATGGGCCATGGTAATGTCAATTTAGCAATAAAATTTAAAAAGTTATAGCCCTGCAAAGAAGGGGAACTTCTCCATGTTAAATAGGGCTGGCGATCCATGGTAAATTATGAATTTAACCCCGGCGATCAAAAATTGTGTGTATTGAGCCGTAGTGCTGTACCCATTCTGCAATCTGTTAATTAAAATGTTCAATCAATCAGTATATATTTGTTATTTATTTTTGGTATAGTGCTTAACAAGCATAATTTAATGTTGCCCAGTTGTGGCCTGTTGAGGGGCAATACATATCAAAAGTTCCAAAACATCTATTGTATTTGTATGATCCACTATATAAACATAGTAATTATAATATCTACAAACATGGCATTTGATTAGAGGCTAGTCTCACTTTGTCCCACAGCAACATTAAAATAGTTTAGATTTGTGTATGTTTATGTAAAAAAAAAAAATGAAAGTAACGCAATAGTTACTTTCTGAAGTAACTAGTTACTTTTATAATTTGTAACTGAGTAAGTAATTTAGTAACTTTTTAGAAGAAGTAACTAGTAACTGTACTAGTTACTTTTTAAAAGTAACTTGCCCAACACTGCTCACGGGTCAAACAAACCTCAACACTATACCATAAAATACAACGTATATTGTTTCTTTACCTTTCTGTGAACGTCTAGAAAAAAAACACCTCGCAATCCGGTAAAGAATTTCGGAGCTATGGACATTATACAAAAGTAACTGTACTTACAATAGATTTCATTCACAGTCTTTGCTTCACGGGCGCCTGGTGGTACTAAATCCAGATTTAACTCTGCCATTAGAAAGATAGATAGATGTCATAGATGTATGACTTGGCCATAATAAGGTAATTTATAGGCTTGATAATCTATATTCTATATTCATATTTAAAAATTGCATGTGTCCGGATGGCAAAATTCAGTACTATATCTACAAAAACATCCTGTAAATCATCTGCCCTTTGTTCATTTGCTTAGATTTCTAGTACACTTGACCTCAAGAGGATGCTGAATGAGCTCAGTGATACATTTATCACTTTAGGTCAGGGCTATTCAACTGGCGGCCCGCGGGCCAGATCCGGCCCGCGGGATGATTCTGACCGGCCCGCCAAAGATTACATGATAATACATTTTTTTTTTTTTTTTTTCATGTCAACGTTAACACGCACAATTTAGCCAAAAGTCACTCAATTAATGACAGATTTCATTGATAAATTGAGGGAAAACTTTGCAAGTCGATTTGATGAATTTGACATGTCCAGAGAATTGATGCATTTTGTGAGCAAGAGTTCCTTGCATCACTTCACATTGATGAAGGTCTCCTGCAACTTGAAATAATTGACATGCAAGCATCATCTGCTCTGAAGCAGGCACTTGAGAATGAATCCACCACAACATTTTGGATAAAGTGTATTCATGTCAAGACATTCCCCAAAATAAAAACGCTGGCAATATCTGTGCTAACAATGTTTGGCTCAACATACACCTGTGAATCCAGTTTCTCTCACATGAATGCCATTAAAACAAGCAACCGTGCCTCCTTGACAAATGAGCATTTGCATCACTGTTTGCGGGTAGCCCTCACTTCCTATGAACCCTCATTCTCTGCCATTGCCCAGTCAAAGAAGTGCAATCGCTCTCATTAGATGTGTGTATGCAGGGGCGTAGCTGGGGGGGGGGGGGTAGCTTAGGATGATTCCAAGGGCCCAGCACTGGGGGGGGGGGCCCAACATTTTTTTTTCTTTTTTTACTAGACATCACTCACGTGTATTATTGATGCTCTCATTGATACTATGTTTGTTTCTGAAGTGTGTGTGTGTGTGTGTGTGTGTGTGTGTGTGTGTGTGTGTGTGTGTGTGTGTGTGTGTGTGTGTGTGTGTGTGTGTGTGTGTGTGTGTGTGTGTGTGTGTGTGTGTGTGTGTGTGTGTGTGTGTGTGTGTGTGTGTGTGTGTGTGTGTGTGTGAGATATATAGAGAGAGAGGGGGGGCTTTGGTAGACTATTGCATTGGTCCATTCATTGAAGATGAACGCAATGCGACATCCTTTACTAGGCTCACCCACCAACAGTGCAGGTGCTGAACTGCTGATCCGAATGTATAGGTAAAAACCATATTATGCGTTTTCATCAATAAAAAAATGGCCAAAGAAAATTCCGCTCGCGCGCTTACGCGCGCTCGCATTCACTGGGGCCTACAAATAAATTCTTTCATGGGGCCCAGAATCTGGAGCTACACCCCTGTGTGTATGTAGGCTAGGCCTGTCTGCCCCCCACCACCCTGATGTTTGAGAGTTAAGAGTGGACAATAAGTGCTAATAAGATGCTGTGATTTGCTGTTGTTGCACAGACATGAAGCACTTTTTCATAAGCTCAGCTGCACTATAAATGTGTTTTTTTGTTCAAGTGTTGATGTTAGAATGTTCAGATGCACATCATGCACTTGTTTGTTTTTTATTTTATTTTTATATTGAAATGTTGAAGAGGAGATGTTGCAGTTGTTGCACAGTCATAAATGAAGCACTTTTTGCAGGAGATGTTGCAGATGTGGCACATAAATGAAGCACTTTTTTTGAAAAGTATACTACTTTTGCAATGTAATTAAATAAAAGTTGTGAAAATGTGGTTGCGTGTTGTGTCAAGTGTACATATATTCATAGCACGGGGAGGCGCCGTGGCAGTCCGGCCCCTGGCCCCTTGGGTTTCTGACAATGTGGCCCCCTGAACAATTTAGTTGAATAGCCCTGCTTTAGGTCAATGTTAGCATGGTCTTAATCACCATCAATGATGGAAGAAAAACTAATAATAATAATAATTTATATTCTCTTTTGGTTCATTACAATTTACTCAAGAATAGTAACAGACATACTATTTCTGACACTGGGAATACATTCCCTGAGGTCCATAGATGTCCCTAGATACCAGGAACATGCAAATGGACCATACAGAAGTGCAGCAATCTTCCATTGACTTGGGTATGTATTTTTAGGCGAACTTTCTGAAAATATGGCTAGGGCTTAAGAGGTTAAAAATAGTGTTGGGACTTGATTAAAAAATCATATTGAATTAATTTGAGACTGTATAGTTAATTAATCTAAATGAATCGCATTTTAAACGCATATCAATATTTGATGCAGATATTTGATTGCATTTTTCAATTCAAATGGATTTTGGTATACGAGTGAATCAATGAATATACATTATACATATATTTGAATGTATATTATATATAAGTAGCTTGTTTATTAGCTACTACACAGACAAACAGTCAAATCAATGCAATGTTTTACAACGTGCAGCAATTTTAGGAATAATATATAGCGCAAAGGACCTTTTCTCTTTTGAAAGTTAACATTCCGAAGTTTCTTACACAATAAAGAAAAATCACTTTGAGTGCTAATGAAATTATATGATATGATATTTGTATTTATAATGCGCCCCCCCAGCCAATTTTTACATCGGTCCGGGGCGCAGCCCGGGAAAGACATAATACAAATAAATGGACAGGACAAAGAAAGGCAGGCAGATGGACAGACAGAGAACATAAGAACACCTCACACAACACAAACAGTAACTCAGTGATCATCCAGAGCGAAAAGGTGGGTTTTAAGAAAGGCCTTGTCTGTACGATGTTGGCAGACTTGATCTTGAGAGGGAGCTTATTCCACAGTGTCGGCGCCATCACTGCAAAGGCCCGGAAACCCTTTGTCACCAGTTTGGCCCGCGGGACCCTCAGACCAGTGGCGGCCGGCCGATAGTGGGCGCTAGACCGCCGCCCTCCCTGGTTAAAAGAAGAAGAAGAAAGAATTATTTGCATGAGGAGGAAGCAGCCTATTCATTCCCCAGCCGAGCCGGCGCCTAGCCCCCTCCACTCCGTTTTCATGAGCGCTCATTTCTGCTCCGCTGTAATTGCGCAACTCACAGGACAAAATGCAAATACGTATACAAAAATACGTACGTACAGTATAGCGCTGTCAAATACGATACCAGAGGGCGCTCGCTCGAGTGCCCGATGCAGTCACTATTGGCTGAGAGTGGCACGTGACATCGCGTCCCCAGACGTTGGGCTCTGGGCTCTGCAGATGCTATTCGAGGGGCTACTAGGAAATAGTTGTCGAAAATTGATAATAATCACAAGATACTGTACATTCAGACAGTGTTGGATCTAACTAAATAGATTTATATGGACACTTTTATGGAAAGTTCAAGCCTGGAGTCTGGACCACAAAGCTTCTCAAACTAGGGTAGGCTATACTCTGTCTTAGCTGGTTCGACAACAAACAACAACAACACGCTATAATGGCTAGCTGGATGCAGTCTGGACAGTGGATATATACATCAACAGTCTGGACAGTGGACATATACATCAACAGCCTGGACAGTGGACATATACATCAACAGCCTGGACAGTGGACATATACATCAACAGCCTGGACAGTATACACTTTATCAAGCCGTCCTGGACCGCGTTTAAACTAAACAAAGTGAGTTGCGGTCTCTCTCTCTCTCTCTCTCTCTCTCTCTCTCTCTCTCTCTCTCTCTCTCTCTCTCTCTCTCTCTCTCTCTCTCTCTCTCTCTCTCTCTCTCTCTCTCTCTCTCTCTCTCTCTCTCTCTCTCTCTCTCTCTCTCTCTCTCTCTCTCTCTCTCTCTCTCTCTCTCTCTCTCTCTCTCTCTCTCTCTCTCTCTCTCTCTCTCTCTCTCTCTCTCTCTCTCTCTCTCTCTATGCTGTGTTGTTGTTGAACTAACTCATTAATTTCATCGCGGGTGGATCATAATCAACCAGACAATGAATGGTAACTTGTTTAAAATGACAAGATATACATATGTGTTCATTATTGATCAGAGAGAGTGGAGTTTCTTTTGGATTGAAAATAAGTGGATTATGGCTTGTTCAATATCGTCTATGTTTGAATGAATGAATGAATGAAAACTTTATTTAACAGATTGCAGAATAGGTACAATACAGTACGGCTCAATACATACAATTGTTAAGGGGATGCAGACCTGAGAAAGACGTTTGTCTTGTTTACATCAGGGTCCCCCGTTTTCGATTCATATCGATAGTTTAATAGCTAGCCTTGGCTCGTTTAACAATATGCAAAATATGTGTACAGCCCTGTACTCATACTGAAGTTATTCTTGGTATATACTACACATACTAGGTCTGATTGTGTAACGAATCGATTCCACGTCGCGCTGTGTGTGAGTGAGAGAGAGAGAGAAAGAGAGAGAAGGAGAGATAGAGGGGGATACTAATTAATTCCGCCCCCCCTCGTGAAGAATTCACCAGCCGCCACTGCCTCAGACACAGTTGGTCATTTGATCTGAGGGACCTGGAGCTGACTGGTTGGACCAAGAGTTCCTCAATGTAGGCCGGAGCGAGACCATTGAGGGCCTTGTAGGTAAATAGCATAGAGAAATGAAGTCGCTTTGGATAAAAGCGTCAGCTAAATGACAAAATGTAAAATGTAAATGTAAATGAGTAACAGAGGTTTGAACACACTGAAGTAAAGGTTTTGTGTACTCACATTTCTGTTTAGTGGTTGCCAGATGTTGTTGTTGCAACTGTTTTTAAGTTCCAGCTGAGAGGTAGGAGCTGGAAAACATAATGGTTCCCTAGCCTGAAGTCTTATAGTCACAGGTCCAAGGTTTATAAAAATCCCATGGATCAAAATCCAAAATGACCGTCAAAACAAAGGACTTCTTCGTCTTCTTGTGTCACCTTCCCCCACTCTGAGCGCCTGTCTGGGATCTCTTTCGGAGCAGACGCTCCTTGGCTACAATGGTGGTCAATCATTTTTGCTATCAGCGGTGACTGGTCAGTTCAGGACCGTTCACAACCAGACGTGGTCACTCGTCCGAACGGCTTGTCAAATGACGCTCGCCAGATGTTTCGTCTCGTAACTCGAGAATGGAATCATGCTGGTTGAGTGTGGTGACAATCGAAAAAGGCGGTAAATTCAACTTTCCAACAATGTATTGGTTGATCGGCGAAAACGCAGCCTGGAGCCTACAGACGAGAGCAAAGTGCCACGACGTGCGATAAAATTAGAGGGCTAACTAACCTTCTCATAAAGGACACAGTGATGAGTGTCGTATGATCTATCATATATTTTTTATTTTACCACCTTGCACCATCGTTAACTGAATGAAATTACTATTCAGTTCATCCATAATTTATTACTGATGGCCCAGTACTACTATGTCACTTTGCTTGCCATGTTCAAATCACACAAATGTATGTACACAGTAGACTGTTCCCAAAATTATTTAATATCTGTAAATATGAATTAAAAGCACTTAGGTTTATTTCACTATGCTAAAGTCTTTTGAGTCTTGTATCAATGTATACATTTTCTTTTAATTTTTTTTTATAATTTATAATTTTATAACACACAAACATTAACAGTAAATATCCACAATAAATCACAGGACTATACAGTCCAGTATTTGAATCAATATAAATGTAGGTTACAAGATATATACATAATACTTACAATACGATACAATTCATACATATGCTCTTGCTCGTTCTTCTCCCCCCCCCACAGGACCCCCCCTTGGATAATCCATCCATTATTTAGTTTCTAACCAAGGATTACAATTCATATGCTAACCTTTATTCTCTCTACCACCTCTAACCAGATTGCAATGCTGGCTTCATTGACACCTAAAATTCGTGCGGTAGATATCTCTAGATAAATCACATCGAGGCACATTTTATCCGGTTGAATCCAGCGTGATGCTATCAGCTTTTTAGCAGCCGTAAGACCGGACAAAATTAGTCTCTTTAGCTGTATAGAGGCTGCTAACTGAGAAACATCATTCAACAACAATACAGAAGGCAGTACAGGTATGTTCAGAAATAAAAATTCTGATAATTGCGTGGTTACTTCTTCCCAGAATATCTTAACAGGGGGGCATTCCCAATACATATGCATAAATGTACCGATATCACCCCTTAGACACAAGGAGCATAGATAGTCTTGTTTAAGCCCCATTCGGTTAAATCTTATAGGAGTCAGGTAAATCCTATGAATAAAATTAAGATTAATCTGTTGATGATCCGGGTTGCGTGACGCTAGTCAAACGTTTGCCCAGACTTCATGCCAATCAAAATCTACTTCCAAGTCTGGTATATCCTTCCTCCAAACTGAGTCTAGGGGAAGGATTCCATACGAAGATGTAAGTAAGTGATGATAAAATTGAGATACGAAGCCTCTCGATGTCTCCCTTTCATAAAATTATTTGTGATATCTGTGGTGCTCAAGTGGTATCTTTAATGGGACTCCATGAGCCTTCAAAGTTGCTAATAACTGTATATAGAAATAATAAGTGGAGATGGTGAGGTAAAATTTGTTATGAATATCTTGATAGCTACAGAAACCCCGTTCGTTGAAGATATCTCCCAATGTATGTATGCCCTGCTTTTCCCATTTGGGATATCTGATAGGTCATTGTGCAATAAGGAGTGCATTGTTATTGAATAGGGGAGAATGGCTATGCCATTTATGTTGGTTAGTACATTTTTTCTGTGTGTCACGCCATATCCGAATCACATGTGTAATAAGAGGGCCAAATTTCAAGTCGCATTGCTTAATTGATAATTTGGTGTATACTATATCCTGCAGTCTATGTGGTGCCACTATGTTTTCTTCTAATGTTCTCCAGGATATAGATGCTTGAGAATCAAACCAGGTGATTAGTGGTCTTAAAGAAAACGCTTTAAAATAGTGGTAGAAGTCTGGAAATGCTAAACCTCGGTCGGCTTTGTTTCTCTGTGCGGTGGATCTTTTTATTCGTGGAGGTTTGTTGTTCCAAATAAATGTATATGCGGTGAAGTGTAATTTTTTCCAGTAACCAGCAGGGGGGGGGGGGGGGGGGTAACGGTAACATTGAGCTAAAGAAGTTGATTCTAGGTAAAACATCCATCTTAACTATTGATACTCGGGCCTGTACTGAGTTTTTAAGTTTTGACCACCTGTCAAAGTCATTTGTGATCCTATCTTGGAGTCTTGTATAATTATACTTCACCGTTTGGCATATAGTAGGGAATATTTCAACTCCAAGACATCTAAAGTGTTCTACCATTGGTATATTTCCTGGAAGGAATGTAGCCTTCGCAGAGACATTAAGTGGAAGGAAGGCCGACTTTGGCCAGTTTATCCTAAATCCCGATAGATTGCCAAAATCATCAATCAGCTTGAGAAGATGAGGCAGTGAGGTGGTAGGGTTTTGCATGAACAATATTACGTTGTCCGCATATAAACTAATATGATGCTGTGAGCCCTTAATTGAGATTGGCTCTATGGATTGGGATTGTCTTATATACTGTGCTAAAGGCTCTAAGGATAGAGCAAATAGTCCGGGACTAAGAGGACAACCCTGTCTGGACGAGCGCAACACAGGAAAGAGTATGGAGGTGAATTTACCCGTTATAATCATGGCCGATGGGTCTTTGTATAGTACTTTTATCATATTAATGAATCCGTTTCCTAACCCCATCCTTCCGAGTACTGCCCATAAATAAGACCATTCCAACCTATCAAAGGCCTTCATCGGATCCAAGGATAATACAGCTGTAGGTGGCACGGCATCCTTGCTGGCGTCTAACACATGTAGTGACCGTCTAATATTATCCGTGATCAGGCGGCCTTTTATGAAGCCAGTCTGATCAGGATGAACTAAAGATGTCATATGCTTTTGAAGTCTGATGGCTAGTACCTTAGCATACAGCTTGATATCGGTTCCGAGGAGGCTTAAGGGTCTATAACTACCACAATCTGTGGGGTCTTTGTCTTTTTTAAGGAGGACAGATATGAGTGCAATATTGTCGTTCCTATGGAAATTCCCCTCTTCGATTGAGTATAAAATCATATCAAGTAATAGGGGTCCAATTACATCCCAACATGAGAGCTACAGTTCTGGAGGGATACCATCCCATCCAGGAGTCTTACCACTTTGCATTTCAGATATAGCCTCCCTAAGTTCCTCTAGTGTAATAGGTGTATCTAACTGTTTAGCGTCTTCCTCTGAGAGTTTAGGTAGGTTAATTTGATTAAGAAATGTATCCAGTTTATTTTGATAGAAAAAAATTCTGATTTGTACAAGTTGGAGTAAAACTCTCTGAAAGTCTCGTTAATTTTTTTGGGGTCTGTAACAAGTCCTTGTTGGTCCTTAATAGTAGGGATATCTGCAAATTGTGCGTTGGATCGTATCTTCATAGCTAGTAGTAGTAGGTGAGTAGAGTTAATCTGTTTTTTTAACACATTAATTTGAGACTCCAATCGAACCGAGTAGTTGCGTTGTAAAGAGGAGAATAACGACGAGTAAAGCGTTTCCAGCTCTACCAATTTGGAACAACGATTCTTGCGAAGGTTGGAGGCAAAGACCGTAGTGTAATCCTTGATAAAACCCTTTACCGACATCCATAACATTCTGGGGTCCTGTACCAAACCCGCATTACTCCGCAGGAATTTAATAAGTTCAACTTTGAATTGTATAATGTATTAATTTGTTTTTCAGCAGTGTCGAGTTAAATCGCCATCTTGGGGCTCGGGATGACAGTCTACCAAATGATCCTTTCAGGAGTAAATAGCTGTGATCTGATAGTGCATTGGGCACCATTTCCACGTCATAGCTATCAAATCGTCTAGGGGATGCAAAAACATACTCTATTCTGGAAAATGTCCTGTGTCTTGCAGAGCGAAAAGAGTACACTCGGGCCGTTGGGTTGAGTAATCGCCATAGGTCATTTCCACCTGTATTCTTGGCCCAATCCTTTAGTGCATTAGATGCATGTTTCTGATAATTGGAAATGGTGGGATTAGATTTATCCATCAAGGGATCCCAAATAGCATTAAAATCTGCGCCAATTATAAATGAATACTCAGGAAGGTCCAACATTGCTCTAGTGAGTGTAGCGTAGAAGTTAGCGTCGTAAAGATTTGGGGCATAAACAGCTACAAACGCGATTTTCCTGTTACTGTATTCTATTTTAGCAATGGTTACTCGACCATCCGCATCAGACCATAGGTACATACAATTCAATATTCAACTTCCGTTTCGCGACTATAGCAACCCCACGGGATCTCGTTCCAAAAGATGAGTAGCTAATGTTATGATATATTTTGTCTGCCAGCTTTATATTGTCAGCCACTAAAAAGTGCGTTTCGCTTAAAAGAGCCACATGTCAATGTATCAATTTATACAGTATTATACAGGTTATATCACCACTATTGTCACAAAGGCAAAATACACCTATCCCAGAAAGTCAGTAAAGATGAAGAGTGTTTAATCTAGGAGAGGACAGAGAAGGGGGACCCTGATGTAAACAAGACAAACGTCTTTCTCAGGTCTGCATCCCCTTAACAATTGTGTGTATTGAGCCGTACTGTATTGTACCAATTCTGCAATCTGTTAAATAAAGTTTTCATTCATTCATTCATTCATTCATTCATTCATTCATTCATTCATTCATTCATTCTTCATTCATTCATTCATGCATTCATTCACATACAGTAGGAGAGGACAGAGATAATAATAATAATAATACAACTTTATTGGTATAGCACTTTGCATACAGAAACTGCAGCTCAAAGTGATTCACAACAGAAAAAAAGACAAAATGAGCACATAAAGTGCAGACAGTTTTTTTTTTAAATCACAGTTTTTCACATTAAGATCTAACATCCCAACAAGTCACCTTGTTTATGGTTTGATTCAGTTTTAAAAATAGATCATAATAAAAAGAGTAAGATAGAATAGAATAGACTATTTAGAGTAAAATAGTGTAATAGTGCAGTGCAATAAGTAGTAGAATAGAATAGACATGAAATTAGCATAAAGTGCAGACATATAAAATCATTTTTTTTTCTTTTTTCAGTGCAATAAAATAGTTCTGGATTACTGTTTAACAGTTTAAAAAGTTATCTTTACCTTCTCTGTTTGGTATCCACAGTTTAAAACCTGACAGTCTTCCCTCCTGTTTGATACCCACTTTGACCCTTTGAACCTCCCTCTCAGGCCACAGTTCCCTCTCTCAGGGCGCAGTTCTAGGCCTGGGTCCTACACAGTTTTAAAGCCTGACAGTCTTTCATAGAGATGACATAGGAGAAGACATAGGAGGAGGAAGGAGGACTATAAAGGACAAGGGAGAGCTCTCTGCACTCTAGAAGGCGAAACTTGGTTCATCACCCACAGTATATTATTACAGGAAGTCCCCCGCTTCTCTTTTCGTTTCAGTGTGTGTGTGTGTGTGTGTGTGTGTGTGTGTGTGTGTGTGTGTGTGTGTGTGTGTGTGTGTGTGTGTGTGTGTGTGTGTGTTGTGTGTGTGTGTGTGTGTGTGTGTGTGTGCGTGCGTGCGTGCGTGCATGTGTGTGTGTGCGTGCATGCTGCTGCATTCCAGGAACAACAAAACAAAACACTGAACAGGGAATTTCTGAGAATGTGTAAAAATTTAAACATCTTTATTTCAATGAAGGTTCTGTCCGGATTGATTTTGTGCACAGCAGGTCAAAGCTAGGTCAGAGGAAAATTCAAATGGATTTAATTATTGTGGAGAACATGGTTCTCTAAAGCTCCTGACTACAGTAAGATGGATTTCATTATTACACTACAGTCAGGGCCGCGGCTAGGGCCGTGTGAGACGTGCGGTCGCACTGGGTCTCGCAAGAAGGGGGCCCTCGCAAAAGAAATAAAAAAAAATCAAATAAAAAAGATTATTATTATTTTTTTGTTTTTTTGTTTTTATAAAAATTTAAATAAATAGAATGTTAACAATCACTTTCCATCACAGACCTAAAATCTAGTTTTGCTTACATGCTTATATATTTCACATTAGACATGTTTGTAGAATAGTGAATGTGTCTGACTTGTTCCGGGCTCTGCGGGCTCTGCAGATATATGCTATTGGTTTCAAGGGCCGTTACTTTTGTGCCCGGCAAGCCATCGTGGGAGGACTAACACTAGGGGAGCTGGTTGGCGTCGGTCTGGTAGTCGGTAGAGAGATGTGAATATGACCGGTATTATCTACGAGGGGGTACAGGTACGGGGTCTCTTCGGCGCTATCCACGGCAGCGAGTGGACGTCTTGGCCAAGAGCATCCTACTTTTGAAAACGTGAAATACCAAATGTGCGTAAGCTTATCAATACCAAGTCTAGTGATTAGGTTACGCCAAGACGAAGAGGACGTTCGGCAGATGGACTGTGAACTTAAGATGAACGTTAAAGTGTTGCGTGTTAGAACGTTCAGTCGGGGAGTCAGGCTAGCCATGTCGGCTAGTAGCTTAGCTAAAGGCAGGGACAGCTAACAAGAAATTAACTTTACTAGCGTTAGCTAACCTAGCTAGCTAGTTAGCTAACCTAGCTAGCTAGTGAGCTAACCTAGCTAGCTAGCGTTAGCTACGTTATCGGTGCTAACGTGTGGCAGATAAACTAGGAACAGACTTCCAAGTTCATCCCAACGGGGGACAATATCATGGGACGGTAAACTTTTTAATCTCCACGGTAGGAAAAATGCGTCGACATCGTCTCCTTCCTCTTGGACCTCAACTTTGCCATTGATTCTGCGTTATGGTGAGTTTT
>NC_140169.1:17077654-17141447 GCF_963971535.1 Notolepis coatsorum
GAGCTTCACGGACGGATTTGTCTACCCAGGGTTTTTGATTTGGGTAAACTTTCATTTTGGTAGTGGGGATTGTTTCTTTCACCCTAGTACAGACATAGTCCAGCACTGTCTCCGTGTAGGCATTAATGTTATCTGTGTCGCGGAACACAATCCAGTCTGTGTGGTGAAACACTGACCGGATCGTCTCTTCTGACGTCAGATCCCATTTCTGCACCTCTCGCGAGACTACGGGAGTACTTTTAATTCTCTGTCTGTACTTTGGTGAAAGGAAAATGGATGCGTGATCTGACTTGCCAAAGCCACTATCAGAACACACTAGACTAGACAAATATCAAGATGTATCCATCAGTGGACTAATTGCATGCTTTTGCAGAGGACAAGAAGCCTTCAGTCGACTCCTTCAGACATTAAGCAACCCCCACACAGCCCAAATGGAATGATAAAAAAAAAAAAAATATATATATATATATATATATATATATATATATATATATAAAAATATCTAAATATTATACCCTTTTTATTTATTTTTTATTTTTATGTCGACCAATAGTGGACTAACAGCAAATTTTGGCCAATCATAGTCGACCATCCAAATCCTTAGTCGGGGACAGCCCTAATATATATATTTTTTTTTAAATTAATTCATTAATAAAAACATTTCGTGCAGGGCGGGGCCTTGCATTTAAATCTTGCACAGGGCCTCGCATTTCTCCCAGACGGCACTGACTACAGTAACATGCTGCTGCCCAGTCACTGAAATGTAAAGCAGACAGGAAAGATCCACTATAACCTGAAACAGTAACAGTAATTAAAACAGTATCGCCGTATGAGATGAACACCACTGTATCAGACAGACCGGCCATGAAAAAGGGATGAGACGATGGAGAGAACTGAGAGGGAAGGAAATCGGTTGAGGAGATGAGAGGTGGGAGAGGATATGAGAGGAAAGACTGAGTACAGAGGGAAGGAGGGCGAGAGAGGAAGGAGGGGGAGGAGGAGGGAAGGAGGGAGAGAGAGGAAGGAGAGATAGGAGGAGGGGGGGTACGGTGCCTAATTTAAGACAGGCCAGAGGCCAGGTGTCCAGCTGGTGCTGTGATGGTGTGGCTTGGCAGTCAAGAGTAAACACACATTCCTCCACCAGGAATCCCCTCACAAGTGTTTGCTTGCAAGCATACATACATAAGTGGTGTGTGTGCGTGTGTGTGTGCGTGTGTGTGTGCGTGTGTGTGTGTGTGTGTGTGTGTGCGTGTGTGTGTGTGTGTGTGTGTGTGTGTGTGTGTGTGTGTGTGTGTGTGTGTGTGCGTGCGTGCGTGCGTGCATGCGTAGGGGGGGGGGGGGGGGGGGGGGGGGCGTCTATGCCAAATACAACGCAGTTCAGTTTCCGGGTTCCTCTGATTGGCCACTAAGCCCACGTGACCGCAGCTAGCACGCCCCCCTTATCGCCCGCGACAATTCATAAATGTCGATATGAGTTGAAAATGGGGGACCCTGATGTAAACAAGACGAAGGTCTTTCTCTGGTCTGCATCCCCTTAACAATTTTCATTCATTCATTTCTCCCCCACTACTCCCAAAAGTAACACTAAATAGATAAAGTACAACAACGCCAGACTCAAGAAACTGTGTTCCCCCTTGGCGCAATACACACAATTGTTAAGGGGATGCAGACCAGAGAAAGACGTTTGTCTTGTTTACATCAGGGTCCCCCATTTTCAATTCATATCGATATTTATGACATACACAACATACATGACATTAGGGATTAATAAGAACGAGCCGCCTCGGAAGAAGACGGCCGCTGCTGCTGAAACCACCGCCTCGCGTCGCCTCGCTGGCTCTTCCGCTTCACAGCGCGGCAGCGGGCGATAAGGGGGGCGTGTTAGCCGCGGTCATGTGGGCTTAGTGGCCAATCAGAGGAACCCGGAAACCGAACTGCGTTGTATTTGGCATAGACGCGGGGGGGGGGGGGGGGGGGGGGGGGGGGCGGCATGAGCAGGATAATAGGTTGGAACCTGGCAGTAGAAGCCCCTTGGTGTAAACTCATTTCTTAATGAGAACCTGAACTGGATGTTTTTGAGGTGGCAGGATGGTAAAGACTGTGGTATTTGACTCTCTGGGTCACATGGTGCTGGTGAGCAGAGGGTTGGTGGTTGGAGGCTGGTCAGAGGACAGGTGCTCATGACCATCGGTTATACTTGCATTGAAACGCGCTCATGAGATACCTCTGAACACACACACACACACACACACACACACACACACACACACACACACACACACACACACACACACACACACACACACACACAGACACACACACACACACACACACACACACACACACACACACACACACACACACACACACACACACACACACACACACACACACACACACACACACACACACACACACACACACACACACACACACACACACACACACACTGCAGGTGAACAAGCAGGTGCACACAGTAGCAGTGAGCACATAGTGCCAAGTGTTGGTTCATCTTCCTCCCCTCCTGTATACATAGCACATTAAGCATAAGAGAAAAAAGGCCAAAGGTGGTCGCAAGCATTCCACACATAACCTCCCTCCCTGCCAGCGTCCAAAAACACCAGATTATAGGCCTGTAATCTGTCCAACTCTGCCAGCGTCCAAAAAAACATATTATAGGCCTGAAATCTGTCCAACCCTGCCAGCATAAAAAAAAAACAGATTATAGGCCTGTAATCTGTCCAACTCTGCCAGCGTCCATCCAAAAAACCCAGATTATAGGCCTGTAATCTGTGCAACCCTGCCAGACACTCACCAAGCCTCCCACGGTCCCTGGGACAGGTGACAGGGTAGGAGGGGTGGGGGGGTGGAGGGGTGGCAGTGGAAGGAAGAGGGTGCAGTTTAAAACAGAATATGTGACCCCTCTCACCTCTCTGCTGCGGACCCATGACCCCGTGACCCTGTGACCCCTGAGGCACCTGCGCAGCCTGGTCCGTGAAATGTGGACAACCTGTTGCCATGCACCACCAGACCACTGTATGCCTCTGTGTGTGTGTGTGTGTGTGTGTGTGTGTGTGTGGTAGGGTATGTGGGGGTGGGGGTTACACGGTGCTGTCGTCCCCAACAGGTCACTCTGTACAGGTCACTCTGTCTCTGGGAGGCATGAGGTGTCCAGAGGGCAGGTCACAGGACTGTCGTCCATGGCAACCACGACACACTGACGTACCTCCGTGTAAACATTGCACCTGCAGCTGTGCTGCCCTGACAGTGTACCGGTAGCCATGGTAACCAGAGCCAGGCATGTGCACTGGGATTATAACACAAGGTGGAGTCGGTGGCGTCATAGATACGTTCCAAAATGGCTTCCCCCTTTTACCACCGGAAGACGGGCCACGCTGTAAGTAATTAAAGGCATGCCGTCCCTGTCATATTGTCAGAGCAAGTGCACAGATAGAGTCTCACAGATAGGAACTCACAGATAGTCTCACAGATAGTCTCACAGATAGTCTCACAGATAGAGTCTCACAGATAGTCTCACAGATAGTCTCACAGATAGTCTCACAGATAGTCTCACAGATAGTCTCACAGATAGAGTCTCACAGATAGTCTCACAGATAGTCTCACAGATAGTCTCACAGATAGAGTCTAACAGATAGTCTCACAGATAGTCTCACAGATAGTCTCACAGATAGTCTCACAGGTAGTCTAACAGATAGTCTCACAGATAGTCTCACAGATAGTCTCACAGATAGTCTCACAGATAGTCTCACAGATAGTCTCACAGGTAGTCTAACAGATAGTCTCACAGATAGAGTCTCACAGATAGTCTAACAGATAGTCTCACAGATAGTCTCACAGATAGTCTCACAGATAGTCTCACAGATAGTCTCACAGATAGAGTCTCACAGATAGAGTCTCACAGATAGTCTCACAGATAGTCTCACAGATAGAGTCTCACAGATAGGAACTCACAGATAGTCTCACAGATAGTCTCACAGATAGAGTCTCACAGATAGGAACTCACAGATAGTCTCACAGATAGTCTCACAGATAGTCTCACAGATAGTCTCACAGATAGAGTCTCACAGATAGGAACTCACAGATAGTCTCACAGATAGGAACTCACAGATAGTCTCACAGATAGGAACTCACAGATAGTCTCACAGATAGGAACTCACAGATAGTCTCACAGATAGTCTCACAGATAGAGTCTCACAGATAGGAACTCACAGATAGGGTCTCACGTGTGACTGGAGCTCCTGTTTCTTTGCCTTGTCGTTCACAAAGTTCCCTCCTCAAGGTGGGCGTCCACTTTGTATTTGTATTTCTTTGTTTAAATAAAAGAGTGTTCCTGTCCTCCAGTATTGTTTAACTTTTTATTGTGTTCTACTTATTGGAAAAAACTGTTGTGGGAAAATACCTTATTTAGCTTGAGCACTTGCCTCCCAAAATTGTCTGTGCCTACATTAGTCCGACTCCTGTCCTAACATTAGTCAAATAACAAAGTTATTTATACATTTTGTACCCAGGGACAGTGCACATTAATCAACATCTTCAGTTTCCACATCAATGTAAATGTGCCAGAATTAGCTAATGAGCTAGTTTCCATCTGTAGTCCCTGCCTACCATGCATGTCTTTGTGGTGTGGGAGGAGACCAGAGTACCTGGAGGAAACACACACAGGGAGAACATGCAAACTCCACACAGAAAGGCCCACTGCTGGGGTTCGAACCCAGGACCTCCTTGCTGTGAGGCAGCAGTGTTAACCACTGTACCAGTGTGCCACCCATTAATCCTGTGCTGACATTAGTCCTGTCCTAACATTAGTCCTGTCCTAGCTGTGCCTATTAGTCCTGTCCTAGTCCTGTACTGACATGTCTTAACATTGACTCCTGTCCTAACATTAGTCCTGTCCTGACATTAGTCCTGTCCTAACATTAGTCCTGTCCTAACATTAGTCCTGTCTTAACATTAGTCTTGTCCTGACATTAGTCCTGTCTCAACATTAGTCCTGTCCTAACAATAGTCCTGTATTAATTAACATTCATCCTGTCCTGACACAAACAACAGGGGCCTTTCATCAACATAGACCCAGCTGAGTCCAAGAATAAAGTGGGGTTGAATCCCAGTTGAGATTAAGATCTGTCTATCAAGTATTATTCAAGAACATTATGAAATTGTGAAATTGTGATTATCCAGACAGAGGACTGGAAAGAGTGGATCTTGTGATTGTCACGCTGGCATTTCTCTTGCCCTCTTAAAAGCATTGACCACGACAACAGTTTCTAACATCTTTGACAAGGAGTATCTACTCCTTATGCTGGTGCCCAACAGCTAGACCACTAGCCTAGCTTAAAACTCCGGGAGAGCTGTTTTTGGCCAACAAGCTAGGCTAGTTGGTCTGTACTTGCTTCCATTAATTTGCACTAAGCTAGGCTAGCTTGTATCCGGATAGCTTTCTACTGAACGCACAGAGAAGAAATCGGTACCTACGTATCTTCTTGTCTGACTCTGGAGAAGACGTATAAGAGCGTTTCCCATAATGTTGGCGTGTTCCTTTAACAGTGAATTTGTTACAATGAGCCAACTCTCAGACATGCAAGGCTCTGGTCACGAGGAATCAAACAGACAGAACAGCAGCCAATCTATCACCACTGAGGCAGAATTGGAAGAAACGGAAGAAATGGAAGAAATGGAAGAAATGGAAGGCCAGATGCACTCATTTGGATGTGATGAGACACGGGAGAGACTGCGGTGTGACAAATCTAAAAAATTACCCTCCGGGTCCTTCCCTTTTGTTTTCACTCCAATTTACAGTTGTGTATTTATTTATTTTTTAATATCAAGTTCCACATCTACGATGCATAAATTCATTGCACATTGAACAGAGAGGGAGAGAGCGATTCCATGCAGAGAAACGGGGGGCCCTGGGTTTTCGGGAGGCCATCAGGCCCCCCACCGTGTTTCTCATCCCAACTCATTTGGATGTGTGACTGGGAACGAATCAGGCAGAATTACTTCTGCTCAGCCAAAAAGCCATCTTACACACACAGGCACACACACACACACACACACACACACACACACACACACACACACACACACACACACACACACACACACACACACACACACACACACACACACACACACACACACACACACACACACACACACACACACACACAGAGACAGCATAACCATTATTGTTATACCTCAAGAATAATTTTTAGGATCACCTTTCATGGATTTTTAGGATCACCTTTCATGGATTTTTAGGATTCAGATTCAGATTCAGATTACTTTATTCGCCATTTCATACATGTACAAAAAGGAACGTGTTTTGGCATTACAGTGCATACTATTTTTTCACAATTAAGAACAATACAACAGTAAATAAATAATTTTAAGTAAAGTGCAAGACAGGACATATATAAAGTGCAAGACAACAATAAGACTGTGAAAGTGCGGTGGTTGGGGACATGGATACAGTGCGACACAAAGTTCAAGTCCAGAAGTCCAGCCCTAGCAGCTCGCCATAGAGGGGGGGGGGGCAGGGGGACACCTGACTCGTTTACCAGGCGTGCTGCTGAGGGGAAGAAACTCAGTCTGTGGCGGGACTTTAGTGTCTTGGGCAGCCGTAGCCGCCTGCCGTGGGGGAGCATGTTGAAGAGGTTGTGACCCGGGTGGGCGGGGTCTGCCATGATCTTCCTCGCCCTCCTCAAGGCCCTGGTGGAATGTAGGGACTCGAGGGCGGGAAGGGGGCAGCCAATCACCCTCTCCGCCGAGCGAATCACCCGCTGCAGCTTGGCCTTGTCTCTGACCGTGGCTGCAGGGAACCAGGTGATGATGGAGAGGGTGAGGATGGACTGGATGATGGCGGTGTAAAACTGGACCATCATGGTCCTCGGCAGCCTGAACTTCCTCAGCTGACGTAGGAAGTACATCCTCTTCCGGGCCTTTTTATTGAGAGCGATGGTGTTCAGCTCCCATTTTAGGTCCCGGGAGAGTGTCATGCCGAGGAAGCGGCAGGACTCCACAGAGGCCACCGGGGTGCCTCCCAGAATGATCGGGGTGGGGGGGGCTGCCTTCCGCCTGAAGTCCACTACCATCTCCACTGTTTTCTGGGCGTTGAGGTCCAGGTTGTTGCAGCTGCACCAGCTCAGCAGCCTCTCGATCTCCCTCCTGTAGGCGGACTCGTCACCTTTCGGGTTAAAATACACTGCATTATAACTTTTCCCATTTAATCGGTAAATAGTCTCCAGCTCGTCTAAAAGCACCCTTTTTTATGATGCAATTTGTATTTGTATTTAAGAAAACTAAATAATATAAGTAAAAGAATATATAAATACACATAAGGAGGACAACATACACAGGACAGGTTAGCATGCTAGATACATTAAGATACCATACCCCCCTCCCCCCAATCCCCCCCACATCCCCCAGACCAACAGTACATAATATTCGATCACAGACATCTTGGGTCACAAACAACAGGTAAACGCAATCAACCAGCAAGCGATCATTATCACACGACGATGTGGGCTGTATCACCATGATCAAGCAGATGTTATTGATTATAATGTTTTTGAATAAGATGCACACCTACCTACACTGAATCATTCCCACATAATACAAATACACTTTTTTGTCACTGTTTAATAAATGATAATATACCACACACGTATATTCTAACAATATTCCCTATGTTGGCCCCTATGCATTTGTAGCAGGGTGGATTATCTCTGCTTCGTGGGAACGGTTGCTGGCAGTCACAAGGTAGCTGGACACAGTAGAGCTCCGTCTGACTGCACCCTCGTCTTTGGGCCTGGAGCGTCGACTGGAGGCTGGTAGTGTGAGTGGATGGGGCCCGGGATTTACCAACCTGGTCTGGTACTCTGGTCTTCCTCCCCTGCAGCAGGGCGGTCAGCAGTACTCCCCAACACGCTCCCACTTCCCCCAATTGCTCCTTAAGCCCTCCCACACCTAGTGACTGAATTGTAAATAAATACCCTGGGTTCCCCCCGCAAGCAGTACCCTCCCTCAATGACCCTAGAAACCTTACAATGAAAAGGGAAAGATGGAATAGGAAGGGGTTAATTATGTTAACGTTACCCACACCAAAAGAGTTGTTAACCGGCTCATGGATAGACACGCACACAGAGCTCCCATCTAATTATTTAGTTATCAGTTATAATGATTTACTACTAGTGACCAATTGGACTGAAGTCCCACTATAGTACCGTTGGTAACTCCATACCTCATAAACACGTATATTATACACCCACCTCTGGGTTAATATCAGGGATAATATACTTCAATGTGTTTGACTCATCGCCCACGTCTGGGTCTTCACCCTGTATAATACCTCCAAAAGGCTTTAATTATACGGCAAGAATAATACCTCTCTAGGCTTTATTTATAATGCACCAGGTCTGTAACTTCCCCACAGGGAAAGGATTAATTAGATGGGAAATTATCATTAAACACAAACATGTTATCACACTCAAAGAAAATTAACAGAAATCAAAAGGTGGGCCCACAAATATCAAACACAGGTCCTATATTAATGCCGGCATAATATTGTTTATGGGGTACCCCTAGAACTGTGGTTAGCAACGTTAGCTTCGCCCGCGGGCCACACCACACTGTGTACTGTGTAATAGCTCCGGAGCGTAGATGCTCAATTGTACTCAACCAACATGGCGGCCTCGCCGCGCCACCATCGTCCGGAAGGCAAGATGGCGTCGAACGCTCTCGGCGAGGGAACTAGCAGGCGGAGCTGGAGCAGAGAGGCAGTGTTGAGCTGAGAGCGTGTGCTGGGTGATGGCTACCTCTGTTGGTCGGGATGAACTCCCGTTTGTTGCAGGCAGCCAGGGGTAGATCTGGTTGTAGGCAGCCGGAGCAGACTGGTTGTAGGCAGCCGGAGCAGACTGGTTGTAAGTCCACGCGCGTATCTAAGCTCGCCCTCACTAACACTGCAGCTACACTTTGGGTCCCAAACAGCCCACCTGTTACACGATTATACTGTGGCGCAACGTGGCTGGCTATACCACCGGTCTCTTCAGCGCCGCGCACCCGGTAGTCTACTGAAGTCAGACTGAGCCGTTAACAGCATACTACTATACCGCACACAGTAACTACTATAACCCGATAACGTTAGACGTTAGGCTCGTTAGCTCCAGACTCTCTTACTCACGCACTATCACGGATACTCCTATGATAACCCGTCGCTCGCTCCGGCGGGGCTCTCTGGGGGTTCTTTAACGGGGCTATTCCAAAGCACCTCCCGTCGCAGCTGCGACCGTTCACAGCAACATCCCAAGCTGAAGAGAGCGTCTCCCCTCCTCCGCTTCCATATATTTCCTTCCATCTCTCTCCGACACTCTCTGCCTGCCACCGCCCCCTGCTGATCGCCAACTAGTCACACAGGGAAAAGACTGATAGAGTATGGTCCAGTAATCCTGTTCATAATCCATATCCCAGCGATAGAAGAAGGAGGAGCTCGCATCATTGTTCGTGAGAATATCAATGGAAACTAGTCAACATGTCTTTGTGCACAAAGGGGAGATAAAAGGCAAGTCAGCACATCTGGATAAGAGGCATATTTTCCAGGTTGCTACACATTGACAAATCATTTACTTATATTAAACACAAATCTGGTAATGCAGCCCTTGATCTGCTCTCTGACTTAATTTACAATCGTAGCATTATCCTGTTTGGTACCATGTATCCTAGCAACAGAGCTCTCGAAACTCGAAATGTCCATTAAAGATGAATACCGTTGTGTCATGTTAAGTTAAATGTGGTCGCTTCCATCGAGTTGCCACTCATTTCTTGGGAGCAGTTATCCCAGCTCACACAATGCGAAGGTAAGGAATCAGACAGTCACTTCCTGAGTCATCATTTAGAAGCAAAGCAGGGGGGAAAAGGTATATTCTTTCTGATAATTATTGACAATGCTGTTGACAAAAATACCTCTGTACAGTCCCACGTCTTATGGACATACATGCCTAGTTCCCTGAGGACAGAATCAGCAGTTGGGGGAATGATTTGGTGAAAAGTTAGCTTGATTGATTGATTGATTGATTGATTGAAAATTGTATTAACAGATTGCAGAATGGGTACAATACAGTACAGCTCAATACACACAATTGTTAAGGGGATGCAGACCAGAGAAAGACTTTCGTCTTGTTTACATCAGGGTCCCCCATTTTCAATTCATCGTAACATTTATGACATATACGACATACAGATAGACAGTACTGCTACATCTAGACATTTATGACATACAGATCTACAAATACAGTACTGTTTGTGATACAAGACAAAATAGTAAAAAAAAAGAGAGTATACATTTGAGGGGGAAGAAACTGTACATTGGAGGAGGTTGGGTAGCTGGGGTGGGGGGGGGGGGTTGGGAAACTGTACATTGGAGGTGGTTGGGTGGGGGGGGGGGGGGGGCGTTGGGTTGGGTAGGCGGGGTGGGGGGGGGGACTGTACATTGGAGGGAGTTGGGTTTAGACATTTACAGGGGCCAGTTTCGAATTGCAGTCTCCCGTAGGTGCTCTTTGAGAGTGGTTTTGAAAGTGGGTAGTGATTCACATTCCTTTACAGCTGTGGGTAGGGCGTTCCACATTGATGTGGCATAATTGCGAAATGTGTTTAGTCCCTTGTTTGAGCCGAATCTGGGTTTAACATGATTTGTGGAGCTCCCTCTGGTGTTGTGGTTGTGGTATTCACTGACCTTTGGGAAGTATTTTGACATGTACATGGGTACCTTAGTGGTGTAGTGTATCTTGTAGACCAGGCCCATTGCAAGTTGCTGTACTCTGTTGTCTACTCTAAGCCATCCTAGGTTGTCAAAGTGGGCAGGGGTGAGGTGGGTTCTAGGAGTAAGGTCAAGCAGTAGTCTGACCAGTTTGTTTTGTGATGTTTGTAATTTTGTTTTTAGTGCCTTTGAGGTGCTTTGGTACCATGAGGTGCAAGCATAGTCGTAGTACCCTTGAATGAGTGCTCCTGCCAGAGTCTTCAGGGTATTCTTGTTTACCAGAGAGGAGATCCGGTACAGGAATCCAGCCAGTGACGCCACTCCTCTAGTGCCAGCTTCACAACCAACAGCTCCCTGTTGCCGACGCCATAATTCCTTTCCGCCGGGGATAGACGTTGAGAGAGGAAAGCACACGGATGGAGCTTATTATCCGTACGGAACCGCTGGGACAGAACAGCTCCCGCTCCCGTATCCGAAGCGTCAACCTCCACCACAAACTGCAGGTCGGGATCGGGCTGGATCAAGACAGGCGCGGAGACGAAGCAGCATTTGAGGTTGCAAAACGCAGCATCCGCCTCAGGAGACCAACGAAACACAGAGTTAGTGGAGGTGAGAGCACAGAAGGGGTCAGCGACGCGGCTATAATCGCAGATGAACCGCTGATAAAAATGTGCGAAGCCCAGGAAGCGATGTAGCTGCTTCACGGAGGAGGGCTGGGGCCACTGGTTGACCGCAGAGACCTTAGCGGGGTCCATCTGTACCTGTCCCTCTGACATAATGTAGCCCAGAAAGGACACAGAGGGAACATGGAATTCACATTTTTCCGCTTTAACAAAAAGCTTGTTCTCCAACAGCTGTTGAAGGATTAGGCGAACATGACGCTGGTGAGATTCCAGGTCCTTGAAAAAAATCTAAATATCGTCCAGATACACAAAAATTAACTGTCCATTAATGTGTCTGAGTACGTCATTTACAAGATTTTGGAATACTGCTGGAGCGTTGGTAAGGCCAAACGGCATCACGAGATACTCGAAGTGGCCTATAGGTGTATTAAAAGCAGTCTTCCACTCGTCATCTTTCCGAATGCGCTGCGCAAGTCCAACTTGGAGAAGACAGTGGGACCATGCAGAGGACCGAAGGCAGAGCTGATGAGAGGCAGCAGGTATTTATTCTTCACTGTAATATTATTAAGACCTCGGTAATCAATACACGGTTGTAACGCTTGGGTTCTCTGGCCCAGCCTGAGAACCACCCACCATTCTGACACCTGTCACTCGGCTTCCCTGTCACTTGTCTCCCTGTCACTTGTCACTTATTGTTTGGGTCTCCTGATTGGTTGTCACGTTGGTGCGCTTGGTATGTCTGGAATGTGGTCTTACTTAAACCCCTGTCTTTCTACTTCCAGTTGTCGGATCTTCTCATTCTCCTGCAGAGTACACGGCGGTACCGCAGACTCTGGACGTTGCTGTCATTATTGTTATCATTATTATCTTCTTTCCTAGACGCCCTGCGTCAGTGTTACTATCTGTTTATATTACTCTAGGTGTACCGTTCTACAAATAAAGAGAACCACTGTTAACGACTAAACACCCTCTCTGCTTCTACTTATTACTCCACAACTGGAACCTACCTGTCTCCGTCGTAACAGAACATCCGACCATCAAAGGTTCCATGGAGTTGTACGCAGAGATGCACCGGAAACTGGAGATCGTTCTGGGGCAAGTATCCGAGCGACAACAACAGGTCAGCGCCAAGCTGGTTCGACTGGGAGGACTCGCCATTTCCTCCCAGGAGACGCCGAGTTCGGCGTTGGCCGTGGCCCAGAGAGCCAGTACCGAGGTGGCTGAGGCGAGGACGGCGGCAGCTGAGGCGTCACCGAAGGGAGCGGCAGTCGGCGGCAGGAGAGATTGTGCGGCTCACGGGATCCAGGAAGAGATCCGGGAGCCACGGCTATCACCGCCGGGCCGCTACTCAGGAGCACCGGAGGGATGCAGAGAATTAATCACCCAGTGTTCACTCGTGTTCCAATTGCAGCCACGCTCATTCCCCTCTGCTATTTCCCAGGTTGCATACATCATTACCCTCCTCTCTGGCCGAGCGCTTTCCTGGGCTACAGCCGAATGGGAGAATGGGAGAATGGGTCAGTAATCTGCAGCAATGTGGACGCCTTTACCGGGGAGTTGAGAAGAGTCTTCGATACTTCCCGAGTTCTCTCTATTTATGAGGCCGGGGTGCGGCTCCTCGCCTGCCGGCAAGGCCTCCGCAATGTTGCAGATTACGCCATTGAATTCAGGATCGTGGCTCGGGAGGCAGCTTGGCCAGAGATTCCCTGTTGTGTCTTGTTTGTTCAGGGGCTCTCCGTACGGATGAGAGATGAGCTCTTGAGAGCCGGAGCACTTGGATGAGATCATCACCATGGCCATCCGCATGGACAATCGACATCGGAAGAGGGAACGTGAGCGAGGAACAAAGGCTCAGGTACGTGTCCCTTCTTCTCCCGGTGTCGACATCTCTCTGCATTACACGAGTGAGCCACTGGGTGATGAACCCATGCAGCTCAGGGCGCTGTCGCTCACTGACGAGGAGCGACAGCGGCACTTATTGACTCAGGGGCAGCGGGTAATTTCATCCATGTGGGGCTGGTGGAGGAGTGGGGGATCCCTCTCGAGGAACTGGGGGTACCCGTTCCTGTCCAGGCTCTGGATGGCTGGCCGCTGGGCAGTGGGAGCATCACCCATCGCACTGCTCCCATGCACATTCAGGTGGCGGGTGGTGGGTAGGAGTGGTTGCAATTTTTCATGCTTGTCTCCCCCATTTCTGTCATGGTTCTAAGTCATCCCTGGTTAGCGTTTCACAACCCTGTGATTAATTGCACGGGCGAACTCTCAACGGGGAACGGCGTTGAGCCGGGCTTCGGAGAGAGTTTGCCCACCCCCCCCCCTCTTCTCTTTTGTCTCCTCCTTCTCTCTCCAGGATGGTGGGGAGCGTTGCAGATGCTGGCAGCCCTACTAATCCCGATTTGATAGGTGTACCCGAGATCTACTGGGACCTGGCGGACGTTTTTAGCAAAACGCGTGCTAAAGCACTACCGCCTCATAGATCTTACGACTGCCCCATTAATCTTCTACCTGGTACCTCTCCGCCCCGTGGGTGTATGTTCTCCCTCTCGCGCCCTGAGACAGTGTCTATGAACACTTACATTGAGGAGGCATTGCTCGCGGGGCATATACGTCCTTCCACATCTCCTGCCGGTGCTGGGTTCTTTTTCGTTGCAAAAAAGGATGGTTCCCAGCGACCGTGCATTGATTATAGGGGGTTGAACGATGTATCCATCAAGAACCGTTACCCGTTGCCTCTCATGGACACCGCCTTTGAGTGCTTACAGGTCTTCTCTAAACTTGACTTACGTAATGCATACAATCTGGTCAGGATTAGAGAAGGAGACGAGTGGAAGACTGCATTTACCACGCCCAATGGGCATTATGAGTACTTAGTCATGCCCTTTGGCTTAGCTAATGCTCCAGCAGTCTTCCAAGCCCTGGTTATTAGACCTATCGCTAAGCCACACCCCCTTTGAACACTTGGACACAGAGCCGACCGTGAATGACTCTCGTTGACGATGGCGGCAGGCAGCCCCTTTCCTGACTGTGATGCAAGCCTTGCTTCACAGTCACGAAAGGGGCTAGGCCGCTGGAGATTTACCACAGCAGGTAATAGACCTGTTTTTTAAAGATAACACAAATATTTCATCTAGTTTCAAGTTTCTTTAACACTTTGAGTGCCACGCCGGGTTTTCCTTTTTACCCGCTGAATGCCACCATCGGCGCCAATGTTAACGTTAATATCGCCTAATCTATGTTTTAAATTATGCCTATGTGTCTAATCTGCCCATCGCATTATCAAAGACTATTTTCCAGTCAGTGCTGTCAAGGCAGATTGTTTTTTTATCGCGTCATTTCCGTTTCAGAGCATTTAGAAAAGCACCCGTTTTCAGATAAAAAACAGCCCATTCTGGACCATTCTATGAAAATCGTCCTTTACTGGAATATTCCACAACGTTGATATTCGTCGGCCTTTTTATGAATCGTTTTCAAATAAACGCTAGATGATCAATATTATACGTGCACGCAAGCACATTCGGGCCGCGCACGGATAATCGCCGCGTTGATTTCCTCTCTGACTTTTACAGTGAAACCGAAAGAGTCCATTTCACAAAACAGCCTATAACTTCATCAAAATTAGTCTGATTATCCTAACACTGATAACATAGAGTCCTTACCTGACATCAGATGGTATCCAACTGGTATATTCCAATTCCTGATCACCATTTGAAAAAATCGATAAGTGTATGGATCCAATGCGATACAGTAGAACTCCATGATCAGCGGGGCTCAGACGCTCCAGAATGAACTGTGGTAACCCCGGCTGGATTAGGGGACTGGAAAATGTGGAGTACCGGATTTTTTTCTCCATCCATTTTCATTGAGTCCATTCCAAAATCCCTTATGTCATCTGAAAGACGATAGGGGGCGCTTTTTTCCACATATAATCTCCGGCGGAGCTCGTGTATACTCGGGTAGGCTCGCGTGATGCAATATGATTTTAAATCGCAAAAAAAAAAAAAAAAAAACGACTTTCAACCACATAAAAATAAACCCGAGATATCTCGTGTGTGGCAGTTAAAGTGTTAATAGTTGTCATACAGAAGTACAGAATACTTTTATACAAAATGCTTCTTACTGTTACGCTCCAGAGACTGTGCTAGACAAGATAAGTATGAAATAAAATAGTATAGCATGTAAAATAGAAGTAAAAATAGAGGTCACAGTGTTCAGTATAGACATATGTACAATGTTCGATGCAGAATAGAAGTAACTGAGTTACCATACAATATACAATATACTATGCAATGTACTAATATACAATACTATATAGTGCAAAGCAGAAATGGGATGAGGTACAAATTAGGTACAATTTACAGTAAGGTGTACGAGTTGTAGTGCAAATCCTTTACCAATAAATATAAGGTGTGTTTAGGTGATCTAAAGTGTGGAGAGTGGGTGCTGCAGTGTGTTGTTTGTTTAAAGTGAGTGTGTGCGTGTGGATGTGTGTGCTGTGTGCATTTGATGGTTGTTGCATAGTGTTTATTGTTCGTTGAGCAGCCTGATGGCCTGGGGATAGAAGCTTCTTCTGAGTCTTTCTGTGCTCGCCTTGAGACTCCGGTATCGCTTGCCTGACCGCAGCAGTTCAAAGCAATCTAGAAGCAGACAGAGAGGGTTACAATATGCAGTGGAAAAGTACGTTCATGAAATACACATTTACCTTAGACCTCCATGGTGATGCAAGCATTAGCTATAGATAACGTCTCAAGCATTACTTACAGTTGACTTGATTGAATATTACAAGAACTATGACGATAATCCATGATTACTACTATTGCTGATACATTTAGTTTAGTGGTCCAACGCAGTATACGAGCTAGACCCGACAGTTGTGTCACTAGTCACTAGAATGAGGGAAAAAGTGAGAGCTGTCACTTGCCAACAATCCTCTTCCATAAAGGGGTGAGACGTCAGAGAATGGTATGCTGCACATTCTAGTGTACATCAGGTCAAATGATTGATTACACTAACTATAAATGTATAGTGATAGAGACCAAAGTAAAAATACCTAATAATAAAATAGACCTAATATAGGGCGACAGTGGATTGGGAGTAGAGCAGTCGTCTGGTAATCCGGAGGTTCCCGGTTTGATTCTCGCTCCTCCCGGGCAGCGTGTCGAAGTGTCCTTGAGCAAGACACTGATGAGCAGGTTGGCACCTTGCATGGTTGCCTCCACCGTCGGTGTGTGAATGTGTGAGTGAATGGGTAAGATGTGAGAAACAAATTGTAAAGCGCTTTGGATAAAAGCGCTATATAAATACAGCCATTTACCATTTACCAAAATACCTGTAAATCACAGTAAATGGGTACAGGTCAGGATATAGCTTTTCTTATAACACTAAGTATAAGTTATATTTAATATAAATATAAATAAATGCATATACAACACATTCTCAAGATAGATCACTCTGATTAGAAAAGAAAACCCACAACTAAAGTGTACATAAATAGCCACTATTTTTAATATATACAATAAATATACATGGATTTACAGTTACACAAATGGATGTACGATATAAACTGGAATAGCGAACAATATCATGTGTTGTTGTGATACATCTATGGTAATTTAACATTATATTCTTCTAGTACCTCCATTATGAATTAATAGCCTGGTCTGTTGACATTTGCAATATCAGCAACTGTTGATGAAGATGAAGTACTTTAACATTGTAAACCAGCAATCTGAGGGACACAGAGCAGCATAACTGGACCACTTTAACAACCTTCAGGTCAATCGAGGGTTGAATGCACTGAAATACAAGAACACCCTATAGAATATGTACTGTACTTTTACTTTTGAAACTTAATACAGTATTGTAGTGATTGTAATGGTACATAATTCACCCACAGACCTATTGTTAGGAACATTCTATAAAAATTAGTGCCGCCCGAACATTCTGGAACGTGTGTGATGATGTCATGGCAGTACATTCTAGAACCTTAGGACTTGCCCGATCATTCTGGAACGTTGGTGATGATGTCATAGTAGAACCTTCTAGAACCTCTAACATTCCTATTTAAGCATTCTGTTTAGCTTTCTAGTAATGTCCACCTTCCATTGGGGGAGCCTGGTGCCCACAGGCCGGCACTCCTCATCTGGAGTAAGAAGGGAGGAGAGAGGGGTGATGGATAAGGGGAGAGGGATGAGGGGGAGGTGAATGAGGAGAGAGGGATATTATTCAGTTAATGACATGATTGTAAAGCTGCACACATTCCATGATGCTCACTTTAGTCCAAAAACATAAATCAGACCTCTTTCATTGTCACTCATGTCCTGTCTTGGGTTGACCTGTGTCGTCTCTGTGAGGGCAGTAACATCTCCAGCACACTTCATTCTGTGAAAAAAACACAAAAAGCTGAGTATTAGCTAAGCATAGACAGATAATAATAATAATAATAATAATAATAATAATAATAATAATAATAATAATAATAATAATAATAATAATAATAATAATAATAATAATAATAATAATAATAATAATAATAATAATAATAATAATAATAATAATAATAATAATAATAATAATAATAATAATAATAATAATAATAATAATAATAATAATAATAATAATAATAATAATAATAGTAATAGTTCATTTATGGAGCATCTTTCATACATAAAATACAGCTCAAAGTGGATTTTATTGACAACAAACATAACAACTTTGACAGATCAACATTTGTGTTTGCCTTGTCAGGGATAAAACGAAAAGTCCAAGACTTATTTACTGTTTACATCGTTGTCCCTGTTGTTGCTGGTTTCAAGTGGCACTATGGCATCTGAAGTGCATCGAGCATTCTTAGTGCATGTAGTAGTATTCATGTTATTATTTATTAGTATTCTGTTGTCTGTTAGTCAGTTCTTTATACTATCAATGGTGGTCACTACATTACATCTATAACTATAACTGTCCTTGTTGGTCATCATTTCCACTGTTATGCACCTGGCTTGCGGTAACGTTGCTGACGTTATGATGCAGAAAGCTAACCTTATGATACAGAAGGCTCACGTTATGATGCAGAAAGCTAACCTTATGATACAGAAGGCTCACGTTATGATGCAGAAAGCTAACCTTATGATGCAGAAATTTCTGCGGTATCGTTACATGTTGGCGGATATACGATAGCTAGTTTGCAGTCAAAGTCAAACGTTAGCAAACTAATAGTTTGGTCTACGTTTCTAATACATGCCGTCAAATATTATGTCTTTATGAATTTACCTTACCTTTGAGCAAACATAAGTGTCCTTGGTAATGGTCTTCACATTCTTTGTGTATGTGGTCGATGACACAACATAATCCATTGCTTGCATTTCTCTAGTTTTCGTTTGGGCTTCGGGAAAGGTATGAAATATACTCCTCCATCCAGTCTTTCAGGGTACCTGGTGTCGGAATTACAGGTACCCCACGCACAGTGATGGGCAAGCTACTTGGAAAATGTAGCAACTACACTACAAGTTACTCTCGATTAAATATAGCTCAACTACAATGGAAGCTATCCCCAGATAAATGTAGCAAGCTACACTACAAGAACATGGCAAAAATAGCTAGCTACATCGGCACTACTTTTTACATTTTTTTTACTTCATGATCAAGTTTCCACCAAACAAATAGGCAGGCAAAAAAAATGCTCAGTTTGATTGTTTATTATAAAACTGAAACAAACCCTCGGTCTGGCTTTTTGTGTCATCCTTTTAACATGAACTTGTATTATGAACAAAATCCAGGAAGGCAAGTTTAGCTGGGTGCAGCCTCTACAAAAGAAAAGAAAGAGACCATTTGGTTTGATCAGTTTTTATAGTATAGTTTGTTGATTACTTTTGATGCAGTAATGGTCTTTTTCTTTTCTATTCTATCTTTATGTATTATTTATCCCTAAACTCTGCATCTTCTGGCTGCCTGATACCCTCTCCTAGCTGAAACCTGCCCACTTTATCAACCAAAAACACACTTCTTCAATATCTGAATTTTAACTAATAATAACTGTCTTACTGCATTTTACTATTATGCTACCATGTCTATACTACCACCAACTATGCTAATATGTCTATACTACTACAGTACAGTATGTACTCAAGAGTATAACACTCAAGCTCGACACTGCTAGACAAACAATACTACTTATCCTTGGCTGCTAGATATGTACCACTCCTGCTGACTTGTTGTACACAATTTGTAAGTTGCTTTGAATGAAAGCGTCAGCTAAATGACCAAATGTATTTAAATATGTAACTCACAAAACATTCCATGGCCCCAAAATCATGTGGGGACCCCCCCTGGGGGTCCTGACCCACAGGTTGAGAACCACTGCTCTAGGTGATATTTTCCCTCTTAGTGTATGTACTATTTATGGTAGTTTGTTTTTTCTTCCCATAATATTGTTCATTTTCTGCCTACAGTGAAACATGTTAGTTAAATCTGTTGACAAAAAGTGCACTGACTTGTGTGCTGTTTGGGAACAGTTGACAATGTTTATGTAAAGCTTTTCATCAGCTTACCTGAATATGTGTGTTCTCAAGTTAGTGCTGGACGTGTGGGAAGTTGAGAGAAGCTTCGTTTTTGGCTGACACAATAAACACATATGTTTTAGGCGTTTTTTCAGTCAAACTCATACATTTTTCCAGATAGGGCCATGGAGAGGCATTGTTGTTATTGACATCATCTTCATCAATGCCATCAGCCCTGGAAACATCGAATCCTTCTGCTATTTCGCGCGGACTGGTTCATTCATTCATTCATGGTCTGTGTTTAGATTTTTTTTACTTCCTGGTTTGCCGAGCTGGAGTGGCATGTCCCGCCCTATCCTGCCTCTGATTGGCCTACCCATAATGTTTTGGCCTAATCGTGAGTCGTCATACTCATATCTAAACCAACCAACCAATCATAGTGGGTTTTCTCCAATAGTATCCAGCTGCAGGACAGGAGAACACGACACTCTCAGGACCGAAGACACACTCTTTTTTTTTGTGTCTGTTTCTCCGGATATGTAGCGTGTAGCGTTTTGCTGACGCTACGTCACTACTTGATTCGAAAACTAGCTGCGCTACAGAGACCGCTACTTGATTCAAAAGTAGCGACGCTACCATCACGCTACTGAAAAATGTAGTTAAGCTATGTAGCGTCGCTACTTGTAGCTAGCTACTGCCCATCACTGCCCACGCACAGCGTTTCACCATCGGATATTAGGTAGATAATAACATATAAACTGAACTCTTACACAGTGGTTTTGATCACAGCCGTCTGGTTTGATGCAGCCCACAAATGGCTTTTCTGGTGTTGACCGAGTTTTCTGCAGCGAAGATTTTTGCTGTGATATGATTGGACAAATTCTATTTTGGGGCGTGGTTTAGCGACAGGTCTATTGGGGTGTCGGTGTTCGTTTACTTAGATGACATCCTGATTTCTTTCTCGCGATATGGTGCAACACCAAGTGCACGTTTGTGAGGTGCTAGACCGTCTCCTCAAGCATCAACTATTTGTTAAGGCAGAGAAGTGTGTGTTTCACACTGACACCGTTTCCTTCCTGGGCTTTGTGTTGACGAAGGGCGATCTTCGCATGGATCCAACCAAGGTGAGTGCAGTCTTGGACTGGCCACGGCCTTTGTCGCTCAAGGAGTTACAATGGTTTTTGGGCTTTGCAAATTTCTACAGGCGTTTTATTCGCAATTTTAGCGCCTTAGCCAATCCGTTAACAGCTCTCACTAAGTCCTCTCTTGCTGGCTTTGAATGGTCGCCTATGGCAGAGTCGGCCTTCTGCGACCTCAAACGTCGATTTACCTCCGCCCCTGTACTGATCCGCCACGATGCAGAGGTTCCGTTTATTGTGGAGGTGGATGCCTCTGACATCGCGGTGGGGGGGTGATCTCTCAGAGGTGTTTAAAGGATGGTAAAGTGCATCCTTGCGCTTTTTTTCTCTCGCCGGCTGTCTTCGGCCTAGCGTAACTACGACGTGGGTAATCGGGAGTTATTGGCAATCAAATTGACACTAGAGGAATGGAGACATTGGTTGGAGGGGGCGGCACATCCCTTCATTGTTTGGACTGATCATAAGAACTTGGCTTACAGCCAAGGGGCTAAACGCCTTAACTCTCACCAGGCCAGGTGGGCGTTATTCTTCACTCGATTTCGATTTACCATCTCCTATCGACCCGGTTCCAAAAACGTTAAACCTGACGCGTTGTCGCGCCAATTTGATCCTCCGGGTCAGGAGGAGAGCCCCCATCCCATTATTCCACAGGCCTTGATTTTGGCACCCGTGTCTTGGGGCATAGATAAGGTGGTAAGATCGGCTCTGGCACGGGAGCCTGATCCTGGTGGGGGTCCTCCGGGACGGTTGTATGTGCCCAAGGCTGCATGCTCACGCCTGCTGCAGTGGGCACATACCTCTTCACTCACCGGCCACCCTGGGGCCACTAGAACCCTGGAGTTTATCCATAGGAGGTTCTGGTGGTCGACAGTGGAGGGGGATATGCGTTCCTTTGTGGCGGCCTGCCCGGTGTGCGCGCGCAGTAAGACCTCTCGCCGTGCACCAGCGGGTCTCCTCCGGCCTCTTACTATTCCCAAACGTCCCTGGTCGCACATATCCCTGGATTTTATTTCGGGCCTGCCCTTGTCAGATGGGTTCACCACCATTTTGGTGGTGGTGGACCGTTTCTCCAAGGCGGCCCACTTCATTCCCCTTCCCAAGCTTCCCTCGGCCCGAGAGACTGCTTATCTGGTGGTACAGCATGTCTTTCGGGGTCTACGAGCTCCCAGTGGATATCGTGTCGGACCGGGGTCCTCAGTTCACCTCCAGGTTCTGGAAGGCGTTTTCCGCCAGCCTCGGCGCCTCCATCAGCTTGTCGTCTGGGTTTCACCCGCAGTCGAACTGGCAGACGGAGCGTGTCAACCAGGATCTGGAGGGGGTCGTGAGGTGTTACGTTGCCGGGTGCCCGGCAACGTGGAGTAGGAGGTTGGCCTGGGGTGAGTATGCGCATAATACCCTCCTCTCCTCCTCTACCGGTATGTCTCCATTTCAGTGTCAATATGGTTTTCAACCTCCTCTGTTTCTCGAGCAGGAGCAGGAGGCGGAGGTGCCTTCGGTCCAGGCACATGTGGCTCGCTATCGCCGGACGTGGAATCGGGTTCGAACGGCGCTGCAGAAGGCTTCGGTTAAAGCCCAGCCGTGATCTCCCTCTCCGGGAAGCTGGCTCCTCGCTTCATAGGACCCTTTAGAGTGGTTCGTCGGGTGAACCCTGTGGCTTACAGGTTGCGGCTTCCGAGTTCGATGAGGGTTCATCCGACGTTTCATGTGTCCCTGTTGAAACCATTCCTCTCATCGCCCTTGTCCCCGCCTCTACCCGCGGTTCCTCCGCCTCGGTTGATCGGTGGTCAGCCGGTCTACACGTGCGGAGGATCCTGAGTTGTAGGCGGAGGGTAGTACGGGGTAGAGGATCGTTCTTGGGTGCCTCAAAGGGATATCTTAGATCCCAGTCTGATTGATGATTTCCGGCGGCTGCATCCCAAGGCCCCTAGGTAAACGTCAGGTGCCGTTCGTCGGGGGATGGTACTGTAACGCTTGGGTTCTCTGGCCCATCCTGAGAACCACCCACCATTCTGACACCTGTCACTCGGCTTCCCTGTCACTTGTCTCCCTGTCACTTGTCACTTATTGTTTGGGTCTCCTGATTGGTTGTCACGTTGGTGCGCTTGGTATGTCGGGAATGTGGTCTTACTTAAACCCCTGTCTTTCTACTTCCAGTTGTCGGATCTTCTCATTCTCCTGCAGAGTACACGGCGGTACCGCAGACTCTGGACGTTGCTGTCATTATTGTTATCATTATTATCTTCTTTCCTAGACGCCCTGTGTCAGTGTTACTATCTGTTGCTATTATTCTAGGTGTACTGTTCTACAAATAAAGAGAACCACCGTTAACGAGTAAACACCCTCTCTGCTTCTACTTATTACTCCACAACTGGAACCTACCTGTCTCCGTCGTAACACGGTTTTAGAGTTCCACCTTTCTTGCCAACAAAAAAGAACCCCGCCGCCACGGGAGACGATGAGGGACAAATCAAGCCTCCCACCAGAGATTTCTGTATATATTTTTCCATCACTTCCTGTTCCGGGCACGAGACATTATACAGGTGACTGCTGGGCAGGGGAGCCCCTGGCAGGAGATCAATGGCGCAGTCATATGGCCAATGGTGCGGCAGAGACATCACCAATTGTTTAGAGAACACAGCGGCAAGGTCATGATACGGCCTGGGAATGGAAGACAAATCAGAGACCTCAAGTGGAGAAGACGGAGTATCAGGGAGGGAGAGTTGAGCAGAGTGCAAACAGTTAGCGTGGCAGTAGCTTCTCCAGGACATCACCTTGCCCGAGGTCCACTCGACTTGCGGGTTGTGCCTTTTAAGCCACGGATAGCCAAGCATCAGGGGAATAAGAGGACAGGAGATGACAAATAACCGGATTTCCTCCCAATGATTACCGGACAAAAATAAAGTAACGGAGGCGGTCTGACATTATACAGATATACAGTACTGTATATCTGTATGTCGTGTATGTCATAAATGTCATGATGAATTGAAAATGGGGGACCCTGATGTAAACAAGATGAAAGTCTTTCTCTGGTCTGCACCTCTCCGACTACGGACAAGCCCGGTCTTTTGCTGGGCGCAACGGATATAAAGTGACCAGTCTGACCACAGTACAAGCAAGAGTTATTGTTGAATCGGCTCTGCCTAATTGCATGGGTTATGGTGTATCACTAGAAGAGCCGGTGGGAAGAGAAAACCGAGAAGTGGGTGGTGACGCTGGAAGATGCGGGGAGCGCCGAGGACCACTGGTAACCGCCCTCTCACGTCTCCTTTCCCAGAGGCGCCCATCAATGGGGATGGGCATCGCGATGAGAGAATCCAAATTAGCTGGGGGATCCCGAGCCGCCAGCTCATCCTTGATGTCATCAGAAAGCCTGTTGTAGAAGGCATCCGTCAGAGAGGCGGGATTCCAGTCGCTCTCAGGTGCGAGTGTCCGAAACTCGATTGAATAATCAGTCACTTGCTGGCTTCCTTGACACAGGTTAAACAGTCGCAGAGCAGCTTCACGTCCAGGGGTGACATGGTCAAACACTCTCCGAAGACCCTCGGAAAAAGCTGCCACAGAGGAGCAGACAGCTAACTGCTTTTCCGACTCAGCTGTGCCCCAGTCTCGAGCCCGTCCAATGAGCCGGGTGATCATAAAAGCCACTCTAGACCTCTCGCTGGGAAAAGTGAGAGGCTGCAGTTCAAAAGTCAATGAACATGACGTCAGGAACAAGCGGTATGTCCCTAGAGCTCCGGCAAAACGCTCTGGAGCGCTTAAGCGAGGTTCTGGAGCAGGTGGTGATGCAACAACCAGCGGGGATACAGTCAGCGATTGATGGACCTGCAGGAGCTGCCGGAGCTGGTCCTGGTCGCACATATCCCTGGATTTTATTTCGGGCCTGCCCTTGTCAGATGGGTTCACCACCATTTTGGTGGTGGTGGACCGTTTCTCCAAGGCGGCCCACTTCATTCCCCTTCCCAAGCTTCCCTCGGCCCGAGAGACTGCTTATCTGGTGGTACAGCATGTCTTTCGGGGTCTACGAGCTCCCAGTGGATATCGTGTCGGACCGGGGTCCTCAGTTCACCTCCAGGTTCTGGAAGGCGTTTTCCGCCAGCCTCGGCGCCTCCATCAGCCTGTCGTCTGGGTTTCACCCGCAGTCGAACTGGCAGACGGAGCGTGTCAACCAGGATCTGGAGGGGGTCGTGAGGTGTTACGTTGCCGGGTGCCCGGCAACGTGGAGTAGGAGGTTGGCCTGGGGTGAGTATGCGCATAATACCCTCCTCTCCTCCTCTACCGGTATGTCTCCATTTCAGTGTCAATATGGTTTTCAACCTCCTCTGTTTCTCGAGCAGGAGCAGGAGGCGGAGGTGCCTTCGGTCCAGGCACATGTGGCTCGCTATCGCCGGACGTGGAATCGGGTTCGAACGGCGCTGCAGAAGGCTTCGGTTAAAGCCCAGCCGTGATCTCCCTCTCCGGGAAGCTGGCTCCTCGCTTCATAGGACCCTTTAGAGTGGTTCGTCGGGTGAACCCTGTGGCTTACAGGTTGCGGCTTCCGAGTTCGATGAGGGTTCATCCGACGTTTCATGTGTCCCTGTTGAAACCATTCCTCTCATCGCCCTTGTCCCCGCCTCTACCCGCGGTTCCTCCGCCTCGGTTGATCGGTGGTCAGCCGGTCTACACGTGCGGAGGATCCTGAGTTGTAGGCGGAGGGTAGTACGGGGTAGAGGATCGTTCTTGGGTGCCTCAAAGGGATATCTTAGATCCCAGTCTGATTGATGATTTCCGGCGGCTGCATCCCAAGGCCCCTAGGTAAACGTCAGGTGCCGTTCGTCGGGGGATGGTACTGTAACGCTTGGGTTCTCTGGCCCATCCTGAGAACCACCCACCATTCTGACACCTGTCACTCGGCTTCCCTGTCACTTGTCTCCCTGTCACTTGTCACTTATTGTTTGGGTCTCCTGATTGGTTGTCACGTTGGTGCGCTTGGTATGTCGGGAATGTGGTCTTACTTAAACCCCTGTCTTTCTACTTCCAGTTGTCGGATCTTCTCATTCTCCTGCAGAGTACACGGCGGTACCGCAGACTCTGGACGTTGCTGTCATTATTGTTATCATTATTATCTTCTTTCCTAGACGCCCTGTGTCAGTGTTACTATCTGTTGCTATTATTCTAGGTGTACTGTTCTACAAATAAAGAGAACCACCGTTAACGAGTAAACACCCTCTCTGCTTCTACTTATTACTCCACAACTGGAACCTACCTGTCTCCGTCGTAACACGGTTTTAGAGTTCCACCTTTCTTGCCAACAAAAAAGAACCCCGCCGCCACGGGAGACGATGAGGGACAAATCAAGCCTCCCACCAGAGATTTCTGTATATATTTTTCCATCACTTCCTGTTCCGGGCACGAGACATTATACAGGTGACTGCTGGGCAGGGGAGCCCCTGGCAGGAGATCAATGGCGCAGTCATATGGCCAATGGTGCGGCAGAGACATCACCAATTGTTTAGAGAACACAGCGGCAAGGTCATGATACGGCCTGGGAATGGAAGACAAATCAGAGACCTCAAGTGGAGAAGACGGAGTATCAGGGAGGGAGAGTTGAGCAGAGTGCAAACAGTTAGCGTGGCAGTAGCTTCTCCAGGACATCACCTTGCCCGAGGTCCACTCGACTTGCGGGTTGTGCCTTTTAAGCCACGGATAGCCAAGCATCAGGGGAATAAGAGGACAGGAGATGACAAATAACCGGATTTCCTCCCAATGATTACCGGACAAAAATAAAGTAACGGAGGCGGTCTGACATTATACAGATATACAGTACTGTATATCTGTATGTCGTGTATGTCATAAATGTCATGATGAATTGAAAATGGGGGACCCTGATGTAAACAAGATGAAAGTCTTTCTCTGGTCTGCACCTCTCCGACTACGGACAAGCCCGGTCTTTTGCTGGGCGCAACGGATATAAAGTGACCAGTCTGACCACAGTACAAGCAAGAGTTATTGTTGAATCGGCTCTGCCTAATTGCATGGGCTATGGTGTATCACTAGAAGAGCCGGTGGGAAGAGAAAACCGAGAAGTGGGTGGTGACGCTGGAAGATGCGGGGAGCGCCGAGGACCACTGGTAACCGCCCTCTCACGTCTCCTTTCCCAGAGGCGCCCATCAATGGGGATGGGCATCGCGATGAGAGAATCCAAATTAGCTGGGGGATCCCGAGCCGCCAGCTCATCCTTGATGTCATCAGAAAGCCTGTTGTAGAAGGCGTCCGTCAGAGAGGCGGGATTCCAGTCGCTCTCAGGTGCGAGTGTCCGAAACTCGATTGAATAATCAGTCACTTGCTGGCTTCCTTGACACAGGTTAAACAGTCGCAGAGCAGCTTCACGTCCAGGGGTGACATGGTCAAACACTCTCCGAAGACCCTCGGAAAAAGCTGCCACAGAGGAGCAGACAGCTAACTGCTTTTCCGACTCAGCTGTGCCCCAGTCTCGAGCCCGTCCAATGAGCCGGGTGATCATAAAAGCCACTCTAGACCTCTCGCTGGGAAAAGTGAGAGGCTGCAGTTCAAAAGTCAATGAACATGACGTCAGGAACAAGCGGTATGTCCCTAGAGCTCCGGAAAAACGCTCTGGAGCGCTTAAGCGAGGTTCTGGAGCAGGTGGTGATGCAACAACCAGCGGGGATACAGTCAGCGATTGATGGACCTGCAGGAGCTGCCGGAGCTGCCCGCTGAGTCTCTCCATGTGATCGTCATGGCGTGCAGCGGTCTCCCGGATAGTCGCCCCCATAGCGGTGCGTTGCTGCTCACAATGCCGTATAGCACTGGCTTGAGCTTCCGGCTCTCGCTGGAGGTTGTCTGTGTCTGCTGGGTTCATTATTGGCCAGATCGTACTGTTACTTCTCTGGGTATTGAACCCAATATGCAGATACAGAGCAATGATAGACAAGTCTTGTTCAAACCCAGTTTGGGTATATTTAATAACAATAGAATGGTCAGGTATTCAGGCAGGGGTCAATACACGGGTATGGAATAGTCAAAACGGGTACAGGGTAGTCAACCAGGCAGAGATCAAAACGGGTGCAGGTCCTCATACATTCCGGGAAAAGGCAAGGAGAGTTGTCAGGCAGGCAGGGATCAGAGCACGTCTTGTTGAGAGCCAGAGAACATGAAGAGCCAGGAAGGACTGCAGGGAAGGATGAGAAAAACGGGGTTGCTATGGTGACGAGAGATAGGTGCTAAGCAACTTCATTGATAACGGTGGGCCTTCCTTTGGGTGAGAGTGGACAGACAGAGTTAAATGGCTGCCTCAAGGTCGGCATTCCTTAGGGGAACAACACGTTCAGTAGACAGAGAGCAGTAATGCGATAAAGTCCCAGCCCTAATTTATTTTTATTTATTTATTTATTTTCAGATATTGATTGAAGAAGTGTGTTTTAGTCGACGGCAAAAGATTGGTCAGGTTTCAGCTGTCCTAACTATTGTGGGAAGTTCGTTCCACCATTGTGGAGTGAGGACCGAGAATAGGCAGCTTCTCTTTGATGACCCTAACAGAGCTTGGATAGGAGATAGGAGTCTGTGGCAGCCAGAGGATGTAGAGCGGAGGGATCTTGAGGGTGTGTAGTTAGAGACCATTGACCGGTGATAGGTGGGAGCCGTTCCCTTCCCTGCGCGATATGTCAGGTCGAGGACCTTGAAGCGGATTTGTGCGGCGATGGGGAGCCAGTGCAGGTCCCTAAGAAGTGGGGTAACATGGGATGACTTTGGTAGGTTGTAGATCAGACGGGCGGCTGCGTTCTGGATGTGTTGAAAAGACTTGGTGACGGTGATCGGTAGACCAGCGAGCAGTGCATTGCAGTAGTCAAGGCGAAACATGACTGTTGATTGGACAAGGAGTTGAGTGGCTTCTTTTGTCAGAAAGGGGCGTATCCTTCTGACATTGTTCAGGAGGAATCTGCAGGTTCTGGACGTTGCGGCGATGTGAGCGGAGAAGTTCAGCCGATCGCCAAGGACTACACCAAGGTTCTTGCCGGTCAGGGACGAGGCTATGGCTACATTTTCCACTGTGATGGAAAGGTCGGTCAGCGGGGAGGATTTGGCCAGCAGGGGCTAAGCAGATGTCCGTCTGTTCGGATATTAAGAAATCATTAAATTTGATATGTGTAGGTATAGAAATAGTAGCCTTGTTTTTGTTAGAATTTGCTACCTTCCCAAATTAAGTAGGATCTGAATAAGAACTAGTGATTAAGTCAAAATAATAATTAGTGTTGTGAAGGATCAGATTAAACCGAATATATATATATTTATTTATGGATATATATTTAATAGTATTTGTATATCGTTTGATATCCCTTGTATATTCCTTGTACATATACACTGAATATCCCTTTAGTCTACTAACAGCCCATAATAGTTTCATTCTCTCATTGGACAAGAACCTGGCGCCAGCAGCCAAGCCCCTTGGTTCAAGTTCAATCGTGCCGACGAACATGTCGTTACTAGCCCGGTTCCGCGTAGGAATACGTCTGCCGAAATACGAATGGTACTATTTGTTCACAGCGCATATATATATGGCGCAAGTAAAGTAGAACTTCCCTTAGCCCTTAGTTCTTTACCCTCCAACCTAGTGGCAAGACGTTAAGCCTCACCCATGATACACGTGTGGTGCAGTATGGTCAACTTGGCCTCAGAATGGCATTGAGACATCGTGTGGATTAATAGTTGAATTGTCATAGTTTGGCACTATACCGTCGAGTGGGACGTATTTCTATTAAGTTAATAATAGTCTATTATGTATGGTGCATCGTTCGGTTAGAGTTATAAAGTGAGCAGTACCCCCATCGTTTCCTCACGTTATCTAGAGTCTTAACCAGGCTGGGCAGACCACGTGTGGTGCTTTCATCCGAGGAGTTCTGGGCTAGGACGAGTGGACCTGCACATTGGATTACCCGGACGACGGCGAGCCCTACACGGCTTGGATTATCTACTTGCTTTGGGTGCTTTGATTATGCCATGGATAACAGCCAACACTGGTAAGTGTTGGAACTAACCCCGAGAGGAGTCCAGGTGAGACGGCGCTCTAACCCGAGTGAGGTCGCCTCACGTCTCTTCGTTGTGGACCGGCAGCTACCGTCTACAAGAGGGCCCAACGGTATTCATCTGTGGACCAAGGTTCTGTGGGCACCGTGTTCAGCACTCTGAATTCTCCCAAGAAATCGTTGGCCAGATGGGATATCGCCAGCGGCTCTCCTAACCCCCCCCCCCCCCTACTGACTTACAACCAGCGGGACCCCCTTTAGTATATCCAGCTATAATCATTAAGTACCATCGCTATAGTTCCCTAAAGAACCAGGTTGTATACTTGCTTCCTGCGTAACCAGAGATTGGACATTCAATGTTGATTTGCCTACGAATACTAATTTGCCTTACAAGTGCATTCAAATCATAAATGTCATTACGTGAACGTTGTATATACCCTTTGCTATATATTAAAGATTCGACGGATACATTTGTGTGGACTTGGTTTCATCAGGTGGGAAAGTGTTCATCATATCTATATCATGTACTGTGTGGCCAGTAGTTAAAGTACATAAAGCGGTAGTGGTTTAATGATACCATACTTATCAATACAGTCAGGGAATTGTACCCCTCAGTTACAATTGGTCCTTCGAGCCGGAGGGTAACTAGTGTAATATTAATATAGTGTTATTAATATTGAAATGGCCTATGATGAACACTCCACGAAACGGTCCTCCTAACGTAGAACGCCCGCGGCGCAGACGACAGCCACCTCCGTACTTAGAGGATTACGCTGTCAGTCAACTACCTAGCCTTCTACAAACGGTAAATGCGGTAAAAGTAGAAAGTAAAATTATGTCTGACCTTAACGACCAGGTTACCCCGACCACAGAGGCCCTAGTGGGTTCTAATGTAACTGACCAAGCTCACGGTGGGGACCAGGAGGGAGCTGACATGCCTTTACCCCCCGCCAATACCGAAGAAGTAGTCCCCGACCAGCCCCGGGAGGAAGACAACCCTACAGAGAGAGAACTCTGCACGGAAGAAGAGGAGGAGAGCGCCGAGGAAATAGAGCTCCAGGACTCCCCAACGAGTACCGCCAGGAGCGGCTCACCTCTACAACCGTCTTCCCCCAGCGGAGAGGATGCTATCACAGGCGTTCCTCGTCAGCCTGACAGCCTCTACCGAACGCGATCGACTCCAGGGTGAACGCGATCGACTTCAGGGTGAACGCGATCGACTCCAGACACAGCAACGGAGCGAAGAAGATCGCATACGCCTGGAGATGAGACGCCTTCAGACGGAAGAGAATATGGCAAGAGACCGAGCAGACACCCAGCGTGCCGCTGCCGGTGCCCAAAGAGAAGCAGAGCGCGACCTCGCTCTCATCCAGCGCGAAACCGAGCGCGACAGACTACAAGCCGAGCGCGATAAGCTACAAGCGCAACTAATGGAGCAGCTGATCCTCAAGGCAACACCCTCTCCCTCCGCCAGGGGTTCAAGGAACTCGTCGAGACAACAGTCAAGGGCAGCGTCTCCTAACCGAGCAAGCGACCCTGAACTTGACCAACAGACCAAGCCTATACCCCCCGCAGACCCCCTTCCCCGACCGGTCCAAGCGAGACCCAGCTACAAGGAAGGAGCAGCATACACTGCGGAGAAGCTAAATAAACGACTACAGGATCTAGAGGACCTGATAGAAGAAGAAGAGGGAGAGGAGGAGAACCAAGCCCGACGACAGCACAGTACTCCACCGGACCAGGAGGTCCAGTACAGCCCAGGCTATACCCCCGCGGCGCTGCGCTACAGACCCCCGACTCTATTCACGGGTGAGCACGACGCACGACCAGCCCCGAGGAATAGCACCTGGACCAGCGGGCCATGGTACCCTGCCGGTACCAGCCCACAGAGAGGCGCAAGAGGAGACTCGCCTAGGAGGCCTCTCCCCCAACGCTCGCCGATGTATCAGCCATCCACGGCGTCATACATTGCCACACCGACCATCCCAGACTTCACCCATGAGAATCGGGCACAGTACACGGAGCTCCGAATGTGCTTAGAGACAATGATGGTGGATGTCGTTGATGAACGTCACAAGTATGCAATATTACTGAAGCACCTGAAAGTACCCCGAGCGCACAATATAGCGCTAGCCTATGCCACCTCTACGACCCCATACACCGCGGCTCTAGCAGCGCTGGACCAGAGATATGGACGTATATGGGATTACGTAATCCAAGAGATAAGGCATATTGACCGCCTACCCCCAGCAACAGACAATCGCTCATTAGACGACCTGTCTATAAAAGTGCAGTCCCTGGTAGGGATGCTGGGAGCGCAATGAGAAAAGGGTATGCACGAGCTATACGCCAACTCTAACGTCGAGAGGATTTTAGAGAAGCTGCCACCCGCCAGACAAGAGCGCTTTAGGCGGCAGAGAGACCACCGTGATCCTAACGGTCCCGAACCATCCCTCCTCGATCTAGCCGACTTCCTGGCGAGAGAAGTCAGCAGCTTACGACTGGATACGTTCGTGCGGAGCACACCAAGCTCCAGAGAGGGACCCAGGAGAATAAACGATGGAAGAAGATCGGTGACTGTCATGCACCAATCAGAATCAGTACCGAGCAGTAAGAACCACAGTACCCCCTCGAGAAAAGAGAAGTGGAAGATGGTGTGCCCGTACTGCGAGAAGGAACACTGGCTGTCACAATGTGACCTGTTCACAAAGATGAATGCAGAAGAAGTGAGTCAATGGAAGTCCAACAGGCGCTGTTACCGATGTGCGCGCAGTCACATGGCAGCCGAGTGCCGCCTAAAGAAGAGGTGCAGTCGGTGTGACGGAGCCCACCTAGATGTCCTACACGACAGTAACAGAAGAAAGCCTGCACCTGCACCATCGAGCAGCACCAAGGCAAGTGTCATGTACATTGACCCCGCCAGCAGCAGCGGCGCCCAAGTGCTCTTAAAGGTAGTCCGTGTAACATTGAGCTACCAAGATAAAGTCATGGACACTTACGCCGTCCTTGATGACGGGTCAGAGAAGACCCTTCTGCTCGCGTCCGCTGCGGCCCAGCTGGGACTGCGGGGGAGCGAGAACCAAATGACGATTCGGACAATAAGAAGAGATTTAAAGACGATAAAAGGCGAGAATGTCTCCTTCACTATCGCAGCAAGCGGGCAGCCAGAGAGACGGTATAGGATTACAAATGCTTTCACCAGCCAAGAAATAGGACTATCACAGTACACCTACCCCATCGCCAAGCTGATGGATAAATATGTGCACCTGCGTCAACTACCTATCCCGCTCATAGACGGCGCCACCCCGACCCTGCTGATAGGCTCCGACCATGCAGACCTCATAGTCCCGATAGACCGGGTCCATACAGGACCCAGAGGCTGTCCTGCAGCAGTCGAGACCCGCCTGGGATGGACACTACAAGGCCCCCTCGCTAAATCTCTCAACCGAACAGCAGCCACTAGCTGCCTCCACTCCAGAGTGACAGAAGAAGACACCACTCTCCTGCAGCATGTCGAGAGGCTATGGACACTAGAGACAATGCCCTTTAAGAACGAAAAGAAAGACATTCGTTCTAAAGAAGACATTTACGCCATAAACCTCCTCGAGCAAGGGACAAAGAGAGTCACAGTCGGCGGAGTGATGAGATACGCAACTCCACTCCTGAGGCGAGAGGGAATGCCCACCTTTCACGCCACGAAAGAAGCTACGGAACGGTATCTATTGAACACAGAGCGGCGCCTAGCCAAAGACCCCGCTCAAGAGATCGTGTACCGCGCTGAGATTGAGAAGCTAATCACAGCGGGACACGTGACAAAGATTGACATTAAAGAGGCCGATCAGACGACCGAATCATGGTACGTGCCGCACCACAAGGTCCACCACAACGGCAAGGATCGCATTGTGTTTAACTGCAGCTACCAGATCGGATCCCAAAATCTGAATAAAGAGCTCTTGCCCGGCCCCACACTCGGCCCCTCTCTACTAGGCGTGCTACTACGCTTCCGCCAGGACAAGGTGGCTATCAGCGGGGATATCAAAGGGATGTTCCTGCAGGTGAGACTAGTGGAGGAGGATAAGCCCCTACTGCGGTTCCTATGGAGAGAGAGGACCGGAGATGAGCACCCAGCCATCTACCAATGGGAAGTCCTCCCCTTCGGAACCACATGCAGCCCGTGCTGTGCTACATTTGCACTACAGAAACACGTCGCAGAGGACCCAGCAGCAGATGAAGAGGTCCGACACAGTGTGAAGAACAGTTTCTACGTGGACAACTGTTTACAAAGCGTTTCGACTCAAGAAGAAGCCGAGGTTCTCCTACTCAAGCTACGCGCCTCCCTGATCAAAGGCGGCTTTGATCTCACGCAGTGGGCCAGCAGCGACCCGCACGTATTGCGCAGCCTCTCCCCCGCGGACAAGGCTGCCAGCAGCGAGACCTGGATGGCGACCATCCCAGGAGAAGCCCAAGAAATGACACTAGGACTAGTCTGGCGCTTCAAAACAGACTCGCTCCACTATAGACACAAACCCCTGACCACGGAGCAGGGAAGGTCGACGGCGATACCGACCACCAGACGGAGTGTGTACAGAACACTCGCCAGACAATATGACCCGTTGGGATGTATTCTACCTTACACCACCAGGGCAAAGATGATTGTACGAGCACTATGGGACAAGGACCAGGGCTGGGACGACCCAATACCCGCACCCCTTGCCTCCACATGGAGAGAGTGGGAGACGGAACTCCGCTCACTCCCAGGCGTCAATATACACCGCAGCTACTTCCCACCCACAGTGAGGCCAGAGACATGCAAGATGGATCTACACGTCTTCAGTGACGCCTCCGAAGTAGCCTATGGATCGGTGGCCTACTTGCGTGCCCAAGAGAAGGGAGGAGAGATACACACTGCTTTCATCCTGGCTCGCTCAAGAATAGCCCCACGAAAGCAACAATCTATCCCGCGTCTAGAGCTCTGCGCAGCCCTAGCAGGAGCGCATCTAGCCACGTTAATCCAACGTGAACTCACCATTTTGGTGCACAGAACAATCTTGTGGTCAGATTCCACGACAGTACTCACATGGATCAAGTCTGATTCATGCAGATACAAGGTCTTTGTGGGAGTCAGAGTCACAGAGATTCAAGAGTTAACAGAAGCAGCGAGCTGGCGGTATGTGGACACCAAACACAACCCAGCTGACGTCATCACCCGGGGAATGTCCCTAGATGACCTCACCCGTCACAACATCTACAGTGACGGACCAGAGTTCCTCAAGCTCCCGGAAGAAGAGTGGCCTACGCCCACCCCACGGGAAGCGAGTAAAGAAGAGGCTGAGAACAAGAAACCTATGTTCTGTGGACTGAGCACAGTCGCCTCCACAGACCCCAACATAGATGATTGCCTCACCCTACAGAGTGCGCAACTAAAGACATTTCTGCGGCACCACCCAGAGATTCAGCCCACTGCCGACATTTCAGCAGCTGACTACGAAGAAGCAGAACTTCTTCTACTACAACGAGCCCAGAGAGACTCGTTCCCCGACGAGCTAGACTGTCTACAGGGAGGAAAGCCCGTCCCATCAGACAGCAGATTGCTCCACCTGGCACCCGAGAGCGACGCCCATAATCTCATCAGAGTGGGTGGTCGTCTGCGGAGAGCCCCCGACCTACCGGATGACGTTAAGTACCCGATAGTCTTGAACAGCCGACACAAGGTCACAGAGCTGATCATAAAGAAATACGACGAGGATGTGCACCACGCAGGAGCCGAGAGAGTCTTCGCGGAGATCAGACGTCGCTATTGGATACTTCAAGGAAGAGAAGCGGTGCGACGCTTCCAGCGAACCTGTCTAGACTGCCGAAAGTGGCGCGCGCAGCCCAGCATACCCCGGACGGCTGACCTACCCCCCTGTCGCCTCCGACTCGGCGACAAGCCATTCCACTCCACAGGCATGGACTGTTTTGGCCCGTTGTATATAAAGAAAGGAAGAGGAACCGAGAAGCGGTGGGGTATTGTATTCAAATGCATGACCACCAGAGCGATACATATCGAACTCCTTCCAACCATGAGCACAGACTCATTCCTTATGGCCTTCCGAAGATTCACATCACGGAAAGGAAAACCGTCTACATTGTTGTCTGATCACGGGACAAACTTCAAAGGCGGAGAAAGAGAGCTGAGAGAGAGCTTCCAAGCTATGGGCCCAGAACTTAAGACCCACCTCGCTCCATCCCAGATTGACTTCCAGTTTAATCCCCCGAACGCACCCCACTTCGGTGGAACCTGGGAACGAGAAGTACGTTCTATAAAGACAGCCCTGTACGCCGTGCTTGGGGCCCAGACTGTAGCGGAAGAAGTCCTAATGACAGTCCTCACGGAGATCGAGGGAGTATTGAACTCCAAGCCCCTCGGCTACGTCTCCAGTGATATAGCAGATGTCGACCCAGTCACCCCCAACACACTCTTGATGGGGCGGCTGGACCCCGCGCTACCCCAGACAATGTACAGGCCTGAAGAAGCGAACGGCCGAAGAATGTGGAGGTACAGTCAAGTACTAGCTGACAAGTTTTGGAACAGCTTTCTACTCCACTACCTACCGTCTCTACAGACCCGCCAGAAGTGGGTAAAAGAGAGAGACAATTTGACAGAAGGAACAGTCGTCATGATTATCGACCAGTCACTACCCAGAGCTATGTGGCCGGCTGGCCGCGTAAGCAAAGTGATCACCGGTGCCGATGGCAAGGTCCGAGCAGCTGAGGTGCTCGTCCAAGGGCGAACTTACACACGACCCGTGGCGAGGCTAATAGAACTGCCCAGACTCCCAGACACTATCGATGACGACCATGACCCCATGACTTTGTGAGTTGACTGACCCTTACAGCGGACCTTGAGTGGTAGACAGTGCGGTCAATCTGTCTCTGCTTAGCTAATTAGGTGGGACTAATTAGGGGGCGGCTGTTGTGAAGGATCAGATTAAACCGAATATATATATTTATTTATGGATATATATTTAATAGTATTTGTATATCGTTTGATATCCCTTGTATATTCCTTGTACATATACACTGAATATCCCTTTAGTCTACTAACAGCCCATAATAGTTTCATTCTCTCATTGGACAAGAACCTGGCGCCAGCAGCCAAGCCCCTTGGTTCAAGTTCAATCGTGCCGACGAACATGTCGTTACTAGCCCGGTTCCGCGTAGGAATACGTCTGCCGAAATACGAATGGTACTATTTGTTCACAGCGCATATATATATGGCGCAAGTAAAGTAGAACTTCCCTTAGCCCTTAGTTCTTTACCCTCCAACCTAGTGGCAAGACGTTAAGCCTCACCCACGATACACGTGTGGTGCAGTATGGTCAACTTGGCCTCAGAATGGCATTGAGACATCGTGTGGATTAATAGTTGAATTGTCATAGTTTGGCACTATACCGTCGAGTGGGACGTATTTAGATTAAGTTAATAATAGTCTATTATGTATGGTGCATCGTTCGGTTAGAGTTATAAAGTGAGCAGTACCCCCATCGTTTCCTCGCGTTATCTAGAGTCTTAACCAGGCTGGGCAGACCACATGTGGTGCTTTCATCCGAGGAGTTCTGGGCTAGGACGAGTGGACCTGCACATTGGATTACCTTACCCGGACGACGGCGAGCCCTACACGGCTTGGATTATCTACTTGCTTTGGGTGCTTTGATTATGCCATGGATAACAGCCAACACTGGTAAGTGTTGGAACTACCCCCGAGAGGAGTCCAGGTGAGACGGCGCTCTAACCCGAGTGAGGTCGCCTCACGTCTCTTCGTTGTGGACCGGCAGCTACCGTCTACAAGAGGGCCCAACGGTATTCATCTGTGGACCAAGGTTCTGTGGGCACCGTGTTCAGCACTCTGAATTCTCCCAAGAAATCGTTGGCCAGATGGGATATCGCCAGCGGCTCTCCTAACCCCCCCCCCCCCCCCCCTACTGACTTACAACCAGCGGGACCCCCTTTAGTATATCCAGCTATAATCATTAAGTACCATCGCTATAGTTCCCTAAAGAACCAGGTTGTATACTTGCTTCCTGCGTAACCAGAGATTGGACATTCAATGTTGATTTGCCTACGAATACTCATTTGCCTTACAAGTGCATTCAAATCATAAATGTCATTACGTGAACGTTGTATATACCCTTTGCTATATATTAAAGATTCGACGGATACATTTGTGTGGACTTGGTTTCATCAGGTGGGAAAGTGTTCATCATATCTATATCATGTACTGTGTGGCCAGTAGTTAAAGTACATAAAGCGGTAGTGGTTTAATGATACCATACTTATCAATACAGTCAGGGAATTGTACCCCTCAGTTACAATTAGAATTGGCATTCCTCACAGATAACATACATTTGTTTCTAATTTGTCATAAATGAAGACCAATGGAATGGATCCCTAGAGTGTCTGGCACGTGACCAGGCTCCGTTCCTTTCTTTAAATAAAGGCAACAATTTGGGTGTAAACCAAGGGGTTAGTCTATGTTTTATTCTAAGTAGATGTTAGGAAGGAGGCCTAAATTCCTTTTCCAAATTCTGCAAGCTGCCAATTGTTGTGCTGTGGACTGAGTAAGTAGAGAGTAGAGTTTAGATACAACACTAAACTGAGTGCCTGAGGTATAAAGTCTCTGGTTAGGATGGATGTGGATGTGGTCGGCCTGGTCGAATATCTTGATTTCTGAATGTAGGAGTGACAAAGGATGGTAATTGGAACAAGCAGTGGGATCCTTATCTTTTTTTAGTGAAAAAAGTGAAATCATAGCCATGTCCGTATCTAGAGAAGGACCCACACTTTATTGAGAATTGTATCGTGTCAAATAGCAGCGGCCCTAATTGTGTCCATAATGTGAGAAAAGTCTCTGGGAGGAAACCATCAAAACCCCGGGTATTTCCCAGTAGTTTGAAACGCATCTTTAGGCTCTGTAAGTGTGATTGGTGTATCAAGCAGATCTGCAGAAGCTTGAGACATACAGTATGTGGGAGATTGGCTTTAGAGAGGAACGTTGTGAATTTGTCCTTGTCAAAAGAGAGATCTCAGCTATATAACTTAGAATGTATTTATTTCAAATGTGTAAAGCCAGGCTAGTCTACTATTAAGGATCTCTACATTAATAACCAATTTGCATCTTTCACACAACTTCAGGTGAAATGGCTTCTGGTCACTTTTGGCATTTGCAAATTAGAAATTGTTGACAGAGTCACTTATGGGGCGACAATAACTTGGTCATGACGATAAGGTCCTCTCACTTCAGCCATTAATCTGCATGGTTTATTATCACATTGAGCATAATAGTACATCAGACCTTCTCTCTGTGAGAGGTAGATGGGAAGAGACAGAGGGGGAGTAAACATCTCCTTTTATACCTCTTACCTGGCGCCAGCATTAATAGCTCCGCCTATAGCGCCCTCTTGTGGAAACAGTTAGATAGTTACATGCAATCGTATACATCACATAACTTTAACACTCCCACTTAGATCTGTCTTGTATACTGTACAACTTTTCAAAAACAATCTTCAAAGAAAGTAATACAGTTCAGAGCATTAAAAAGGATATTGTTGTGAAGGATCAGATTAAACCGAATATGTATATTTATTTATATATATATATTTAATTGTATTTGTATATCGTTTGATATCCCCTGTATATTCCTTGTACAATATGCATTGAATATCCCCGTTTCTACTAAACAGCCCATAATAGTTTCATTCTACCATTGGACTAGAACCTGGCGCCAGGTTGCCATACCCCTAGGTTCAAGTTCAATCGTGCCGCCTAACATGTCGAGGCAGCCCCCGGTTCCGCGCAGTAATATGCCGGGCGAAATACGTGTGGTACTATTTGTTCATAGCGCATATATATATGACGCTCGTAAAGTAGAACTTTCTTTTAGTCCAGTTCTTTACCCTCCAACAGAGTGACAGACGCAAAAGCCTCCCCACGAAGCACGTGCGGTGTAGTAGGGCCTACTTGGCCCAGAATAGGCATTGAGATATCGTGTAGATTAATAGTTGAATGGTCATAGTTTGGCACCATACCGTCGAGTTGGACGTATTCTATTAAGCTAATAATAGTCTATTTATGTATGGTGCATCGTTCGGTTCGAGTTCTACAGTTATCAGTACCCCCATCGTTCCTGACGTTATCTGGACGCTTATCCAGGCCGGTCAGACCCCTAGTGGTGATTGCATCCGAGGAGCTCCGGGGTCAAGAGCGACTGGACCTGTATATTGGATTACTCTACCCGACGACGGCGAGCCTTCCACGGCTCTTGGATTATGCTTTATGTGCTTTGATTATTCCATGGATAAAGGCCAACACTGTCGAGTGTTGGAATTACCCCCCGGAGAGGACTACAGGTGAGGCGGCGCTCTACACGTGAGGTCGCACCACGTCTCTCCGTTGTGGACCGGCAGATACCGTTCCACAGAGGGTCCAGCTGTGTTCGTCTACGGCCCGAGGTTCTGTGGGCACTGGGTCTAAGACTTTGGATTCTCCCAAGACACCGTCGGCCAGATGGGATACCGCCAGCGACTTCTCTAACCCCCCCCTCCTACTGTCTTACAACCAGCGGGACCCCCCCCCCCCCCCCCTTAGTGTATCCAGCTATAATTATTTAAGTACTATCGCTATCGTTTCCTAAATATTCCAGGTTGTATACTTACTCCCTGCGCAACCAGAGATTGGACATTCAATGTTGATTTACCTACGAATACTCATTTGCCATAAAAGTGCATACTTAACATTTCAAATCATAAATGTAATTAAGTGAATATTGTGTACACCCTTTGCTGTATTAAATATTCGATTTGGTCCATTTGTGTTGGTTCGTTTCATCAGGTGGGAAAGTGTTCATCATACTTATATCTTGTACTGGGTGGCCAGAAGTTAAAGTACATGAGGTAGTGGTATTAAATATCATATCTAACAATACAGTCAGGGAATTGTACCCCTCAGCTACAATTGGTCCTTCGAGCCGGAGGGTAACTAGTGTAATATTAATATAGTGTTATTAATATCGAAATGGCCTATGATGAACACTCCACGAAACGATCCTCCTAACCTAGAACGCCCGCGGCGCAGACGACAGACACCTCAGTACTTAGAGGCTTACACTGTCAGTCAACTACCTAGCCTTCGACAAATGGTAAACGTAGTAAAAGTAGAAAGTAAAATTATGTCTGACCTTAACGACCAGGTTTCCCCGACCACAGAGGCCCTAGTAGGTCCTAATGTAACTGACCAAGCCCACGGTGGAGACCAGGAGGGAATTGACATGCCTTTACCCCCCGCCACTACTAAAGAAGTAGTCCCCGACACGCCCCGGGAGGAAGACAACCCTACAGAGAGAGAACTCTGCACGGAAGAAGAAGAGGAGAGTGCCGAGGAACTAGAGCTCCAGGACTCCCCAACGAGTACCCCCAGGAGCGGTTCACGCAGGAGCGGCTCACCTCCACTACCACCTTCCCCCAGCGAAGCGGAGAGGATACTACAACAGGCGTTCCTCGTCAGCCTGACAGCCTCTACCGAACGCGATCGGCTCCAAGCACAGACGCTTAGCGAGCGCGAACGTCTCCAAGCCCAGGCGACCAGCGAGCGCGAACACCTCCAAGCACAGCAACGGAGCGAAGAACAGCGCACAAGTCTGGAGATGAGACGCTTCCAGATGGAAGAGAATATGGCAAGAGACCGCGCCGACGCCCAGCGCACCGCTGCCGGTGCCCAAAGAGACGCAGAGCGCGACAGACTACAAGCGCAACTAATAGAGCAGCTGATCAAAAGGACAACTCCCTCTCCCTCCGCCAGGGGCTCAAGGAACTCGTCGAGACAGCAGTCAAGAGCAGCGTCACCGCAACGAGCAAGCGACCCTGAACTTGACCAACAGACCGAGTCTAGACCCCCCGCAGACCCCCTTCCCATACCGGTCCAAGCGAGACCCAGCTACAAGGAAGGAGCGGCCTACACTGCGGAGAAGCTAAATAAACGATTACAAGATCTGGAAGATTTGATAGAAGAAGAAGAGGGAGAAGAGGAGAACCAAGCCCGACGACAGCACAGTACTCCACCGGACCAGGAGGTCCCATACAGTCCAGGCTATACCCCCGCGGCGCTGCGCTACAGACCCCCGACTCTATTTACGGGTGAGCACGACGCACGACCAGCCCCGAGGAACAGTACCTGGACCAGCGGGCCATGGTACCCTGCCAGTACCGGCCCACAGCGAGGCGCAAGAGGGGACTCGCCCAGGAGGTCTCTCCCCCAACGCTCGCCGATGTATTCGCCATCCACGGCGTCATACAACGCCACGCCATCAATCCCAGACTTCGCCTATGAGAGTCGAGCACAGTACACGGAGCTCCGGATGTGCTTAGAGACAATGCTGGCGGATGTCATTGATGAACGTCACAAGTATGCAATATTATTGAAGCACCTGAAAGTACAGCGAGCACACAATATAGCGCTAGCCTATGCTACCTCCTCGACCCCATACACAGCGGCCCTTGCAGCGCTGGATCAAAGATATGGACGTATATGGGATTACGTAATCCAGGAGATAAGGCATATTGACCGCCTACCCCCAGCCACAGACAATCGCTCACTAGATGACCTGTCAATCAAAGTGCAGTCCCTGGTGGGGATGCTGGGAGCTCAACGGGAGAAGGGCAGGCACGAGCTGTACGCCAACTCTAACGTTGAGAGGATTTTGGAGAAGCTGCCACCCGCAAGACAGGAGCGCTTTCGGCGGCAGAGGGACTACCGAGATCCCGACGGCCCCGAGCCATCCCTCCTTGATCTGGCCGACTTCCTGGCGAGAGAGGTCAGCAGCTTACGACTGGACACCTTCGGGCGGAGCACGCCAAGCTCCAGAGAGGGACCCAGGAGAATAAATGATGGAAGAAGATCGGTGACTGTCATGCACCAATCAGAGTCAGTACCGAGCAGTAAGAGTCACAGCACCCCCTCGAGGAAGGAGAAGTGGAAGATAGCGTGTCCCTACTGTGAGAAAGAACACTGGCTGTCACAATGTGACACATTCACAAAGATGAATGCAGAAGAAGTGAGCCAATGGATAAAGTCCAACCGGCGCTGTTATCGATGTGCGCGGCCCCACATGGCAGCCGAATGCCGCCTAAAGAAAAGGTGCAGCCGGTGCGATGGAGCCCATCTAGATATACTACACGATAGTAACGGAAGACGGCCTACACCTGCACCACGGAGCGGCACCAAGGCAAGTGTCATGTACATTGACCCCGCCAGCAGCAACGGAGCTCAAGTGCTCTTAAAGGTAGTCCGTGTGACATTGAGCTACCAGGATAAAGTCATGGACACTTACGCCGTCCTTGATGACGGGTCAGAGAAGACCCTTCTGCTCGCCTCTGCTGCGACTCAACTGGGACTGCGGGGGAGCAAGAACGAAATGACGATTCGGACAATAAGAAGAGATTTGAAGACGATAAAGGGCGAGAATGTCTCCTTCACTATCGCAGCCAACGGGCAGCCAGAGCGACAGTACAAGATCACAAATGCTTTCACCAGCCAAGAAATAGGACTCTCGCAGTACACCTACCCTGTCACCAAGTTGATGGATAAATATGTGCACCTGCGCCAATTACCTATCCCGCTCATAAACGGCGCTGCCCCGACCCTGTTGATAGGCTCCGACCATGCAGAACTCATAGTCCCGATTGACCGGGTCCATACCGGTCCCCGAGGCTGTCCTGCAGCCGTCGAGACCCGCTTAGGATGGACATTACAAGGCCCCCTCGCTAAATCTCTCAACCGAACCGCAGCCACTAGCTGCTTCCACTCCCGAACGACAGAAGAAGACACCACTCTCCTGCAGCATGTCGAGAGGCTATGGACCCTAGAGACAATGCCCTTTAAGAACGAAAAGAAAGACATTCGCTCTAAAGAAGACATTTACGCCATCCACCTACTCGAGCAGGGGACAAAGAGAGTCACAGTCGGCGGAGTGATGAGATACGCAACTCCACTCCTGAGGAGAGAGGGAATGCCCCCCTTTCACGCAAAGAAAGACGCCACGGAGCGCTATCTACTGAACACAGAGCGGCGCCTAGCCAAAGACCCCGCTCAACAGAGTGTGTACCGAGCTGAGATTGAGAAGCTAATCACAGCGGGACACGTAACAAAGATTGACATTAAAGAGGCCGATCAGACGACCGAATCATGGTACGTGCCGCATCACAAGGTCCATCACAATGGCAAGGATCGCATTGTGTTTAACTGCAGCTACCAGATCGGATCCCAAAATCTGAATAAAGAGCTCTTGCCCGGCCCCACACTCGGCCCCTCCCTACTAGGCTTGCTACTGCGCTTCCGCCAGGACAAGGTGGCTATAAGCGGGGATATCAAAGGGATGTTCTTGCAAGTGAGACTAGTAGAGGAGGACAAGCCTCTGCTACGGTTCCTATGGAGAGAGAAGATCGGAGATGAGAACCCATCCATCTACCAGTGGGAAGTACTCCCCTTCGGAACCACATGCAGCCCGTGCTGTGCTACATTTGCACTACAGAAACATGTCACAGAGGACCCAGCAGCAGATGAAGAGGTCCAACACAGTGTGAAGAACAGTTTCTACGTAGACAACTGTCTACAAAGCGTCTCGACTCAAGAAGAAGCCGAGGCTCTCCTAATCAAGTTACGCGCCTCCCTAATCAAAGGAGGCTTTGATCTCAGGCAGTGGGCCAGCAGTGACCCGCACGTATTGCGCAGCCTCTCCTCCGCAGACAAGGCTGCCAGCAGCGAGACCTGGATGGCGACAATCCCAGGAGAAGCCCAAGAAATGACACTAGGATTAGTCTGGCGCTTCAAAACAGACTCGCTCCACTATAGACACAAACCCTTGGCTCCAGAGCAAGGAAGGTCGGCGGCGATACCGACCACCAGACGGAGTGTGTACAGAACACTCGCCAGACAATATGACCCGCTGGGATGTATTCTACCTTACACCACCAGGGCAAAGATGATTGTACGAGCACTATGGGACAAGGACCAGGGCTGGGACGACCCAATACCCGCACACCTTGCCTCAACATGGAGAGAGTGGGAGACGGAACTCCGCTCACTCCCAGGTGTCAACATACGCCGCAGCTACTTCCCATCCACAGTGAGGCCAGAGACATGCGAGATTGAGCTACACGTCTTCAGCGATGCCTCCGAAGTAGCCTACGGATCGGTTGCTTATTTGCGTGCCCAAGAGATGGGAGGAGAGATACACACTGCTTTCATACTGGCCCGCTCAAGGATAGCCCCACGTAAGCAACAATCTATCCCACGTCTAGAGCTCTGCGCAGCCCTCGCAGGAGCACATCTAGCCACGTTAATCCAACGTGAACTCACCATTCCGGTGCATAGAACAATCTTGTGGTCAGATTCCACGACAGTACTCACATGGATTAAGTCTGATTCATGCAGATACAAAGTCTTTGTGGGAGTCAGAGTCACCGAGATTCAGGAACTAACAGAAGAAGCAAGCTGGAGATATGTGGATACCAAACACAACCCAGCTGACGTCATCACCCGGGGAATGTCCCTGGATGACCTAACCCGTCACAACATCTACAGTGACGGACCAGCATTCCTCCAGCTCCCGGAAGGAGATTGGCCTACGCCCACCCCGAGGGAAGCAAGTAGAGAGGAGGCTGAGAACAAGAAGCCTATGTTCTGTGGACTGAGCACTGTCGCCTCCACAGACCCGAACATAGATGACTGCATTACCCTAGAGAGTGCGCAACAAAGGACATTCCTGCGGCACCACCCAGAGATTCAGTCCACCACTGACATGTCAGCAGCTGACTACGAAGAAGCAGAACTTCTTCTACTACAACGAGCCCAGAGAGACTCGTTCCCCGATGAGCTAGACTGTCTACAGGGAGGAAACCCCGTCCCATCAGACAGCAGACTGATTCACCTGGCACCAGAGAGTGACGCACATAATCTCATCAGAGTGGGTGGTCGCCTGCGGAGAGCCCCCGATCTACCAGATGACATTAAGCACCCGATCGTCTTGAACAGCCGACACAAGGTCACAGAGCTGATCATAAAGAAATACGACGAGGATGTGCACCACGCCGGAGCAGAGAGAGTCTTCGCGGAGATCAGACGTCGTTATTGGATATTACAAGGGAGAGAAGCAGTACGGCGCTTCCAGCGAACCTGTCTAGACTGCCGTAAGTGGCGCGCGCAGCCCAGCATACCACGGATGGCTGACCTACCCCCCTGTCGCCTCCGAATCGGTGACAAGCCATTCCACTCCACAGGCATGGACTGTTTTGGCCCGTTGTATATAAAAAGAGGAAGAGGCACCGAGAAGCGGTGGGGTATTGTATTCAAATGCATGACCACCAGAGCGATACATATCGAGCTCCTTCCGACCATGAGCACAGACTCATTCCTTATGGCCTTCCGGAGATTCATATCACGGAAAGGACAACCGTCTACATTGTTGTCTGATCACGGGACCAACTTCAAAGGCGGAGAAAGAGAGCTGAGAGAGAGCTTCCAAGCTATGGGCCCAGAACTTAAGACCCACCTCGCTCCAGCCCAGGTTGACTTCCAGTTTAATCCCCCGAACGCACCCCACTTCGGTGGAACCTGGGAACGAGAAGTACGTTCTATAAAGACAGCCCTGTATGCCGTACTCGGAGCCCAGACTGTGGCAGAGGAAGTCCTAATGACAGTCCTCACGGAGATCGAGGGAGTATTGAACTCCAAACCCCTCGGTTACGTCTCCAGTGATGTAGCAGATGTCGACCCAGTCACCCCCAACACACTCCTAATGGGGCGGCTGGACCCCGCGCTACCCCAGACAATGTACAGTCCCGAAGAAGCGAACGGCCGAAGAATGTGGAGGTACAGTCAAGTACTAGCTGACAAGTTTTGGAGCAGCTTCCTACTTCACTACCTACCGTCTCTACAGACCCGCCAGAAGTGGGTAAAAGAGAGAGACAATTTGACAGAAGGAACAGTCGTCATGATAGTTGACCAGTCACTCCCCAGAGCTATGTGGCCGGCTGGCCGCGTAAGCAAAGTGATCACCGGTGCCGATGGCAAGGTCCGAGCAGCTGAAGTACTCGTCCAAGGGCGCACCTACACACGGCCCGTGGCGAGAATAAGGAGTAGGCTTGAAGTGCCTTGACATCCTCAGATTTTATTGTTTGCCATGCCAAGGCCTTTTGCATGTAGGCACTTCCTATTTTGTACTGGTTTCCAAAGTGTTCTTTAAGAAGACCCTTTGCCACTGCGTAACCACGCTCAGGAGCCATATGCTGGCAGCTACGCACCAATTCCTGTGGCTGTCCTCTTGTGAACTGCTCCAGATAATACAAAACATCAGCGTCTGTTGCCTTTTCCTCCACTCCTTGTTCAAATGCTTTGATGAATGTTCTGTATTGGAGAGGGTCACCTTCAAATGTTGGGATATTTCGTGGTGGCAGAGACCTGGAATGCTGTTGCTGCACCAGAGCAGCAGTTATCTCATTTTGCCTCTCCATGATGGTAAGCATGTTTGCAGGTTGGTTTGAATTGATTTGCACATTGTCAGTTGTTCCCATTCTGCTTTCCTGTTCCTTGTGGTTGTGATTATATTGGCGGTTAGCAGCAGTGCTATGCCATTGACCACGTTCCTTTGGTCTCACATCCACAGGCTTGTTTGGTGGTATTGACAATTGTGTCAATTTACTTCGTTGTGTTAATGTCCCAGGTTGGTATTCCCTTGCAACAGGATTTAGCTTGTGGTGTTCCCTTTCAAAATAGGAATTCATTGCATTTGAAGGTGCACGAGATGAACGCTTACTTTCAGAGGAGTGCAACACGGCCAACCTTGCAGTGCTTGCAGCCAATGCAGTGTCCACCTCTAGTTGTTCCTTTTTTCTTTTCAACTTTAGTTCCTGCTCCTTCAACTGATGCTCCTGCTCCTCCAAAGCATGTTTTTCTTTTAGAGAATCAGCACGAGCGAGAAGTGCAGCTCTATCGGCTTCAGCTAAAATCTTGGCAGATGACCTGCTACTTGTTTTTGAGTATTTGCTCACAATGTTTGACACACTGTCATTTGGAGCAATACCATCATCCATTAAATGCAAATCACCTTCAGTTGTTTTACCATCATATACATTCGTTATACCTTCAATATTTGAAACCCACAGTTTTGCATTTGAAATACACTCATTGATTGACAACATTTTTGCTTTAAACCAGGTGTCTTGTTCTTCTTTTTCATCATGTAACGTATAACCCAACAGAAGATTGTCATGTATGCATTTCGCCTCATAACACACCTGATTCAAATCTGTAAGAGCATTCTCTACTTTTTCCTTCTCATTATTTAACATGAAACCAAGAATTGAATCTTTTATCTTGGCTGCCATGTTAAATTTACGTTTTCTGCTGGCAACCAATTTGCCACAATGTTCTGCAACAGCCTTGGCAGTCATTTTAACGACACGTTTCCCAGTGACGTCACCGCTAACAGCGGAGCGCGCTGTGGTCTCCATGGAAACGTGTGATGCCGTTTTGCGCGTCGCCATGTTATTAGATTGTCTGAATTAAAACGAGGCGGCTGGTGACGAGTCGCGCAACATAGTCACTACAAAAAAGGTCCGCGTAGTCAAGTGTTATTCCTCTTCAGCAACCATGGATTTACGCTCAACCCCAAGTTATGTGTGCACACAATTTTACATGGCCATGTATTTATATAGCGCTATTCACATACCTCCTTGCGTTGGGTACCATGATGTCGCCTCACGGATCAGTACTCGCGGTCCAGTACTGATCCTCAGCCACTTCGGGTCAGCACCGGTGTCTTCCTCCTCCACGAACGGCTGCAGGCGGATCCGCGATGCAGCAGCAACAGTAGAATCCTCTTCCTCCACACAACAACAGCAGCAGCTCCTCGCCTTCCTCCGGTGGAGATTCTCCGACGTCCCCTAACGCATCGAATCTTCCCCAGTCTCCAAGCAAGAGTCCAACTGGTGCGGGTTTTTTGACTAATATTAAAGGAGCTCCCGTCTTATACGGAGCTACTGAGAAATCTTGATCCCCAGTTAGACTGGCTGAGGCGCCGTTATATTCCTGGTCTCATACCAAACAGTCCTTGTCCCAATGACACAATGCAGGCAGCTTTCTTGGAAAATGATATTTATTTGCTTCACCGTGCAAACAGAATATCCTTGTTTTTTGTTCCTTAAACTGATTAAATGATAATGAATATGATACCTAATTGGATACAAACATTTCGACCTGAGACCTGCGTCGTACGTGCGGTCAAAAAACCATTGCCTTTTCCGGGTCAAAACTCCTCCTCCTACAGGTGTACCTGACACTTATATAAAAGAAGCGCCACCCCCTGGTCACATAAATCCATTGCACATTAAGTCCATTTTGGCCGTTACAGGGCTAATTTAGCCCCTATACTTTTTTCTTTTTTCTTTTAAGCATCAAAGGATAAACATACCTCTTGCAGGAAACAACCACTTGGATTAAACCATATAGATAAAAGGTACTTAAAGGAAACAGGTTAAAACGTTCTCTTCATTCATTCCTCTAGGTTCTATGCAATCAAACAGGTGGATATAATAACATTCCCGTTGTAACAGTAACTTATGTCTGTCTCCCCCTCTCGCGGGCCTGTTGACTAACTCAAGTCCCATGTATCTGAGATCGTTAACGGTATGTTTACACCTGGAAAAGTGTCTAGCTACTGACGACTTTATATCTGAATTTCTCACTGAACACTTATGTTCACTGATTCTTGTTTTAAAGGCTCTGGTTGTCTTCCCCACATAAGAAAAATCACACAGGCATTTTAGTAGATACACAAGATTGGCTGAATTACAGGTGATACGCCCTTTAACAGGTATTTTTTTGTTCGTTTTCGGGTGCGTGTCAATACTACATAACAGGCAATATTTACACACCAAACATGACCTCTGCAAATCTTCTCAATTTCAGTTTGGAAACAGGCTTCGTCATAGCGTCTGCTACCATGTCATCTGTCGGACAATAAACAAGTGGCATCCTTTCTTCCCTGATGACAGATCTGATGAAATAATATTTTATATCCACATGTTTACACCTCTGTCGACACACAGGGTTTCTCACAATCGCAATGGTTCCCTGGTTGTCTTATATACATTCCTTGATTGATTGATTGATTGAAAAGTTTATTAACAGATTGCAGAATGGGTACAGTACAGTACAGCTGTAACTTCCATCCATTCCTTCAAGCAGTTGTTCTAGATAAATACATTCCTGTATTGTCATAGCTAGAGCCATGTATTCGGCTTCACAAGTTGATAGTGCCACTGTGGGCTGCTTCTTTGTTTTCCACGAAACCAGTGAGCTGTTTGTGTTCAAACTCACACAATACCCTGTGGTACTTCTTCTGTCTGTGGTGTCTGCCGCACAATCTGCATCACTGTAGGCTTTAAGTCCTAAGCCTTTGCTGCTCTTTCTGAAACAAAGCTGTTTATCTGCTGTACCTTTGAGATAACGAAAAACATGTTTTGCTGTAATCCAGTGCTCCTCTGTGGGATCAGCAAAATGCTGTGACAATTTACTCACTACAAAACATAGGTCAGGGCGAGTTGTCAAATAAATGAGGCTACCTACAGCTTCTCTGTAAATTTTTACATCTGTCAGTTTCTGAGCATCCTCTTGGTAGTCTAGCTTTTGATCACATGGTGTTTCCCTTGTTCTACATTCTTGATGTCAAAACATTTCAGGATCTTCTCCACATATCTCTTCTGGGATATTTTTACACAACTGGCAGACTGTTCGAAGTCCATGCCTAGAAAATGTTTTAACCTGCATAGGTCTTTCATTTTGAATCTGGTGGAGAGCATACTTTTCACCTGCTCTAGGTTTCTAGTGTTGTCCGCTGCGATGATCAAATCATCCACCCAAATGACAATTATCACTTTTCCTGACTCTTTTGACTCCCTTGAGTAAACACAGGGGTCTACTGGGTTCTGTAGGAAGTCAAACTGTCCTCAGCCGCTTTCTGCATCACTACCCTTACACTGGTCAGATTGGCTGTGGGGGAGAATGTCTCACCGTAGTCTATCCCCTCCCTCTGACTGTAACCTTTAGCTACAAACCTGGCTTTGTACTTGTCGTGGCCTTCAATACCCTCCTTGATTGAGTACACCCATTTTCCTCCCACTGTCTGTCTGCCCTCTTGTAACTTGGTTAGAGTAAAGGTGTGGTTGTCCTCTAGGGACCTCATCTCCTCATCCATTCCTCTCTCCCATTTACTTGATTCAGGGGACACTATGGCCTCTTTAAAGGTCTGAGGTACTCCACTCACTACTCTGTAGCAGTAATCAATGCTAGTAAGTGTACTGTCATCCTCGTCACTTTCTCTCCGGGCATAGTCTTTCAGATACTTTGGGGGTTTGTGTTCCCGTGAGGGATACCTCCCACTGCATGGGGCACGTGACGTCACCCTCGGGTGCTCCTCATCATTGTCCTCTGGGGGTTGCTGACTGTCTGTCTGCATGACTGTCCAAAGTACACTAGGCTGAGGTGTCTCTGTTTCTTCACACCTTACTCTGGAGTCCAGCTCTGGCTCCTCTGTCTGTGTCTCGTTCTCACATGTTGTCTTTGTGACAAATTTGACTAGCCTGTGTTTTTGCACTTTCTAGACTAGGAAAGCGGGGCTTCCTTTGGCGTGCCCTACAAAGAGTCCTTTTTCACATCTGGACTCGAGCTTTCCTCTGTCCTGCTGGTAAGCATAACACACTGATCCAAATTTGTGCATTCTAGCTAGATTACATTTATTTCCTGTCAGTGCTGTATTGGTGGTGCCCGTGTGCTTCTGGTGTAAGCGGCTTCTTGTACCGCATAATGCCATAGATAGACTCTTAGGTAAGTTACCAGCTATTAGCTTACACCTAGCCATTTCAAAAAGAGTACGTCCTTCCCTCTCTGCCACTCCGTTCTGGTGTGGGGAGTACGGACATGACGTCTCGTGTCTTATCTTGTTCCTTCTCAACAGTGATTGGAACTCTCTATTTGTGAACTCGGTTCCGTTGTCGGACCTCAAGCATCTTATGTTGCCATAAGGGGCTACGTCTGCCAGGAATTTCTCCGTGGCCTGGAGTGTGTCACTCTTTGCTTTGAGAAAGTAAACAAACACTGCCCCTGTACACACATCTGTAAAAGACTGTACATATCTAAAGCCTCCTATGGACTCGTTGCTTACTGGACCGGCTAGATCTGTGTTAACTAGCGCAAGTGGTACCTTTACTTTTTCTGTGGGACTTCTGTTTCTCCATTGAGTGAACTTCCCCTTTATGCACACTACACATTCTTTGTCAGGTCTACGCTTTTCACCTTTAATGTGCATGCCTTCTGTCACTGCTTGCAGTTTCAGTAAATCCTCGTAATTACAATGACCCATGATCTCATGCCATGTCTGAATATCGTGACTGACAGTCACATTACACATATCATTATTATTACACTTGTCGTTGTCATTACGCTCTGTTTGTAAATAATACATTCTCTTGTACACCTCTATGTTAAATCGCGTACCGTCAGGCTCTACAAGAACATCTTTACCTTCATTGAAGAACACTTTGGCACCGTTAGCAGTAGCAGATTTTACAGAGAATAGTTCTTGTGGGAACGAGGGTATGTAAAGAGCGTTCTTTAATGTCACTGTACACCGGCGCCCCTCACTGTCAATGAGGCATACCTGTGAGTCTCCTCTCCCTTGCGCCAACCCGTAAGTGCGCTTCCCGTCTGCCAGCTCCATGCTGTGTCTCTCCGGCTCGAAGGTGTTGTCAAAGTTCTTGAACCGACTCCTGTCGTTGATGACGTGGGACGACGCACCTGTGTCCACGATCAGTCCCTTCCTTTGGGCCTGCTGCAGCTGCGTTGGCTGGGTGACGTACGCTGTCTGCGCCCCGAAGATGAAGTCCTCTCGTCCCGCTATTCTCCGGGCGTCGTCTCGACTCGTCTCACGTCCACCATCGTCGCCACCTTGTCCACAGCTGCTATCTTGTCCATGCTCATACCGTGCGCTCTGGTCGCGTTTCTTTCTGCACACTTTGTCTGTGTGCCCCGTGGATTTGCAGAAGCTACACCAAACAGTCTTTGTGCAGTTATCTTTCCGGTGCCCTTTTTCTCTGCATCGCCAACACGCCAGCTCCGTCGTGGGCCTGGTCTTCTCTCTCGGTGCCGCCCGGGCCTTCAGCACCCTCTCTCCCGCCTCTGCTGCGACTGGGTGGGTGTCTTCTGAGGCCTCAAAGTTTCGCAACTTGGCCTTGAACTCTCCCAGCGGCATGTCCGGTGAACCGTGTGTTACCAGTAGTGTGAACGGTTTGTACAGCTCCGGTAGTCCTCTCATAACCATCGCCATCATTAGTCCATCGCTTGGTGCTTCTCCTGCACTCTTAAGCGCCGTAATGATCTGCTCAGCTCTGATGACGTATTCGGTCACAGTCTCGGTGTGCCCCTTCTTCAGCGCGGTTAGTGTTATGTAGAGGGATACGATTCGGGGTCTTCCCCGTCCGATATAATGTTCTCTCAACACTTTCAGGTTCTCTCTGCCTTTGTCGTTAGTGTCGCGGAATATCAGCCCCAAGCTTGTGTCGTCTAGCAGTGGTGCTAACTCACAGTATGCGTCGGCATTATGCTTGTTGTCCAGGGCTCGTGCGGCCGCCGTTACTTCTCCCGTGGGGGGCGTCAAGATCGTTGTCTTCAGTCCCACACCGTGCATGCAGCACAACATTCGCTCTTCCCAGAGCTCATAGTCCTCTGCTCTTCCGTTGAACGAGGGCCATTTGCTCTTTCCTTTGGTCGCCATCCTCTTTTTGATGGTAGGCGTAGCTTTAGCTCCTGTTGGCCTAGCCTTTAGCCACGCGGTGCTCCCGGTGCAAACCTAGCCTATACTTCAGCTAAACTTGCTACCCTTATTATTTTGCCCCTGCGTGTTCTGGGCCCATAACCTGTTGACAGAGTCACTTATGGGGCGACAATAACTTGGTCATGACGATAAGGTCCTCTCACTTCAGCCATTAATCTGCGTGGTTTATTATCACATTGAGCATACTAGTACATCATACCTTCTCTCTGTGAGAGGTAGATGGGAAGAGACAGAGGGGGAGTAAACATCTCCTTTTATACCTCTTACCTGGCGCCAGCATTAATAGCTCCGCCTATAGCGCCCTCTTGTGGAAACAGTTAGACAGTTACATGCAATCGTATACATCACATAACTTTAACAGAAATGTTGTCAGGCAATATCTTCCTCACTTTGATGTGATTCCCAAACAACACAACTTTGACCTTGTGACTAGATCCCCCACCTCCAAAATTTGTTATCTTTTTTCTCTAGTAACCCCTTCTCTCCATATAAAGAGGCATGGATTCGGGATACTGGTGAGGAGATTTTTAATGAACTACCGGCGGTGGGGTTAGAGGAGATCAAAGCATGTTCTATACTTCAGCTCATCCAGTTTAAAGTCGTCAAAATCAATTGCACTTTTCCAAGACCAAATTGAACAGAATCTTCCCCTCTGTCTCTGCTGCCTGTAATACGTGTAGCTGACGGGACACTAGGTCATGGTTTCTGGTCTCGAGCTCAAGAGTTTCTGGGATGACATTTTGTACTGCGACATATAGAGCAGACAGCTAATCCCTGACAGTCTCTTGGTGATACTGGGCTGCTTCAACGACTTGGTGACTCTTCCCCTGGCATTACAACAAGCCCTCATGTTTGGTATGGTCATAGCTAAAAGGGTAATGCTGAGAGAGTGGAAATCAGCTTCCCCTCCTTGCTTTAGAAAATGGCTGAATGATATGGTGTTTTGAAATTGATTGATTGAAAATGTTATTAACAGATTGCAGAATGGGTACAGTACAGTACAGCTCAATACACACAATTGTTAAGGGGATGCAGACCAGAGAAAGACTTTCGTCTTGTTTACATCAGGGTCCCCCATTTTCAATTCATCATAACATAATATTATATGACATACATGACATACAGATAGACAGTACTGCTACATCTAGACATTTATGACATACCAGATCTACAAATACAGTACTGTTTGTGATACAAAAATGGTCTACAATATTGTGCTTGGATCTGCGGAGATCTCAGTTTTCCAGCCTTCGTCTTGGGCCTTCGTCTTTGGCCTTGGTCCACCTCATTTGGTTCTGGCTCCATGGACTCCAAACTCCTATCTGCACTTTGCGAAGCACTAATACCTGGTCTGTATTGTTTACACATAATATAGTAATATAGTCCAAAAACAGTGTATTGTATTGGGTTTCCTTAAAAAGTAATTATGAAAACACTTTCTCAAAAGAAATTATTTTTCAGTTAGAAGGTTTTGCTCTTCAGTCATCTATATGCCCTGGCAGTATGTTTGATTTGGTTTGGTTTGTTCTACTCTGTGATGTCTATTAGTTTGTTTATGTTGTTTTGTGTGTGTTGAAAAGAGGAGACATTTCATAAATAAATAAAAACAAAAACAACTAGGTTGGGAACCATTAAAATTAAAATGGCAGTGTGATCTATGTATCATAAATTCAACTCTGTATCTAAGGAGGGGGTTTAGTTCCATCCTCCATCTTGTGATAGCTGTGGAGAAGGGGTACCATGCATTTTGATTTCAATGTGAGATTCTGCAATTCGTTGATGAATGTAAACGTTTTTTTGTTTAGATTGGAAGCTAAACTCATTAAAAAGGTTCTGATGAAACCTTTAACTGACTCCCACAGAACCCTTGGATCACTGACTGAGCCTTTATTAAAGCCAATGAATTCTGACAATTACACAATCATTTGATCAGTGAATTGTTGGTTATGTGTGAGGTGTCGAGATGCCACCTCGCTGCTCTGGGCTTCTCCAGTGGGATGCTTATCCGTGATTGGAGGACAGCCTTGGAATGCGTAGAGAGTCGAGTGGGGAACTCCCCTGGCAAGGTCCTTGGAAATAAATATATAATCAATTCTTGAGAAGGATTTATGGCGTGCAGGATAGAAGGAGCAGTCTCTAAAGGATGGATTAACCAGGCGCCAAGTATCATTACAGAGACATCAAGAGCCCATCTGTGTAGCAATGAAGAAACCAGTCGCTGCTCTCTCTGTTCATTCAAATCGGTTCTGTCCATTTGGCGTTTCCCACACTGCGTTAAAACAATCAAGCAAAACTCAGAGAGATCCAATGGCATAAGTATAAGGGAGTCGAAAAAGATCAGATTGTGGGAATTTGGTGCTTTGATTGAAATTTGTGTTATCTATCATTGTCTTAACGAAAACCACTCTTCCCTCTTCATCATTCCCAGTGTCTAAAATAGTCCATGGTAAATTACGTCTACCAACGATAAGTACACCCCTAGACTAAAGGAAGAAGCCAACACCTGGTAGTGCCAAGTCTTTGGAAGTTACACCCTACTGACTATTACGCACTCTGCTACTAAGGAATCTACCTTGCCTATATTACTACCTACTATGCTAATATTCACTCAAGTCTGTAGCACTCAAGTTCAACACTGACAAACAATGTTACTGAGCTGCCAGAGTTGTATCCCTCCTGCGACTAAATGTAAAATGTAAAATGTAAAATGTATTGCTTATTGCTAAAGTTGTGAACATTATCCTTCAGTAGGTGAGATCCTAGAATAAAGACAATTTTGTATTTTCTATGGACATAGATCCAAACATGTTCTGAGAGATTAAGACCCTGTACATTCAGAGTTAATACATACAATCGATTCATAGAACTGAAGCAGGGCACTGTACCCTGAGCCTGAGCAGGAACAATGTGTTGAGGTAGAGATCGTGTGTTCCCCCACCCAACCCCCTGTCCTCCACATGCAGACACATGTCGCTGCTGTCGGGACAAAACCTCATAACTCCATTTTTTGAATATTTTTTTTATTATATAAATCAACTCCGTAGATCATCCTCCATATGTGTGTGTGGGTTTTACAAAGTTTAAACAATGGGAAAGCATTAAACCGATCATCTGTCTAAACCTCCTAACTCTATTCACCCTCAAATCTGTGTTCGTTTTTTTCATCTGCTGAAAAGTTGGGTTTTTGGAGTTATGAGGTTTTGTCCCGACAGCAGCGATGTAGAGGTCATGTGTTCCCCCACCCAACCCCCTGTCCTCCACATGCAGACACATGTAGAGATCATGTGTTCCCCCCCACCCAACCCCCTGTCCTCCACATGCAGACACATGTAGAGATCATGTGTTCCCCCCACCCAACCCCCTGTCCTCCACATGCAGACACATGTAGAGGTCATGTGTTCCCCCACCCAACCCCCTGTCCTCCACATCCAGACACATGTAGAGATCATGTGTTCCCCCCACCCAACCCCCTGTCCTCCACATGCAGACACATGTAGAGATCATGTGTTCCCCCCACCCAACCCCCTGTCCTCCACATGCAGACACATGTAGAGGTCATGTGTTCCCCCACCCAACCCCCTGTCCTCCACATGCAGACACATGTAGAGATCATGTGTTCCCCCCACCCAACCCCCTGTCCTCCACATGCAGACACATGTAGAGATCATGTGTTCCCCCACCCAACCCCCTGTCCTCCACATGCAGACACATGTAGAGATCATGTGTTCCCCCCACCCAACCCCCTGTCCTCCACATGCAGACACATGTAGAGATCATGTGTTCCCCCCACCCAACCCCCTGTCCTCCACATGCAGACACACAAACCCAAACATGCATGGGTACATAAACACATAGCAACAATCAACATGTAGGTTTAACACATACATTCATAGCATTCACATTCCTTACACATACTGTAGCCATACAATAAACAAAAAGTCCCTGATTGCTCTCAGGACACGGGCTACACAGCATAACAAGAACTCTGGGGTTTGGAATGGATCCATCGCTCCGAGCGCACACGACCTCGAGTGAAGAGTGGGCTGAGGTGGGGAACCACCGGCGTAGCTGGTCAAGAGAGGTATCGTAAAGCATTCGCTCCTTCAAATCCTTCAGGTGTACATACATCGTTGCGCCGACTTCTGTCTTCGAGGTCTGCCGACTTCAACCTCGGCGTCTGAGAGTGAAGCCACGGCGGGCTTCATGTATTCAGTATGTTTCAACAGAGAGATCAACGCATAGTGCACACGTTTATTTTTCTTTAGTCGTTATGCCAATTCCATGTGTCACGGTCCTGGTCATTGTTTGATATCCTCTATCAGGGAGGGTATAGAGTACCGCACATCTCCTCTGATACATGTGGAGTCGCCAGACACTTCTTTTCACCTGATATCGAAGAGTTTCACTGGGAGAGCGTAACGTACGCAGAGGTTCACACTATCTCCCCCAGATCCCTTCCCCACTGAACAGGCCAGCAAGAGTCACTAATGCACTGACTGGCACTAATACCCCTTCCTACCCGTGAACACTGCGAATTGGAACGTCTGTCCAACCCAGAAATACCGCTAGCAAGAATTGAACCCGGGTCTCTGCAGTGGTAGGCAAGTGCTTTTACCTCTACACTACCCAGACACCCAGAGTTTCTTATTTTCAGAGAAAGCTCGGATTGTAGCAAATCAAATCACTATTCTGTATGTGAGAAATGTTCTCTGTTGCTCACCTCTGCTCGGGAAAAGTCTACATCTATCAGAGTAGCAAGTAAATCTGGCGGTTCCATAGATGGCATGGCTTCCGCAGAAGATTGTATTTCAACAGATTTTTTGGTCCCATGCAGCGTTCGCTGGATTTTTGGGGAAACGGTTCCAACAGAACATCCAGTAGGAGCTCACCTTTTGGACAGTTGAACTGGTCGTGGTAGATAATGTAACCAACACTATGCCCTGAGGGAGTCATTAGTCTCCATCTTTACCACAACTTTCAACATAATTAGCTCTTGTGGGATGGTTTGCCATTTGATATTGGTGTGTTAGAATAATTTATCTGTGCTGGAAGCTTTTATTGAATTGAACTTGAATCAAGCAGATGAGTTTGGTGATGGCTGCGTATCAACGATTTGGTAGTAGTGGTTTCCAATACTGCAAACCTTCATGACCGATTTAACTTAAATCATTGAAAGTGGCAAATTACCAGGATTACTTTTAACATGAAGTTTAAATCAAGATGTTTTGAAATCAAAAGTTTCATGAAGCATTGCCTATTAACACAAGTTGTTTGAGAATCTTTTTGGACCACACTCACTATATTTATCGATAAGAAAAATAGAATAGGCTAAATTCATCATGAGTTCCTCGAGGCCACTTATTAAGTTAGTTATTCTTAACTTTAAAAGTGTATCTGTATACAAATCAGTTTAAGCTGTAAAAGTGCTGCTGTGGCTGTATTCACTAAACCTTCCAAGGTTGCTAACTTAACATGTATCTGAAAATTAAACAATGAAGTGAACAAGTTTTTCTTGAAGGCCTCTCATTAATAAAATCTTTGAAAAATAGACTTAAAAAATAAATAGAAATAGAGAGAGGTAAGAGGTGAAACAAATTGAAGCAGAAAATACAGGGATTTACTTGTCACCTCCGTCGCACACAATAATTTCCCTGGAACTCGTATGAAGCGGTCACAGTTGAACTCCAGGTCAAATACGCTTTCATCTTAAAAGGAAACCTACACGGGAGCTAGTGCCATTTAGAGGTACAGTTAGGGGTAAGTAAACAAATCGATAAATGAATGCAGGCCTTGGATTTGAACCAGAGAATTAGAGACTTAATATACTGTGGACCATAAGACAGTTACCACCGGCCTTGCAGTGGCAGGAGTTTGTTAGCTTTTGAAATCACCAACCAGCCCACCCCTACTAAACACATGTATGGCGTAAGGTGATCCTGTATGTTTCTGCAAGAGCCTGAGCCCCTGCTGACTGACTTGCGTGTGTGAGTGTGTTTGTGTGTGTGTGTGTGTGTGTGTGTTTGTGAGTGTGTGTGTGTGTGTGTGTGTGTGTGTGTGTGTGTGTGTGTGTGTGTGTGTGTGTGTGTGTGTGTGTGTGTGTGTGTGTGTGTGTGTGTGTGTGTGTGTGTGTGTGTGTGTGTGTGTGTGTGTGTGTGTGTGCATGTGCGTGTGTGTGTGTCTGTGTGTGCATGTGCGTGTGTGTGTGTCTGTGTGTGCGTGCGTGTGTGTGTACTACTGTACCTAGCATGGCTGCTGTCTGAGGTCGGAGGTCAGACTCTCCTGCTGAACGCTGTGAGAAGCTGTAGCTTCTCCTCTTCTCCTCGCCCCACGCGCCCCCTTTTCACACTTTGATGTCCTCTGCACAGCATGCGTCTCGTATAAATAAACCTCTCTTCGTTTGGTAGAATGGAAGATAAGGGGCCCACCGGCTCGCTGTTTCACGTCCATTCAATTAAGGAGCCCGAAGGAGCGGGTGACTGAACGCGGTTACGGTAAAGCGCTGAGGCGCGGCGTGGATATGCAGAAGATCGATCGTAAAGATCAAAGCGTGTCACGTTAACAGGAAGTAGCCTGACACCTGGCGCAATACCTCTGTTCCCCAGCGCGTCCTCCGCCAGCCCAGCTAAAGTGTTACCCCGACACTGTCCTTCCATCCCCGGTGACTGACAGGACCCAACCATCCATAGCAACTATGCAGAGGGCCCCTTGGACAGAGGGCGTGATTTTTACGCCCTTTCTTCCTGGAGATGAATTACAACACACCACGTTTCACCAGAGATTCGGGGGTTCCTAGTTCCAGGTAGAGGAAGCCGAGGAGCTAGCCGTAGGGTCCCTCTCTTCTTCCCTTCACAGGTGACTCAGTGAATTAAAAATGTATCAGCCCTCGTCCCGCTCCAGGTGTCACGGCCGTGTCCACAAGCTTGGGCAGGACAGCGAGCTACTAGTGTGCCTCTGAAGGCCTGTGGACATGGCGGTGTTGCCACGCCTTCATTTTGGGTGTCATACCCTACGTGTCATTCACTCAACACCGAGGTGAGTAACGAACCCTCTCATAACCACAGGCCTCCTACCTGCCTTTAACACATCTGAGTCTGACACACACACAAAAAAAGGCAAAAATGCAAAACTGCATTAAGAGTAAAGAGTTGCTGGAGTTTCTTTTTTGTCCAGCCTGTTTCAGGATTCATGCGGAAGTCAACACGCCTATATTGTATATTTACTTACCAAAAGAAATAACACAACTGCAATCATGGGAACACATGGTTTCGTCAATAACAGTTGGGAGTTGGTTTGTGGTTCAACATGCATTGACCTCGACTGTTTCCCATTTCAACAGCTCATTAGGGCTGTGGCTGAGTGCAGTTGGCTAATTGAGTGAATTGTCTAATTCTGTCTAGTGGACAGTGTGTACATGCGTGCGCATGTGTGTGTGTGTGTGTGTGTGTGTGTGTGTGCATGCATGCATCTGTGTCTGTGTGTGTGCGTGCGTGCATCTCTGTGTGTGTGTGTGTGTGTGCATGCAGCTGTGTCTGTGTGTGTGTGTGTGTGTGTGTGTTGTGTGTGTGTGTGTGTGTGTGTGTGTGTGTGTGTGTGTGTGTGTGTGTGTGTGTGTGTGTGTGTGTGTGTGTGTGTGTGTGTAGCTGTGTCTGTGTGTGTGTGTGTGCATGCATGCAGCTGTGTGTGTGTGTGTGTGTGTGTGTGTGTGTGTGTGTGTGTGCATGCATGCATCTGTGTCTGTGTGTGTGCGTGCGTGCATCTGTGTGTGTGTGTGTGTGTGTGCATGCAGCTGTGTCTGTGTGTGTGCGTGCGTGCATCTGTGTGTGTGTGTGTGTGTGTGTGTGTGTGTGTGTGTGCATGCGTGCATGCAGCTGTGTCTGTGTGTGTGTGTGCATGCATGCAGCACAGCTGTGTGTGTGTGTGTGTGTGTGTGTGTGTGTGTGTGTGTGTGTGTGTGTGTGTGTGTGTGTGTGTGTGCGTGCGTGCGTGCGTGCGTGCGTGCGTGCGTGCGTGCGTGCGTGCGTGCGTGCGTGCGTGCGTGCGCACTCTGAGGCTCCAACCCATTCCCTTGGATTGTTGTTAGAGCTCTCTGCTTCTGACAAAACGAGCCGGGCCCCTCAGTGCCTAGATAACGAGCTGTACGCCTGACAGGTGTGTCGAGATTAGGGAAGGGCTGTTCCCTAACACCCCCTCCACCCCCACCCCACGTCCTCCTCCTCCTCCTCCTCCTCCTCCTCCTCCTCCTCCTCCACCTCCTCCTCTTCCACTACCCCGTCCTCTTACAGTAAACATACCCATCAGCCAGGCTCCCCACTCTGGGGAGAGAAAGGAGAGAGCATGTTTGACATAATTAATTGGCTCTTTCTATAAAGTGAGTCAAAAGAGATGAAAAGGGTTATCGGGCTGAAATAATTAATTTGGACTAAATTCGCTGACAGTTGGCTTCTCTCAACAATTCACCTTTTTTTCCTCCTCATCAATGCCTCATGAATGACGAAGGCCCTGATACTGGCTGGTCTGAAACTAACGCATTTTAATGAAATATGGCTAAAAAGGAATTTAATTAATTTGAACCTACACAGAAGGTCTTGCTCTTATACATTTTTTATGGATTATTGCCTTCCATTATGAAGCTAATGTAGCAAGCAGTTTATTCCAATTAATTTGAAATGAAAGAGGAAATTATGTGTATTAATAATGGCGAGGGTGGTTACACACATCTCCTCAATTACGGTCCGTATAGTACCCTATCCATATCTTACCATCACAGTAATTAACGGGTTTCAGAAGGACCATTGTACCAGTCAATGAAAAGAGTTTGCTATCCCTGCCTAGACAGGGAATCGTTGCCAGGATCATTCACTGGCTGAATGAAAGGCCACGACAGAGATCAGTTAAAGTTGCTGATTCCAATCATCCAGGTTAATTTAGGAAAAAGTCTCGCAATGGAAAATCGGGCAACGTTTGCAAATCCAATTGATCAAAGCTAATTTGCCCAAATATTAATTCTAACTCTCAGAATTACCTATTTGTTCATTCAGCTGTTGTATCTTGAAGTGCCGTATATTTTAAGTGATTGTTGAGGAATTCCTGTGCGTGTGTGTGTGTATGTGCGTGTGTGTGTACGTGCGTGTGTGTATGTGCGTGTGTGTATGTGTGTGTCTGTAATGAGTGGAGGTGCTCCATTCGGGGCTGCTGCTATCACCATTAGTGCTAATTATGTTCTTTGTTGAGTGGACAATGGTGTGGTAATTGAATCCATCGCCACACTCTCTCTGCCTGGAGCCTCTGCTAACCCAACATGGTGCAATAACAGGGAGGTGTTTCATCTGTCCAAGGTACCCTTCCAATTACAGCACGGCCACTTTTGGGAAGAGCACTTTCGGAGAAGCTTAAGGAGATGCACTTGTATTTACCCATGTTGACAATAACGATCACCGAAGAGATTCATCTGCCGCTTCTTCTTTGCATATGATTTCCAGTGACCACTTTTCATTCTTCATTAGCGGATGGAAACATCGTGAGGGGAACCCTTCTCCTGGCAACCGCAGTCTGATAAACAATTTCTCATTTCAATGAACTGCAATGTGGTGCTTCCTTCCCCCAGAGAGTACTGGGGGCAGAGGCTCCTTTTGTTGTAATCTCACCGCGGCCTGCTGCTGAGCCCGTCCTCTCTCTCTCTCTCTCTCTCTCTCTCTCTCTCTCTCTCTCTCTCTCTCTCTCTCTCTCCCTCTCTCTCTCTCTCTCTCTCTCTCTCTCTCTCTCTCTCTCTCTCTCTCTCTCTCTCTCTCTCTCTCTCTCTCTCTCTCTCTCGCTCTCTCTCTCTCTCTCTCT
>NC_140169.1:17141647-17243258 GCF_963971535.1 Notolepis coatsorum
CTTTCAGCGCTATCCAGGACCAGTCAAGCAGCGCTCCGCGGGGGAGCCACCCTCTCCCCCTGTCCCCCTGTCCCCCCTGTTCCCTCTCTCCCCCTGTCCCCCCGGAACACATGTATAATTGCCATTGGATGCTCATTAAAGAATCCAATTAATCAGAATGGATCGGCCATTACAGGTCAACAGACAAGGCGCCCTAAAACAGTTGGCCTTTTGGTTCGTCTCATATGAGGCTCTAAATGGTGGCTCGCTCTACCATGACTCCCTAATGTCCCCCGTGATACGCCATTAACATTTATTATGCCGGGAAATATATAGGGGGCCACTGAGGCAGACTTATGGGTGCATGTCCTGCACCTTGTGTCTTTTGAGGCCCTCTTCTTCAGTGACAAATGCTCTGAAGTTCCAACACGGTTTACCACATTACTTATATTTGTACCAAGGCAGTGCCATATCTATAAAGCCAGTGAATCCATCAGAATCCCACAGGTTCATTTTCAATACAAAATGCCAACCAACTTTTATTTTTTTATATATAAAAGCAACCTGCAAGATACCACTGAATCACAAGTTGTTTTTGTTTTTGTTGTTTTGTTTGTTTGTTTGTTTGTTTGTTTGTTTGTTTGTTTGTTTGTTTGTTTGTTTGTTTGTTTGTTTGTTTGTTTGTCTGCCTGCCTGTTTGGTTTTTACACCTATTGCAATTGAGTCAAAAAGAGTCCTTAAGCATGCAGGAGTAATACACTTCTAATATACAGAACCATTGAGTTGCTAACAATACAATGCACCCCCCCCCCCCCCCCCCCCCCCACACACACACACACACACACACACACACACACACACACACACACACACACACACACACACACACACACACACACACACACACACACGCACGCACACACACACACACACACACGCACGCACACACACGCCATTATATTCTCAGGCTTTGTCTGTTAAAACAAGCATCAACAGACAGTTGAAGGTGGTTCAGTAGGTAGAAGTGTTCGGTCTTCCCCCCCTCTGTGTGACAGTGCAGGAGGCTGTGATTTATTCATCCTGTATGCGCTCCTTCCCCAGACTGAGGTGAGCCCCCTGGGGAGGGAGTGCAGCGCTGGTGGTATAGTCCGCTCCCCTTCACACTCTCAAATCGCATTCTCTCTGCCTCCTCGTACCAAAATTAGAAGCAGAACTCGGGTCTGGGGGAAGACGCGGCAGGAAAGAGAGAAATGGAAAAGAGACAGACAGAGGGGGGACAGACGGAGGGGGGGACATATGGAGGGGGCTGGGGCGGACAGAGGGAGCGATGAAGCGGGTGGATAGATAGGTTCGGTACAGTGTGTGAAAGATGAATGATAAGCTGCTGAAGAGCACGTTCTAGTGGCGTGAAGGAGGACTAGCAGTCCCAGGATCTGAGAAACCCCCCTGCAGGCCCTCCACCAGGGGTCTTCATAGTGTCTCCTCATATGGTCCATAATATCACTTCAAACGCATCCTTCAAGCTACCACTTCAATCTACACAGTCCTCAGTGAACAGCACGAGCTCGTTCACAACCTCTGGCTCGGGGGCCTCGGGTCGGATCCGCCCCAATGTGAAAACGGGGGTCCCTTGAAATTGTTTTGGAATCGATCTAAAAATGACAGATCATTATCTGGTCACTATTTTCTTTTATGTGAAACACATCTTACACCCAACAGCTTTTTGCATAGAAGCCACTTTGACATGGGTGAATTAGGTACATGTCAACGCTTGGCTATAAACAGATGTTTTGCATTTCATTACGGAGTGAACATTAGCAGCCTACCATATGAGATGCGCAACATTTGCATGTGATTTTAACATTCACAGGGATTTTCCAACGTCAATATGTGGTCAACTTAAACTAGGATTGGAAACCCCCTGTAATAAATATTAGATTAAACTGTACCATCCATCCAATTACATTTTCCATTGAATTGTACAGTACTCATTGTGTATAAAAGATAAAAACCCATCTATGTTCTATATATGTTCCCCAGTACCTCTATGTAGTAAAAGAATGATTTGATGCCAAATCCTTTTCCGAAAACCAGGGGGGAGAAAAAAAGCATCAACAACATCACACCTGATACATAATGCATCAGTCTCTGAATTCCACAATGGAGCGAGCGACTATAGGCGCCTCTCTCCCCGCTCGGGAGGAGTGCTGGGAGAAAGATAAATGACCAATCCCACAGTGCTATTGTGTTTTAGTACGGCGAGAGGCCGCATAGCGTGGTGGCTATGTCATCCTCAACACACTCTAGCTGTGAAATCCTCTATTTGGGGCAGCACCGGTGTATGGATAATATCTGTGTAACCAATGTCTTGGCGATGAGTGGCCGAGACTATAGAGTTACCCAAGAATAGAACAATGTCACCGCAAAGAAATAAGCATTTACTGCACACCTCTCATTTGAATGATGTTTTAGTCATGTGTCGCTGTTAAGTATTTTTTGTTTCTCATTTGTACACTATTGGTCTATTGTTGAATATAGAAATAAATAAATCAGTTGTTTATTATAATAAAATGTTTCAATAGTTCATATTTAAGAATTTGCTTTGAGGGGTGAAAATTAAATACAATTTTAATAGTATAATAATTAAAAATAAAATTTGTATTTAAAAGAAACGTTTTGCTCTGTCAATAGTTTCTAATAAGGGCTCACGAAGGAACCAATTATGAATGCCTGTTTTTTGTGAAAATATTTTTTTTATAAATACATACATCTGAACAGTGCATCCAAACCTAAATATATAGTTTGGAAAAGATCCTTCAACTGCAGGTCCCATAATAAAATTCACCATGCATGAAGTTTGACTTGTGTCCAGACACTTTCCATGGGTTCACTCCTCTTTAGTTCGAAGACCTCAGCTCACAGAGATATTTTCAGCTGCCAGGAAGGATGGCCTGAGCCAAACCTATAAAACAGTAAACATCTGTTGATTACACACATTTCTTCTGTTCGGATGAATAGAGCATGATAACTAATCGTTCACAAAGGGCAACATATCAATTATCTTTCAACTTTGCAAGACATTAGTTTTGTAAAGTTTTGTCAAATAAAATAAAAAAATATGAATCACAATTTCATCCCTTAACAAAATAAGTAGAAAATCAGTGTGTGATGTTATGGATTTGATATAATTCTTTACAAAAGTATAGATGTCAAAATTCATATTCTCAATTTCTATATTTAAAGCGTTCTTACATGCATTATCTATGCTGCTGCTCAGTAATGAAAAATATGCAATTTTCCATCACCAAAAATAAATAATAAATGTTTGTCTGCATCCTGGTGCCTATGTGTTGCTCATTTGAATAGAGAGACAACAGATTGAGAGAGGACTCATCTTTCATTAGGACGAGAGATTCTTCAACATCTTCATGGGTTGTTTTGGTTGATGAATAATGCTAATTATCTGTCAGGAGCTCTAGCATGTTGGTTAAATATTGTCTCCATTACGTCAATAAGACTGTATTCATAATTTACATCAGGGAAAAGAGGACTCTTACTGCACAGAAAAAATGATTAATTATGCCTCACATCAGAATGAACATTAAAACTTGGTCGTTCATAAATTCAAAATGTTTCTATTCCATTAACTTCCGAATGCTAACTGCCTTTCTGCTGCCAATAGCAGAGTATCTCCTTTTAAAAATAAATGTAAACAAATCAGAAAAATTATAATAATAACAATGATAAACACTGAAAATAATATGATATGTTGTGGCATGAGTTAAATACCTTTAATTTAAGCTTAGGGTAACAAAAAACTGTTCTTACTGTATATGTTCACAAAGTCAACTTGAGAATAATTTGTGTACTGTATTTATCTCAGTAAAACACAAGTTAGTTATTCATCCATCTACTGTATCTCTATATTTCCAGCTACAGTGAGAGCCAGGCTGCCCTGAGGGACAGTTACCCTGGAGGTCTAGGAGGTTCCCTGGAGGAGGCGGAGTCACAGTAGCCGTGGACGAGCCTTCGTGATGTGGCATCTTCCCCACTCTTCCTCACTCTTCCTCACTCTTCCTCCATTAAATAACTGCGTTGTCTGTAAAACTGTGTCTGTAAAAAGGATTTGGTTGTTCAACTTATAGACCTGCTCAGAAGTAGTCGCTATTCTGTTGCTAGGGGAAACAGCTTTGGCCTCCTGTTTATTTCCGCTCAGCGACTGCATTAATCCGCGGAGCTAATGATGCTAATGATGGAGCATCGCCGTCGGTTGTGTGATAGTAAAGGGCTAACCTTCTGTATTGTCACAGTGAAAGGGTTAACCGGCTGTCGTGTGGCAGTGAAACATTACAACAGGAAATACAAAAAGGCCTATTTAGAATGTTGTCTATTGGAATTACTCAGGTACTTTGACGCCTGAAGGCTGGAGGAGGTAAACACTTAATTAGGGGTACAAAGATAAATACCCATACGAAGAGAAGACGTAAGGAAGAAGTGACGCACGCATTATATAAACTGACTTTCTTTTCTTTACAAAACCCATACCTATTTAATTTTTCCAATCAGAATATCATTAAAAAATAAAAGATTCAATTCAAATTGCCGATCTCTCATGTCTTCTAAATTGACTGTTGAATTCTCTCATCAGAAATCAGCACCGAAACATCTACAACACGCATCACGTTCCGGTACTGTATATGGCAGGGGGCGGATACACGAAGAAGGTACCATGGCTGACTCACTTCCTCTGGCCCTGGAAATGAAGTAGCACAGCCTGTCAGACTGTACACACTGGTCCTCTTCAGGTGCTCATGTAAACAACCTCTACCGCGGGGGCCCGTAACAAGAGAGTTCACTTTCCACCTCACAGCTCCACACACTGCTCCTGTTAGAGATGCATTCTCTCTCCACGCAGGTTTGCCTTCTAATCGGGGGTGTCAAAAGAAAAAAGAGAGAAGTGAGGGAGAGCAGAGGGGCTGAGAGAGAGAGAGAGAGAGAGAGAGAGAGAGAGAGAGAGAGAGAGAGAGAGGGAGAAAGAGAGAGAGAGAGAGGGGGGGGGGGGTTCATCTCACAGGAGACGCCTGCGCACCATGCTCACAGCTTTAAACTCTATATACAGCAGCCGAGTGTCGCTGAGACAAGCTAACTGTCAATCAAGAGGCACCCGCCTGTGCCGGGGCTCTCAGGGTAGGCTGGCAGAGGGGAAGACAATGTGCTCCCAGATCACACCCGAGTGGGGGGGGAGAGTCGTACGTCTGCAGCTGGAACAGATTGTTATATGTGTGTTTTGAAGGGTGGGAATTATTTGCCTGTGTGAATATATATCTGTTATTTACTGTAGTGTGGAGCCGCGTGGCTGTGGGGCCTTTTCAGGCCTCTGCGCTGAATCCTTCCGGAGCGCATCGTCTGTCCCGTGGTTGGTCGGATCATCATCGCGGTTCAGCGCTAGTGACCGTTTTAAAGTCAGGGTGTTCTCACGTTTTAAGCGTTACATTTTTACATCTTTGTACCTAGAAATACGTCGGCCAATATGACAAATTAATTTAGAAAACATTCCATGTTTCGCTCAGATTATATGCGTTCGACCAGCTGGTTGTACTTGCTTCATCTTGACCTTTTCTACCCCTTGCTTTAACCTAACCCTGATCCTGACCTTCTCGTTACCTAACCAGGACATATGTGTGTGTCCTGAAATGTCAAAATATAGGTCCTACAGAATGTCCTCTAGTTCGGGATTCGTTATATTGTTCTGTTTCCGGAAAATAAGCCCCACGTTTGTGAGACCAGAGAACCAGCAGCAAAGTTATAGATGATGACGATGATGCGTGACCACAGGGATTTGGGAAAAAGGCCAGATCTCATCAATGAATTAAACAACCATAAAGGTAATCACATTAACGTACCACACGTATTCTGGAGCCTATACCAGAAAATCAGCCCTTGTGATTTTGTACAATATGTTTGGTGCTCAGTGTCTGTGATTATGTTCTCATGCGTTTACCGTCATTTGATCCACCTTTGCGGTAGAATGAGTCTATTCTATGCCCAGAAAACCAGCCCTCGTGATTTCTTGTTCAATATCTTCAGGTATATTCAGTATCTGCCATTTCTGTTGCTAAGCATTTACGGCACGTTGCTTATAGATGCTCAGCCACGGGAAAGACTACATTTAGCTACAGATCATGCTTTCATACATCTGCTCCGGGGCTCCATATCCTCACTTATCTCTTTAGCGGATGATTGACAGGTTGGGTTTTATTTCCCCGGAGACCGCCTCCTAACCCCCCCTATTCTCCTCTCATTGGCTGATATCCCCTCTCACTCTCATTAAACCCCTTATCTCTTTGCCCCGCTCATAAGGTTTATCTTTTTAATTATGTCGGCGCTAACCTGCAGAGGAGGCTTCCTGAGTGTGTATCAGTGGCCGGGGTCTCCAGACCTCTCTGTCTGGTCACACGCTCACACACACACCCGCTCCGGTCCCCACGGCCACCCCGCTCCGGTCTCCTCTCACACAAAGCAGCACCTTTGTGTTTGGGGTCTATTGACAAGAGATAACCCATCCGCGCACAAGCTCAATTATACAGATTTCTGTTCTCTTCTTTCTCTCTCTCTCTCTCTCTCTCTCTCTCTCTCTCTCTCTCTCTCTCTCTCTCTCTCTCTCTCTCTCTCTCTCTCTGTCTCTCTGTCTCTCTCTCTCTCTCTGTCTCTCTCTCTCTCTCTCTCACCCCCTAATTGTTCAGTCTACCACACGTAGAGAGCAGTGGCGTACAGTGAGCCATGCCTCAGGAAAGGTTTCAAGGTTCTTTTCGCAGTTCAGAGTTCAATGTCAACGCGTGCCCTTGTGGTGGTATTTAGAAACGCGTGTTGTTGACGCCTCATGGCTCCAGCGCGGTGCCACCCTGGCCGGCGTGGGGATCTAGACGAGGCGCCGCTGTGCGGCCCGAGCGTCTCTGCAGGGGATTAGAGGTCCCGACTCAGACGCTGTTAACGACGGACACTTGGACTCTTGAGCACAGATCACACACATACAGCGCATGAAGCACATGCGTCACCATAACAATACAGGCACCATAACAAACAGATTCCGAGCGGGGGGGGGGAACAGTTGGTACTAGGTGCCTATTTTGACCCCTTGTGATCGTTTTCTGCTCTGCTCTCATGATTTGTGAGAGTTTTAAGTAGGTGTCCGGGCGTCGAGTGAAAGTTGAGGACAGAAGGCGACCGTTGCGTGTGTTTAAATTCAGGCCTCCTCCTGCTACTCCTCTCTCAGCGGTGGCTCAGGGTTTTATTGCCGTCCTAAACCCTCCTTCAAATACTCACGCCACTCGCTGCAGGGCGGATGACATCAGCAGTGAACCAGGGCTTGGAGAGGGCAGCCGGGGTCAAGTGCCATAACAGCGAGGGAACACTTTAAAGCCCTCACCCCCCCCAGGCCAGGTCCACAGAGGCTGCAGAGGACCCTCACGCTCCCCTCACCCCCCCCAGGCCAGGTCCACAGAGGCTGCGGAGGACCCTCACGCTCCCCTCGCCCCCCCAGGCCAGGTCCACAGAGGCTGCGGAGGACCCTCACGCTCCCCTCGCCCCCCCAGGCCAGGTCCACAGAGGCTGCAGAGGACCCTCACGCTCCCCTCACCCCCCCAGGCCAGGTCCACAGAGGCTGCAGAGGACCCTCACACTCCCCTCACCCCCCCAGGCCAGGTCCACAGAGGCTGCAGAGGACCCTCACACTCCCCTCACCCCCCCAGGCCAGGTCCACAGAGGCTGCGGAGGACCCTCACGCTCCCCTCGCCCCCCCAGGCCAGGTCCACAGAGGCTGCAGAGGACCCTCACACTCCCCTCACCCCCCCAGGCCAGGTCCACAGAGGCTGCAGAGGACCCTCACACTCCCCTCACCCCCCCAGGCCAGGTCCACAGAGGCTGCAGAGGACCCTCACACTCCCCTCGCCCCCCCAGGCCAGGTCCACAGAGGCTGCAGAGGACCCTCACGCTCCCCTCGCCCCCCCAGGCCAGGTCCACAGAGGCTGCAGAGGACCCTCACGCTCCCCTCGCCCCCCCAGGCCAGGTCCACAGAGGCTGCGGAGGACCCTCACGCTCCCCTTGGGGTTTCATGTCCAGGCTTTAGATACACACAGACGGCAGGGGGCTTCTGACCAACACAAATCAAAGGGTCTCATAACCATGATGGTTACTACCGGGGGGGGGTCAAAGGTCGATTCACTTTCAATTCAGGAAGTGAATTTCCATTTTTCCTCATGTTTTTTTGTGTCTGTACGATTGTCCGTACCAACACGTTTTAAATGAAGCACTCTTCTTATATTCAGTCTGTTGTGTGTATATTTTTTTTTATTATTGTGTTTATTTTAAAATAATCGTGCTAAAGTATAGATTTACTTTTTAAATACACTGAATTGAAAGTAAAATAACCCCAACGACTGCATGTGTTGAGCCTTGATTTCTACTTTTTATTAATACCTAATATAATACTCTTTGCCGAATATAGTATATTAAAGTGTATAATCAGCACTCAGAGGCCTGAAGAAGGATGAGATTTCTCTCAATACAAACCACCTCTCAAAAAAAACCAACACACTATTCAAAATCCAACCGCACTTTTCAATATTTCTCCCGGCTTTTGCCATCTACGTTGTTGTCGGGGGCCGATACAGTGCACACAGCCTGTCTGGCGTGATATCGGAAGTGAATGAAGGAAAAAAATAATAATTGATTTGACTTTGGAGGCAGCAGATCCCCGTGAGGTTTGAGGGTGAACAGAGGAGGAGCAGCCATCGAGTGTGTAATCACTGGGTATCCATGACATCACAGACAATAAGCCCTCTTAATAAGCCTAATCTCCATCATCGGGATAGCGGGAGCAGAGAGAGAGAGAGAGAGAGAGTGAAGGAGGAAGGAAGGCGAGAGGGAGAGCCTGGGCTCTTTTATAGCAGCTAAATTGTTTTTTTTCTGGTGAATTTGCAGGGGGGATTAAGCACAGTGTTAAATCCTTTAAGTGTTCCTGAATGCCTTGATATTCGTGAAAGCCGATCACATAACCCTGGCAAGCACGTAGACGACATGAGCATGTACCACATATGCTTGCAGTGTGTGGATGCCACATGGATAGTTTTATTGTTTGTTTGTTTTTTCATGGCGGGGGGGGGGGGTGGGATTAACATTGGAAAACATGCTCATCCTGGAATTTACATGTCAATATGAATTAAGTTTAATTGCCGCTAATTTGTTGTTAGCGTGTGAATCTCTTAAATCAGTTTAATTAGCACATAATCTATTCAAACGTACAGTATGGTTATTGAGACTGTTGGGATCATCCACCACTAACTGCTAATGAACTAAATGCAAGGATCCGGTGCAGAAGAGCAAGAGCAATACAGTAGAATGACAATGGTGTTATTGGTGATATTGTATATATACACTATTTAGGCCTAAACCATGATGTATTGTGAATGATCAATGAATGGCTCTTCAAACCACTGATTCCAAGAAATCCGCTGGTGGAGACTATTTGGATCCTTTCTTCATCTTTCCGTCGTACTAATAGCTGAGCAAGTAACTCATATTTTTGCTGTAGTTCCCATAGTTGGGGAAAACCGCACATGTCCTCCCCTTAGATAAGAGATAGGAGTGATCCAAATAATTATAGTCCAATATCCAAATTGTCTTGTTTAGCTAAAAGAGTCTCTTGTAAATTCTATTTCTCAATATAAACTCTGTTCTGAGCATCAATCCAGGTTCAGGTCTATGCACAGCACTGTTTCTGCTATCACGTTGGTTGTGAATGACATTATCAATGCTTTGGATGAGAAAAGAATACATTGTGCCATCATCTTTGATGATGGCACAATGTATTCTTTTCTCATCCAAAGCATTGATAATGTCATTCACAACCAACGTGATAGCAGCGCTTGACACTGTTGACTCCTTGCTCTTACATATTTTAAGTGCTTCACGTGGTCCTAGAATCACCCGTCTGAACGGCTGCAGTCAGTGAACTTGGGAGCTACTCTTTCAAGGTTCTCCAAGCTGATCTTAAATGTGTATTGAATGCAGATTAAACGAAGTTATTGGTAGCAAAGACTTTCCTATTTCCACTGTCTGTACACAGTTCCAATATTGAGAGTTACAGAATAACTTGGGGTATCTGGAAAGATTAACATTCACATCACAATTCACATTCAAACATTATATAGACAATCTTGTCTACAAATTACGACAAAAGATCGTTTTTTTTTTTATAGAAATACAACTAACTTTCCCATGCTGTGTAGGAAAAAGATTGTCGAAGCTCTGTTATGGATTATGGTGATGTGATTTATAGGCATGCATCTGCCTCTACTCTTAAGCCCTTGGATACTGTTTAGCATTCTGCTCATAGGTTTACTACTGGTGATGTGTATAGCACTCATCATTACATTATGTATGGAAAGGTTGGGTGGTCTTCTCTGTCTGAGAGACGTAATATACATGTGTATTTGTTTTATCTATAAGGCCCTTATTGGGGAAAACTGCCATCTTACATCACATGCTAGATTGGTCCTCTGGACTGTACCACATGCCATCTAATGAGTTCGTACTGAGCTTGAAAGATCTGCCTTTAGTTTATTTGTTCTGACCACTTGTAACTCTCTATAAAATAGTCTACCTTAAAAATGTTGAACTCTGTAACCCATGATTTTTACACTATTCTGTCTCTGTTTGTACCTGTTTTAATAGACTTTTGTTTTTTGTATCTGTTTCTATATACTTGTTTTAAGCAATTGTTCTATTGTACTATTCTGTGTCATTTTAAATGGTCTTGACACGATTGTGAACCAGGGTCCGCCCTCGAAGGATTTCTCAAGGATAAATAAAGGCAATAATAATGTCATCAGCTGAATCTAAATACGGAAGGTAACAGTTCTGAAGGAACCTGAGCACCAGATAAGCATTGTGTGTTTCGCTATCCAGCTGCTCCAGCGACCACAGGCTTATAGCTCCACATAGGCTCCTCGGGAACCCTTGCAGCACCATGTTTGGCTTAAGAGCCGCTATGCTACTAGCTATGCTATGTCAGACCACACACACCGTCTCTCTCTCACACACACACACACACACACACACACACACACACACACACACACACACACACACACACACACACACACACACACACACACACACACACACACACACACACACACACACACACACACACACACACACACACACACACACACACACACACACACACACAGCTAAGTGGATTACACACTGATGATTTGTGTTTGACCAAAAGCATTTAGTCACGGAGCGCACAGCAATTCAAACCCAGGATTAGGACCCTAGCATGTCATCCGTTTGGTCAGTGAGCAGAGCTAATGGCGTGGGTGATTTAGCGTGTCATATGTGTCTGTCAGCATATAAGCTAACAGGATGGGATAGAGACTGACTGTACCAGAGGAAAGCAACTGGAGAAACAAGGGTCTAAATCCGAGGGAGGTCGAGTTTAATACTTGGGGTCTGGTCTCCATACAGTAGTTCACATTGACACCAGATGTTATAGCAGGCCGAGTCAGGCCCTCTGGAAAGATAAAAACTATTATATTATACAAAATGAAGTTCCCATAGCAAAGTAATGACACAACAATGGAATTGAAGAACAGTTGACGTGAGAAGGGCTAACGATAGAATATAGAAACATCAGACGTTTAGAGACGTTATCGAGGCGATGACGCACGCACACACACACACACACCCAGACAAAACGAGGAAAAGAAAAAACTGAACCATAAAATAAAACCTGCTGTGTAAATTGTACCGGGAATGATCCTGTGGTGCTTTCCTCGTAATCTACATCATATCTCTGTGAGTCCTCTGCTCACAGCCGACCTTTCTGTCTGAAAACCGGCTTTCAAAACCACTGCTACATGTGCTCCCCGCTCTGGTTGCCTGCGATGACAGCGCTTTATCTTCTTTTGATATTCAGCTTTGTACCTTCCTTGGGGGACAAGTTGAATCACCAAGGGGACCGTGACAGTGCCTTTGAATCTCAGGCCCTCTCTGAGAAAATGTGGTTTGACCCCCATGACCGAATCACTGCAGAGTTTGTGTCAGGGCAGGAAATCACTGTATCTGATGACAATGCCATATGTGATTAGACACAAACTCACTTTCTCTCAGAGAAAGAGCACAGTCTGTCTTTGTGCTCAGGCAGCCCGCAGCACTGACGAGGAGTGTTTCCACGGCCCCTGTTGATGAGTCTCTTGATGAAAGGGCTTCACTGCTCCCCTGATACGTTTTGGAATCGTAAATAAATTGTTTTATTTTTGTATTTCCAGGTGGCTGTGGTTTTCCTGGGAGTTTGCATTGTGACTATCCGCTAGCTGTTAAAAAACCCAGGGTGATTATAAATGTTTCATTTTAGAATTGTCTTGAATTATGACCCTATTATTCTTTATAAACTGTCCGTTTATTGTTTAACATATGGTATTGACCATATTCACATGTTGGCCATTTTGCTCTCGTGTCATTCTCAGGTTGGGTTTCCTTTCCGCCTTGTGCCTATACCCAGGTGAGAACAGGGTGGAAAGGAAACTCAACCTGAGCATGATATAAGAGCAAAACGTCCGCCATGTGAATATGGTCAATTACAGACAGGTTCAAGGTAGACACTTTATTTTTTTCCATCTCAGTCTGTTAACATTGGTCTTGATCTATCTTTACAGCAGTGCCATATCCTCTTTAGGTTCCCTGGTGACCGGGTGGAGCTTCAGGAACTCCAAGCCCCTCATGTGTGACTACTAGACCATTGTTCCCTCACACAAAGTCCTCACTTTGATGTGCAACTCTCTCAGCATGGCATCTGTCTCCTCCGGACTCACACCCTATAAGCGGCACGGCTGCTGTTGCTGATGCTGTGTGTTGAAAAAGGAAAGCCTTCCCCATGAATACAGCTGTAGTGTGACAACGGTGCACCGGTTAAACCCTCCTATGTTATACTGGTGTGATTGGAAGCAATTTTTCCAAAGCGACTTACAAGTTCTGTACAACAGGTCAGCAGGAAGGGTACAACTCTGGCAGCTATAAGTAACAATGATTGTGCATAGCAGTGAAGACAGATTAGCATAGTAGGTGATAATATATGCAAGGAAGATTATTTGGTGGTAAAGTGCATGATAGTAAAAGACAGTATGAAGGTTAGTGTTTTTTTTTTTTCTTTCTTAATTTCAGATATTTATTAAAGTAGATCTAAAGTAGATCTAACATTTTTGAGATTTGAAAAATACTGTATGTAATTACCATGATCAATAAGTATAACATGTAAAGTAAAATATATATTATTTTCTTGCCCTCGATTGCCAGTTAGATGCTTGTTAATTTCAATAGCCCCTGGTCTGTTTCAGTTCAAAGGGGAGGAGCGGTTCGGTGCCTCTGCCTCCCTGCATTTGCTTGGATGCTACCAAGTTGCCATGGGAACATGGTGCCACATGCAGAAAAACCTTTGATTGACATACATGTTCCCAGCAGACAGCTTGAAGGCGACAAGGCCAATACACGGCGGAAGTCGGCCATTAGTCTGGTTACAAATCTTTAACCTCTACGTGATCCCTCTTGGGACGCTGTGTGTGTGTGTGTGTGTGTGTGTGTGTGTGTGTGTGTGTGTGTGTGTGTGTGTGTGTGTGTGTGTGTGCTGCAATGTCTAAAAGAAAAGCCAAACAAATTGCCAAATATTGCTCTGTCTCAGCTATTATTTGAATTGAATTGAATACTTTATTTTGACACAAATCGTATGACAAAAAAAACATTTTAAAAGACAAGACAATAACAGTGTCAATAACGCAGGTCAAAAATGGATAAAACACAATAAAGCCAAGGCTTGTTTCCATTGTGGTCCATACATGGAACATAAAAAGGCACAGAAACACAAATGGACATGTACACTGACAGGACACATTCTAAAAAAAATTTATTATAAAAACACCTAACCTGACAACTCATACAGTACAGTTAACTAATGTTAAAAGAAAATCCGCAAACCCTTAAAAGTAACTCATGATAAAAGAAATAAAAGCCAAGTTATGATAAAAGAGATAAAAAAAACATTTTAAGACCAATTTGAGTTGCTGCTGAGCCATGTTTTTAGGGCGGATTTAAATCCGAGAGGGGAGTTCAGGAGTTTTAAAAATGTTGGCAGGGCATTCCACATTACCGTAGCAGAGTAAAAAAATGCATCTTTCCCCATGCATGTCCTGACTCTCGGCGGGATCAGGTCCGTGGGGCTTCCTCTTGTGGCGTGTTTGTGGACATCTCCTACTTTATTAAAATAATTGACTAGGTACTTGGGGACCGTTTCTTTTAGTACTTTAAAAGCCAGTAGCATTTTAAGCTGGTGTACTCTTTCTTCAACCCTAAGCCATCCCAGCCTGCTAAAGTGGGCTGGCGTTAGGTGAGTCCTAAAGTGAAGGTTGTGCAGGAGTCTCACTAGTTTGTTTTGGGAGGTCTGGAGCTTTGTCTTCATTTGTTTTGATATGTTGCTGTACCATGAAGTGCAAGCATAGTCAAAGTGACGTTGGATGAGGGCTCCAGCTAGGGTCCTCAGAGCGTTCCTATTTATGAACGAGGAAATTCTAAATAAAAATTTGGTTTTTTGATTGACCTTAGTAATAACTTTTTGTGCCATTTTTTCGTTAGAAAGTTTGTTATTTAAAATAAAGCCCAGGTAGGTGACCTCCTCTTTATCCTCAATAATGTTTTCACCTACTCTAATTTTAAAACCCTGGGATTTCTTTAGGTTGGCGTTTGACCCAAAGAGTATGGCCTCTGTTTTTCCCAGATGTAGAGACAATTTATTGTCACTGAGCCAGGAGCAGATTTTTTTCATTTCACTGCTCAGGACACTTTCCACTTTAGACTTATCCCTGTCTGAGACCAGGAGTGCCGAGTCGTCAGCAAACAGGAACAGGTTGCAATCGCATGCCGATTTCATGTCATTAATATATATTAAAAACAGTTGAGGTCCCAAAATGCTTCCTTGGGGGACCCCACATGTCACTGGAAGGGACGAGGACATGGTGCCATTGATGTCTACCACCTGTTCTCTTCCCTCCAGGTAGGACTTGACCCATTTGGCTGACTTGCTATCAAAGCCTATCGCTCTCAATTTTTCTAGTAGGATGGAATGGTTGACCGTGTCAAACGCCTTTTGCAGGTCCAACATTACCATCCCACAGTAGTTCCCCTTGTCCATCTCCCGTTTTATATAATCTGTCAGGTACAGTAAACAGGTGTCAGTGGAGTGTGATTTTCTGAAACCTGATTGGAACTGGTACAATAGTCTATGTTCAGTCAGGTAGTTGTCTATCTGCTCATATACCAGCCTCTCAATTACCTTTGATATGGAACAAAGGATAGAAACGGGGCGGTAGTTACCTGGATCTAGTTTGTTTCCTTTTTTAAATAGAGGGGTTACCCTAGCAAGCTTGAGTTCTTGCGGGATGTGACCCTGGTTGATGGAGAGGTTGGTGATATGGGCTACAATGGGAGCTATGATGGAAGCAGAGTCTCTGAGAAATCTGGTGGGAATATTGTCATGGCCTGTGGCTTTTGTTGGCTGCAGCATACTGAGCTTTTTCATAACCTCTTCAGTAGTTACTTCAGTCAATTTAAAATCATTTTCACGTACACCCAGTTCCTTATAAAAGGCCTGGATGTGCTGTATGCCATATCGGCCAGAGTGGATCGGCAGTTTGTTCACCAAAGTGGTAGCAACAGTTGTGAAGAAGGTGTTTAAACAATTTGCCACGCTCAATTTGTCAGAGATGATCGTGTTATCTATTTTCAGGTTGAGATTTGTGGTTTTAGTCTTGAGTCTATTATTGTGACCCAGTGTTTTTAAAGACTTCCACAGTTTTTGAGGATTATTTTTATTTTCCTCAATTTTTTCGTTAAAATAGTTCACTTTTGCTTTTTTGATCATATTGGTTACTCCATTTCTTAGTGTTTTACATGTCTCAAAGAGCTGTTCATTTTTAGTTTTTCTGTATTTAGAGAAGCTCTCATTTCTCACACTGATGGCTTTTAGAATCTGGGCAGTGACCCAGGGCTCTGTTCTGGCTTTGACCCTGGTCACCTTTGAGGGTGCAAGCGTGTCAATAACTGAAAGGAAGGTGGTTTTAAAGCATGACCAAGCTTTTTCTGTCGATGTGCAGTTTAGTACATTTGTCCAATCTACTTTGTCCAGAGCTGTTTTTAAGGCTTCACTTGTGTAGTTTTTCAGAGATCTGAATCTGATTGTGTTGTGACAATTTATTACAGGTCTGTGAATTTTACGAGTGCAGAAAATGATGTGATGGTCACTTAGACTGCATTCTATCACGCCACTTCTAGAGATCTTGGTCTGGTCTGATGTCAGAATTAGATCAATGATGGTTTGTGTGGAAGAGCAGACTCTTGTGACTTGAGTGATCAGCTGATTTAAGTCATGTAGGTTGCAGTAATTTCTGAATGATTTAAAGATTGGTGCATCTTTTTTAAGAGTGTTGGTATTAAAATCTCCAATCATTGGCAGCTTAGCCACGTGGAGAAGGAGGTGCTATGTGTACCCTTAAGTGTTCAGTGCTGCTTGGCCCCGATACATTTGATTCCCTGTTTATGTAATATAATTTGTGGAACCAAATAAAGTATTAAAATGTGTGTGTGTGTGTGTGTGTGTGTGTGTGTGTGTGTGTGTGTGTGTGTGTGTGTGTGTGTGTGTGTGTGTGTGTGTGTGTGTGTGTGTGTGTGTGTGTGTGTGTGTGTGTGTGTGTGTGTGTGTGTGTGTGTGTGTGTGTGTGTGTGTGCGTGCGTGCGTGTGTGTGTGTGTGTGTGTGCATTGAAAACACACAATTGGTTAAATATAAGCAGTCTTACACGTGAAGCAACTTACCTGTAAAGGTCTATCTATGACTGGTGACAAGAATGAACCAGTGTATTGCTTTATGAAGATTCTAAATACACAGCATGCCTACACATAATCTCCTTGAGTCAGGACTCATCAACATGCAGACAAGCTGAGGTTACAGGACTGGACAGGACTTGTTTTATAATGCTGATTGGTGGAAAAAGTGGCAGATACAAAAATGCTATTATTTAGTCGTTTGCAGGACTTGTACACCAGGGGAGATACACACGTAGGTACAGGTATCTGACCAGCACACGTAGCCTACATCACCCAAAAAAATTTGTTTTACATTTACATTTGACATTAGATTTACATTTTACAATACATTTACATTTTACATTACATTTACATGTTCTTCTCTTATTCTTCACTGTAGTCAAACACACTTGACAGTGTATAGCTAGAGCTGTAGGGATGACAGTGTGTTTGATTAATTGATTGAAAACTTTATTAACAGATTACAGAATGGGTACAGTACAGTACAGCTCAATACACACAATTGTTAAGGGGATGCAGACCAGAGAAATACTTTCGTCTTGTTTACATCAGGGTCCCCCATTTTCAATTCATCATAACATATATGACGTACATGACATACAGATAGACAGTACTGCTACATCTATACATTTATGACATACCAGATTTGCAAATACAGTACTGTTTGTGATACAAAAAGAGTCTAAAAAAGAGAGTATATACATTTGACGTAGAAACTGTACATTGGTGTAGGTTGGGTAGGTGGGGTGGGGGGGGGTGTTGGGTAGGCGGGGTGGGGGAAACTGTACAACTGTACAAGCAAAACTGTACATTGGAATATCAACAAAACCATACTTGGTTCCAAGAGGAGGGTCTTGTGTATTCTTGGGTTAGGTCATTTAGGTGTAGCTGTAGGGATGACATTGTGTAGCTGTAGGGATGACAGTGTGTAGCTGTATGGATGACAGTGTGTAGCTGTATGGATGACAGTGTGTAGCTGTAGGGATGACAGTGTAGAGCTGTAGGGATGACAGTGTAGAGCTGTAGGGATGACAGTGTGTAGCTGTATGGATGACAGTGTGTAGCTGTAGGGATGACAGTGTAGAGCTGTAGGGATGACAGTGTGTAGCTGAATGGATGACAGTGTGTAGCTGTAGGGATGACAGTGTAGAGCTGTAGGGATGACAGTGTGTAGCTGTAGGGATGACAGTGTAGAGCTGTATGGATGACAGTGTGTAGCTGTAGGGATGACAATGTAGAGCTGTAGGGATGACGGTGTGTAGCTGTATGGATGACAGTGTGTAGCTGTATGGATGACAGTGTAGATCTGTAGGGATGACAGTGTAGAGCTGTAGGGATGACAGTGTGTAGCTGTAGGGATGACAGTGTGTAGCTGTAGGGATGACAGTGTAGAGCTGTAGGGATGACAGTGTGTAGCTGTATGGATGACAGTGTAGAGCTGTAGGGATGACAGTGTAGAGCTGTAGGGATGACAGTGTGTAGCTGTAGGGATGACAGTGTGTAGCTGTAGGGATGACAGTGTGTAGCTGTAGGGATGACAGTGTGTAGCTGTAGGGATGACAGTGTGTAGCTGTAGGGATGACAGTGTGTAGCTGTAGGGATGACAGTGTGTAGCTGTATGGATGACAGTGTGTAGCTGTAGGGATGACAGTGTGTAGCTGTAGGGATGACAGTGTGTAGCTGTAGGGATGACAGTGTAGAGCTGTATGGATGACAGTGTAGATCTGTAGGGATGACAGTATGTAGCTGTAGGAATGACAGTGTGTAGCTGTAGGGATGACAGTGTGTAGCTGTAGGGATGACAGTGTAGAGCTGTAGGGATGACAGTGTGTAGCTGTATGGATGACAGTGTAGATCTGTAGGGATGACAGTGTAGCGCTGTAGGGATGACAGTGTGTAGCTGTAGGGATGACAGTGTGTAGCTGTAGGGATGACAGCGTAGAGCTGTAGGGATGACAGTGTGTAGCTGTATGGATGACAGTGTAGAGCAGTAGGGATGACAGTGTAGAGCTGTAGGGATGACAGTGTGTAGCTGTAGGGATGACAGTGTGTAGCTGTAGGGATGACAGTGTAGAGCTGTAGGGATGACAGTGTAGAGCTGTAGGGATGACAGTGTAGAGCTGTAGGGATGACAGTGTAGAGCTGTAGGGATGACAGTGTAGAGCTGTAGGGATGACAGTGTAGAGCTGTAGGGATGACAGTGTAGAGCTGTAGGGATGACAGTGTGTAGCTGTAGGGATGACAGTGTGTAGATGTAGGGATGACAGTGTGTAGCTGTAGGGATGACAGTGTGTAGCTGTAGGGATGACAGTGTGTAGCTGTAGGGATGACAGTGTGTAGCTGTAGGGATGACAGTGTAGAGCTGTATGGATGACAGTGTGTAGCTGTAGGGATGACAGTGTAGAGCTGTAGGGATGACAGTGTGTAGCTGTAGGGATGACAGTGTGTAGCTGTAGGGATGACAGTGTAGAGCTGTAGGGATGACAGTGTAGAGCTGTAGGGATGACAGTGTGTAGCTGTAGGGATGACAGTGTAGAGCTGTATGGATGACAGTGTAGAGCTGTATGGATGACAGTGTAGATCTGTAGGGATGACAGTGTGTAGCTGTAGGAATGACAGTGTGTAGCTGTAGGGATGACAGTGTGTAGCTGTAGGGATGACAGTGTAGAGCTGTAGGGATGACAGTGTGTAGCTGTATGGATGACAGTGTAGATCTGTAGGGATGACAGTGTAGCGCTGTAGGGATGACAGTGTGTAGCTGTAGGGATGACAGTGTGTAGCTGTAGGGATGACAGCGTAGAGCTGTAGGGATGACAGTGTGTAGCTGTATGGATGACAGTGTAGAGCAGTAGGGATGACAGTGTAGAGCTGTAGGGATGACAGTGTGTAGCTGTAGGGATGACAGTGTGTAGCTGTAGGGATGACAGTGTAGAGCTGTAGGGATGACAGTGTAGTGCTGTAGGGATGACAGTGTAGAGCTGTAGGGATGACAGTGTAGAGCTGTAGGGATGACAGTGTAGAGCTGTAGGGATGACCGTGTGTAACTGTAGGGATGACAGTGTGTAGATGTAGGGATGACAGTGTGTAGCTGTAGGGATGACAGTGTGTAGCTGTAGGGATGACAGTGTGTAGCTGTAGGGATGACAGTGTGTAGCTGTCGGGATGACAGTGTAGAGCTGTATGGATGACAGTGTGTAGCTGTAGGGATGACAGTGCAGAGCTGTAGGGATGACAGTGTGTAGCTGTAGGGATGACAGTGTGTAGCTGTAGGGATGACAGTGTGTAGCTGTAGGGATGACAGTGTAGAGCTGTAGGGATGACAGTGTAGAGCTGTAGGGATGACAGTGTGTAGCTGTAGGGATGACAGTGTAGAGCTGTAGGGATGACAGTGTAGAGCTGTAGGGATGACAGTGTAGAGCTGTATGGATGAGAGTGTGTAGCTGTAGGGATGACAGTGTAGAGCTGTATGGATGACAGTGTAGAGCTGTATGGATGACAGTGTGTAGCTGTAGGGATGACAGTGTGTAGCTGTAGGGATGACAGTGTGTAGCTGTAGGGATGACAGTGTAGAGCTGTAGGGATGACAGTGTGTAGCTGTATGGATGACAGTGTAGAGCTGTAGGGATGACAGTGTGTAGCTGTAGGGATGACAGTGTGTAGCTGTAGGGATGACAGTGTGTAGCTGTAGGGATGACAGTGTGTAGCTGTATGGATGACAGTGTAGAGCTGTAGGGATGACAGTGTAGAGCTGTATGGATGACAGTGTAGAGCTGTATGGATGACAGTGTAGCTGTAGGGATGACAGTGTAGAGCTGTAGGGATGACAGTGTAGAGCTGTATGGATGACAGTGTGTAGCTGTATGGATGACAGTGTAGAGCTGTAGGGATGACAGTGTAGCTGTAGGGATGACAGTGTAGAGCTGTAGGGATGACAGTGTAGAGCTGTATGGATGACAGTGTAGAGCTGTATGGATGACAGTGTAGCTGTAGGGATGACAGTGTAGAGCTGTAGGGATGACAGTGTAGCTGTAGGGATGACAGTGTGTAGCTGTATGGATGACAGTGTGTAGCTGTAGGGATGACAGTGTGTAGCTGTAGGGATGACAGTGTGTAGCTGTATGGATGACAGTGTGTAGCTGTATGGATGACAGTGTGTAGCTGTAGGGATGACAGTGTAGAGCTGTATGGATGACAGTGTAGAGCTGTATGGATGACAGTGTGTAGCTGTATGGATGACAGTGTGTAGCTGTATGGATGACAGTGTGTAGCTGTAGGGATGACAGTGTGTAGCTGTAGGGATGACAGTGTGGAGCTGTAGGGATGACAGTGTGTAGCTGTAGGGATGACAGTGTAGAGCTGTAGGGATGACAGTGTAGAGCTGTAGGGATGACAGTGTGTAGCTGTAGGGATGACAGTGTGTAGCTGTAGGGATGACAGTGTAGAGCTGTAGGGATGACAGTGTAGCTGTATGGATGACAGTGTGTAGCTGTAGGGATGACAGTGTAGAGCTGTAGGGATGACAGTGTAGAGCTGTAGGGATGACAGTGTAGCTGTATGGATGACAGTGTGTAGCTGTAGGGATGACAGTGTAGGGATGACAGTGTGTAGCTGTAGGGATGACAGTGTGTAGCTGTAGGGATGACAGTGTGTAGCTGTAGGGATGACAGTGTAGAGCTGTATGGATGACAGTGTGTAGCTGTAGGGATGACAGTGTGTAGCTGTAGGGATGGCAGTGTGTAGCTGTAGGGATGACAGTGTGTAGCTGTAGGGATGACAGTGTGTAGCTGTATGGATGACAGTGTGTAGCTGTATGGATGACAGTGTGTAGCTGTAGGGATGACAGTGTAGAGCTGTATGGATGACAGTGTAGAGCTGTATGGATGACAGTGTGTAGCTGTATGGATGACAGTGTGTAGCTGTATGGATGACAGTGTGTAGCTGTAGGGATGACAGTGTGTAGCTGTAGGGATGACAGTGTGGAGCTGTAGGGATGACAGTGTGTAGCTGTAGGGATGACAGTGTAGAGCTGTAGGGATGACAGTGTAGAGCTGTAGGGATGACAGTGTGTAGCTGTAGGGATGACAGTGTGTAGCTGTAGGGATGACAGTGTAGAGCTGTAGGGATGACAGTGTAGCTGTATGGATGACAGTGTGTAGCTGTAGGGATGACAGTGTAGAGCTGTAGGGATGACAGTGTAGAGCTGTAGGGATGACAGTGTAGCTGTATGGATGACAGTGTGTAGCTGTAGGGATGACAGTGTGTAGCTGTAGGGATGACAGTGTAGGGATGACAGTGTGTAGCTGTAGGGATGACAGTGTGTAGCTGTAGGGATGACAGTGTGTAGCTGTAGGGATGACAGTGTAGAGCTGTATGGATGACAGTGTGTAGCTGTAGGGATGACAGTGTGTAGCTGTAGGGATGGCAGTGTGTAGCTGTAGGGATGACAGTGTGTAGCTGTAGGGATGACAGTGTGTAGCTGTAGGGATGACAGTGTAGAGCTGTATGGATGACAGTGTGTAGCTGTATGGATAACAGTGTGTAGCTGTAGGGATGACAGTGTGTAGCTGTATGGATGACAGTGTAGAGCTGTATGGATGACAGTGTGTAGCTGTAGGGATGACAGTGTGTAGCTGTAGGGATGACAGTGTGTAGCTGTATGGATGACAGTGTAGAGCTGTATGGATGACAGTGTGTAGCTGTAGGGATGACAGTGTGTAGCTGTAGGGATGACAGTGTAGAGCTGTAGGGATGACAGTGTGTAGCTGTAGGGATGACAGTGTAGATCTGTAGGGATGACAGTGTGTAGCTGTAGGAATGACAGTGTGTAGCTGTAGGGATGACAGTGTGTAGCTGTAGGGATGACAGTGTAGAGCTGTAGGGATGACAGTGTGTAGCTGTATGGATGACAGTGTAGATCTGTAGGGATGACAGTGTAGCGCTGTAGGGATGACAGTGTGTAGCTGTAGGGATGACAGTGTGTAGCTGTAGGGATGACAGCGTAGAGCTGTAGGGATGACAGTGTGTAGCTGTATGGATGACAGTGTAGAGCAGTAGGGATGACAGTGTAGAGCTGTAGGGATGACAGTGTGTAGCTGTAGGGATGACAGTGTGTAGCTGTAGGGATGACAGTGTAGAGCTGTAGGGATGACAGTGTAGAGCTGTAGGGATGACAGTGTAGAGCTGTAGGGATGACAGTGTAGAGCTGTAGGGATGACAGTGTAGAGCTGTAGGGATGACAGTGTAGAGCTGTAGGGATGACAGTGTGTAACTGTAGGGATGACAGTGTGTAGATGTAGGGATGACAGTGTGTAGCTGTAGGGATGACAGTGTGTAGCTGTAGGGATGACAGTGTGTAGCTGTAGGGATGACAGTGTGTAGCTGTAGGGATGACAGTGTAGAGCTGTATGGATGACAGTGTGTAGCTGTAGGGATGACAGTGTAGAGCTGTAGGGATGACAGTGTGTAGCTGTAGGGATGACAGTGTGTAGCTGTAGGGATGACAGTGTAGAGCTGTAGGGATGACAGTGTAGAGCTGTAGGGATGACAGTGTGTAGCTGTAGGGATGACAGTGTAGAGCTGTATGGATGACAGTGTAGAGCTGTATGGATGACAGTGTAGATCTGTAGGGATGACAGTGTGTAGCTGTAGGAATGACAGTGTGTAGCTGTAGGGATGACAGTGTGTAGCTGTAGGGATGACAGTGTAGAGCTGTAGGGATGACAGTGTGTAGCTGTATGGATGACAGTGTAGATCTGTAGGGATGACAGTGTAGCGCTGTAGGGATGACAGTGTGTAGCTGTAGGGATGACAGTGTGTAGCTGTAGGGATGACAGTGTGTAGCTGTAGGGATGACAGCGTAGAGCTGTAGGGATGACAGTGTGTAGCTGTATGGATGACAGTGTAGAGCAGTAGGGATGACAGTGTAGAGCTGTAGGGATGACAGTGTGTAGCTGTAGGGATGACAGTGTGTAGCTGTAGGGATGACAGTGTAGAGCTGTAGGGATGACAGTGTAGAGCTGTAGGGATGACAGTGTAGAGCTGTAGGGATGACAGTGTAGAGCTGTAGGGATGACAGTGTAGAGCTGTAGGGATGACCGTGTGTAACTGTAGGGATGACAGTGTGTAGATGTAGGGATGACAGTGTGTAGCTGTAGGGATGACAGTGTGTAGCTGTAGGGATGACAGTGTGTAGCTGTAGGGATGACAGTGTGTAGCTGTCGGGATGACAGTGTAGAGCTGTATGGATGACAGTGTGTAGCTGTAGGGATGACAGTGCAGAGCTGTAGGGATGACAGTGTGTAGCTGTAGGGATGACAGTGTGTAGCTGTAGGGATGACAGTGTGTAGCTGTAGGGATGACAGTGTAGAGCTGTAGGGATGTAGTGTAGAGCTGTAGGGATGACAGTGTGTAGCTGTAGGGATGACAGTGTAGAGCTGTAGGGATGACAGTGTAGAGCTGTAGGGATGACAGTGTAGAGCTGTATGGATGAGAGTGTGTAGCTGTAGGGATGACAGTGTAGAGCTGTATGGATGACAGTGTAGAGCTGTATGGATGACAGTGTGTAGCTGTAGGGATGACAGTGTAGAGCTGTAGGGATGACAGTGTAGAGCTGTAGGGATGACAGTGTGTAGCTGTATGGATGACAGTGTAGAGCTGTAGGGATGACAGTGTGTAGCTGTATGGATGACAGTGTAGAGCTGTAGGGATGACAGTGTAGAGCTGTATGGATGACAGTGTAGAGCTGTATGGATGACAGTGTAGCTGTAGGGATGACAGTGTAGAGCTGTAGGGATGACAGTGTGTAGCTGTATGGATGACAGTGTAGAGCTGTAGGGATGACAGTGTAGCTGTAGGGATGACAGTGTAGAGCTGTAGGGATGACAGTGTAGAGCTGTATGGATGACAGTGTAGAGCTGTATGGATGACAGTGTAGCTGTAGGGATGACAGTGTAGAGCTGTAGGGATGACAGTGTAGCTGTAGGGATGACAGTGTGTAGCTGTATGGATGACAGTGTGTAGCTGTAGGGATGACAGTGTGTAGCTGTAGGGATGACAGTGTGTAGCTGTATGGATGACAGTGTGTAGCTGTATGGATGACAGTGTGTAGCTGTAGGGATGACAGTGTAGAGCTGTATGGATGACAGTGTAGAGCTGTATGGATGACAGTGTGTAGCTGTATGGATGACAGTGTGTAGCTGTATGGATGACAGTGTGTAGCTGTAGGGATGACAGTGTGTAGCTGTAGGGATGACAGTGTGGAGCTGTAGGGATGACAGTGTGTAGCTGTAGGGATGACAGTGTAGAGCTGTAGGGATGACAGTGTAGAGCTGTAGGGATGACAGTGTGTAGCTGTAGGGATGACAGTGTGTAGCTGTAGGGATGACAGTGTAGAGCTGTAGGGATGACAGTGTAGCTGTATGGATGACAGTGTGTAGCTGTAGGGATGACAGTGTAGAGCTGTAGGGATGACAGTGTAGAGCTGTAGGGATGACAGTGTAGCTGTATGGATGACAGTGTGTAGCTGTAGGGATGACAGTGTAGGGATGACAGTGTGTAGCTGTAGGGATGACAGTGTGTAGCTGTAGGGATGACAGTGTGTAGCTGTAGGGATGACAGTGTAGAGCTGTATGGATGACAGTGTGTAGCTGTAGGGATGACAGTGTGTAGCTGTAGGGATGGCAGTGTGTAGCTGTAGGGATGACAGTGTGTAGCTGTAGGGATGACAGTGTGTAGCTGTATGGATGACAGTGTGTAGCTGTATGGATGACAGTGTGTAGCTGTAGGGATGACAGTGTAGAGCTGTATGGATGACAGTGTAGAGCTGTATGGATGACAGTGTGTAGCTGTATGGATGACAGTGTGTAGCTGTATGGATGACAGTGTGTAGCTGTAGGGATGACAGTGTGTAGCTGTAGGGATGACAGTGTGGAGCTGTAGGGATGACAGTGTGTAGCTGTAGGGATGACAGTGTAGAGCTGTAGGGATGACAGTGTAGAGCTGTAGGGATGACAGTGTGTAGCTGTAGGGATGACAGTGTGTAGCTGTAGGGATGACAGTGTAGAGCTGTAGGGATGACAGTGTAGCTGTATGGATGACAGTGTGTAGCTGTAGGGATGACAGTGTAGAGCTGTAGGGATGACAGTGTAGAGCTGTAGGGATGACAGTGTAGCTGTATGGATGACAGTGTGTAGCTGTAGGGATGACAGTGTGTAGCTGTAGGGATGACAGTGTAGGGATGACAGTGTGTAGCTGTAGGGATGACAGTGTGTAGCTGTATGGATGACAGTGTGTAGCTGTAGGGATGACAGTGTGTAGCTGTAGGGATGACAGTGTGTAGCTGTAGGGATGACAGTGTGTAGCTGTAGGGATGACAGTGTAGAGCTGTATGGATGACAGTGTGTAGCTGTAGGGATGACAGTGTGTAGCTGTAGGGATGGCAGTGTGTAGCTGTAGGGATGACAGTGTGTAGCTGTAGGGATGACAGTGTGTAGCTGTAGGGATGACAGTGTAGAGCTGTATGGATGACAGTGTGTAGCTGTATGGATAACAGTGTGTAGCTGTAGGGATGACAGTGTGTAGCTGTATGGATGACAGTGTAGAGCTGTATGGATGACAGTGTGTAGCTGTAGGGATGACAGTGTGTAGCTGTAGGGATGACAGTGTGTAGCTGTATGGATGACAGTGTAGAGCTGTATGGATGACAGTGTGTAGCTGTAGGGATGACAGTGTAGAGCTGTAGGGATGACAGTGTAGAGCTGTAGGGATGACAGTGTGTAGCTGTAGGGATGACAGTGTGTAGCTGTAGGGATGACAGTGTAGAGCTGTAGGGATGACAGTGTGTAGCTGTAGGGATGACAGTGTGTAGCTGTAGGGATGAGAGTGTGTAGCTGTAGGGATGACAGTGTAGAGCTGTATGGATGACAGTGTGTAGCTGTATGGATGACAGTGTAGAGCTGTAGGGATGACAGTGTAGAGCTGTAGGATGCAGTGTGTAGCTGTAGGGATGACAGTGTGTAGCTGTAGGATGACAGTGTGTAGCTTATGGATGACAGTGTAGAGCTGTAGGGATGACAGTGTAGAGCTGTAGGGATGACAGGTGTGTAGCTGTAGGGATGACAGTGTGTAGCTGTAGGGATGACAGTGTAGAGCTGTAGGGATGACAGTGTAGCTGTAGGGATGACAGTGTAGAGCTGTAGGGATGACAGTGTGTAGCTGTAAGGATGACAGTGTGTAGCTGTAGGGATGACAGTGTAGAGCTGTATGGATGACAGTGTGTAGCTGTAGGGATGACAGTGTAGAGCTGTAGGATGACAGTGTAGAGCTGTAGGGATGACAGTGTGTAGCTGTATGGATGACAGTGTGTAGCTGTAGGGATGACAGTGTGTAGCTGTAGGGATGACAGTGTGTAGCTGTATGGATGACAGTGTGTAGCTGTAGGGATGACAGTGTGTAGCTGTATGGATGACAGTGTGTAGCTGTAGGGATGACAGTGTGTAGCTGTATGGATGACAGTGTGTAGCTGTATGGATGACAGTGTGTAGCTGTAGGGATGACAGTGTGTAGCTGTAGGGATGACAGTGTAGAGCTGTATGGATGACAGTGTAGAGCTGTAGGGATGACAGTGTGTAGCTGTAGGATGACAGTGTGTAGCTGTAGGGATGACAGTGTGTAGCTGTAGGATGACAGTGTAGAGCTGTAGGGATGACAGTGTGTAGCTGTATGGATGACAGTGTAGCTGTAGGGATGACAGTGTAGAGCTGTAGGGATGACAGTGTGTAGCTGTAGGGATGACAGTTGTAGCTGTAGGGATGACAGTGTAGAGCTGTAGGGATGACAGTGTGTAGCTGTAGGGATGACAGTGTAGAGCTGTAGGATGACAGTGTAGAGCTGTAGGGATGACAGTGTGTAGCTGTAGGGATGACAGTGTGTAGCTGTAGGGATGACAGTGTGAGCTGTAGGGATGACAGTGTGTAGCTGTAGGGATGACAGTGTAGAGCTGTAGGGATGACAGTGTAGAGCTGTAGGGATGACAGTGTAGAGCTGTAGGGATGACAGTGTAGCTGTAGGATGACAGCTGTAGAGCTGTAGGGATGACAGTGTAGAGCTGTAGGGATGACAGTGTAGAGCTGTAGGGATGACAGTGTGTAGCTGTAGGGATGACAGTGTAGTAGCTGTAGGGATGACAGTGTAGAGCTGTAGGGATGACAGTGTAGAGCTGTAGGGATGACAGTGTAGAGCTGTAGGGATGACAGTGTGTAGCTGTATGGATGACAGTGTGTAGCTGTAGGGATGACAGTGTAGAGCTGTAGGGATGACAGTGTGTAGCTGTAGGGATGACAGTGTGTAGCTGTAGGGATGACAGTGTGTAGCTGTAGGGATGACAAGTGTGTAGAGCTGTAGGGATGACAGTGTAGAGCTGTAGGGATGACAGTGTAGAGCTGTAGGGATGACAGTGTAGAGCTGTAGGGATGACAGTGTAGAGCTGTAGGGATGACAGTGTGTAGCTGTAGGGATGACAGTGTAGAGCTGTAGGGATGAGCAGTGTGTAGCTGTAGGGATGACAGTGTAGAGCTGTATGGATGACAGTGTAGAGCTGTATGGATGACAGTGTAGCTGTAGGGATGACAGTGTAGAGCTGTAGGGATGACAGTGTAGAGCTGTATGGATGACAGTGTGTAGCTGTATGGATGACAGTGTGTAGCTGTATGGATGACAGTGTAGAGCTGTAGGGATGACAGTGTGTAGCTGTAGGGATGACAGTGTAGCTGTAGGGATGACAGTGTAGAGCTGTATGGATGACAGTGTAGAGCTGTATGGATGACAGTGTAGCTGTAGGGATGACAGTGTAGAGCTGTATGGATGACAGTGTAGAGCTGTAGGGATGACAGTGTGTAGCTGTAGGGATGACAGTGTGTAGCTGTAGGGATGACAGTGTGTAGCTGTAGGGATGACAGTGTGTAGCTGTAGGGATGACAGTGTGTAGCTGTATGGATGATAGTGTAGAGCTGTAGGGATGACAGTGTGTAGCTGTAGGGATGACAGTGTAGCTGTAGGGATAACAGTGTGTAGCTGTATGGATGACAGTGTGTAGCTGTAGGGATGACAGTGTGTAGCTGTAGGGATGACAATGTGTAGCTGTATGGATGACAGTGTGTAGCTGTATGGATGACAGTGTGTAGCTGTAGGGATGACAGTGTAGAGCTGTATGGATGACAGTGTGTAGCTGTAGGGATGACAGTGTGTAGCTGTAGGGATGACAGTGTGTAGCTGTAGGGATGACAGTGTGTAGCTGTAGGGATGAGAGTGTGTAGCTGTAGGGATGACAGTGTAGAGCTGTATGGATGACAGTGTGTAGCTGTATGGATGACAGTGTAGAGCTGTAGGGATGACAGTGTAGAGCTGTATGGATGACAGTGTGTAGCTGTAGGGATGACAGTGTGTAGCTGTAGGGATGACAGTGTGTAGCTGTAGGGATGACAGTGTAGAGCTGTAGGGATGACAGTGTAGAGCTGTAGGGATGACAGTGTGTAGCTGTAGGGATGACAGTGTGTAGCTGTAGGGATGACAGTGTAGAGCTGTAGGGATGACAGTGTAGCTGTATGGATGACAGTGTAGAGCTGTAGGGATGACAGTGTGTAGCTGTAGGGATGACAGTGTGTAGCTGTAGGGATGACAGTGTAGAGCTGTAGGGATGACAGTGTGTAGCTGTATGGATGACAGTGTAGAGCTGTAGGGATGACAGTGTAGAGCTGTATGGATGACAGTGTAGAGCTGTATGGATGACAGTGTGTAACTGTAGGGATGACAGTGTGTAGCTGTAGGGATGACAGTGTGTAGCTGTAGGGATGACAGTGTGTAGCTGTAGGGATGACAGTGTGTAGCTGTATGGATGACAGTGTGTAGCTGTAGGGATGACAGTGTGTAGCTGTATGGATGACAGTGTGTAGCTGTATGGATGACAGTGTAGAGCTGTAGGGATGACAGTGTAGAGCTGTAGGGATGACAGTGTAGAGCTGTATGGATGACAGTGTAGAGCTGTAGGGATGACAGTGTGTAGCTGTAGGAATGACAGTGTGTAGCTGTAGGGATGACAGTGTGTAGCTGTGGGGATGACAGTGTAGAGCTGTAGGGATGACAGTGTGTAGCTGTATGGATGACAGTGTAGACATGTAGGGATGACAGTGTAGAGCTGTAGGGATGACAGTGTGTAGCTGTAGGGATGACAGTATGTAGCTGTAGGGATGACAGTGTAGAGCTGTAGGGATGACAGTGTAGAGCTGTAGGGATGACAGTGTGTAGCTGTAGGGATGACAGTGTGTAGCTGTAGGGATGACAGTGTGTAGCTGTATGGATGACAGTGTGTAGCTGTAGGGATGACAGTGTAGAGCTGTAGGGATGACAGTGTAGACATGTAGGGATGACAGTGTAGAGCTGTAGGGATGACAGTGTGTAGCTGTAGGGATGACAGTGTGTAGCTGTAGGGATGACAGTGTAGAGCTGTAGGGATGACAGTGTAGAGCTGTAGGGATGACAGTGTGTAGCTGTAGGGATGACAGTGTGTAGCTGTAGGGATGACAGTGTGTAGCTGTATGGATGACAGTGTGTAGCTGTAGGGATGACAGTGTAGAGCTGTAGGGATGACAGTGTAGAGCTGTAGGGATGACAGTGTAGAGCTGTAGGGATGACAGTGTAGCTGTAGGGATGACACTGTAGAGCTGTATGGATGACAGTGTAGAGCTGTAGGGATGACAGTGTAGAGCTGTAGGGATGACAGTGTGTAGCTGTAGGGATGACAGTGTGTAGCTGTAGGGATGACAGTGTAGAGCTGTATGGATGACAGTGTAGAGCTGTAGGGATGACAGTGTAGAGCTGTAGGGATGACAGTGTGTAGCTATAGGGATGACAGTGTGTAGCTGTAGGGATGACAGTGTAGAGCTGTAGGGATGACAGTGTGTAGCTGTAGGGATGACAGTGTGTAGCTGTAGGGATGACAGTGTGTAGCTGTAGGGATGACATTGTAGAGCTGTAGGGATGACAGTGTAGAGCTGTAGGGATGACAGTGTAGAGCTGTATGGATGAGAGTGTGTAGCTGTAGGGATGACAGTGTAGAGCTGTAGGGATGACAGTGTGTAGCTGTATGGATGACAGTGTAGAGCTGTAGGGATGACAGTGTGTAGCTGTAGGGATGACAGTGTAGAGCTGTATGGATGACAGTGTAGAGCTGTATGGATGACAGTGTAGCTGTAGGGATGACAGTGTAGAGCTGTAGGGATGACAGTGTAGAGCTGTATGGATGACAGTGTGTAGCTGTATGGATGACAGTGTGTAGCTGTATGGATGACAGTGTAGAGCTGTAGGGATGACAGTGTGTAGCTGTAGGGATGACAGTGTAGCTGTAGGGATGACAGTGTAGAGCTGTATGGATGACAGTGTAGAGCTGTATGGATGACAGTGTAGCTGTAGGGATGACAGTGTAGAGCTGTATGGATGACAGTGTAGAGCTGTAGGGATGACAGAGTGTAGCTGTAGGGATGACAGTGTGTAGCTGTAGGGATGACAGTGTGTAGCTGTAGGGATGACAGTGTGTAGCTGTAGGGATGACAGTGTGTAGCTGTATGGATGATAGTGTAGAGCTGTAGGGATGACAGTGTGTAGCTGTAGGGATGACAGTGTAGCTGTAGGGATAACAGTGTGTAGCTGTATGGATGACAGTGTGTAGCTGTAGGGATGACAGTGTGTAGCTGTAGGGATGACAATGTGTAGCTGTATGGATGACAGTGTGTAGCTGTATGGATGACAGTGTGTAGCTGTAGGGATGACAGTGTAGAGCTGTATGGATGACAGTGTGTAGCTGTAGGGATGACAGTGTGTAGCTGTAGGGATGACAGTGTGTAGCTGTAGGGATGACAGTGTAGAGCTGTAGGGATGACAGTGTAGAGCTGTAGGGATGACAGTGTGTAGCTGTAGGGATGACAGTGTGTAGCTGTAGGGATGACAGTGTAGAGCTGTAGGGATGACAGTGTAGCTGTATGGATGACAGTGTGTAGCTGTAGGGATGACAGTGTGTAGCTGTAGGGATGACAGTGTGTAGCTGTAGGGATGACAGTGTGTAGCTGTAGGGATGACAGTGTAGAGCTGTATGGATGACAGTGTGTAGCTGTAGGGATGACAGTGTGTAGCTGTAGGGATGGCAGTGTGTAGCTGTAGGGATGACAGTGTGTAGCTGTAGGGATGACAGTGTGTAGCTGTAGGGATGACAGTGTGTAGCTGTAGGGATGACAGTGTAGAGCTGTATGGATGACAGTGTGTAGCTGTATGGATAACAGTGTGTAGCTGTAGGGATGACAGTGTGTAGCTGTATGGATGACAGTGTAGAGCTGTATGGATGACAGTGTGTAGCTGTAGGGATGACAGTGTGTAGCTGTAGGGATGACAGTGTGTAGCTGTATGGATGACAGTGTAGAGCTGTATGGATGACAGTGTGTAGCTGTAGGGATGACAGTGTGTAGCTGTAGGGATGACAGTGTAGAGCTGTAGGGATGACAGTGTAGAGCTGTAGGGATGACAGTGTGTAGCTGTAGGGATGACAGTGTGTAGCTGTAGGGATGACAGTGTAGAGCCGTAGGGATGACAGTGTGTAGCTGTAGGGATGACAGTGTGTAGCTGTAGGGATGACAGTGTGTAGCTGTAGGGATGACAGTGTGTAGCTGTAGGGATGACAGTGTGTAGCTGTATGGATGACAGTGTGTAGCTGTAGGGATGACAGTGTGTAGCTGTAGGGATGACAGTGTGTAGCTGTAGGGATGACAGTGTGTAGCTGTAGGGATGACAGTGTAGAGCTGTATGGATGACAGTGTGTAGCTGTATGGATAACAGTGTGTAGCTGTAGGGATGACAGTGTGTAGCTGTATGGATGACAGTGTAGAGCTGTATGGATGACAGTGTGTAGCTGTAGGGATGACAGTGTGTAGCTGTAGGGATGACAGTGTGTAGCTGTATGGATGACAGTGTAGAGCTGTATGGATGACAGTGTGTAGCTGTAGGGATGACAGTGTGTAGCTGTAGGGATGACAGTGTAGAGCTGTAGGGATGACAGTGTAGAGCTGTAGGGATGACAGTGTGTAGCTGTAGGGATGACAGTGTGTAGCTGTAGGGATGACAGTGTAGAGCCGTAGGGATGACAGTGTGTAGCTGTAGGGATGACAGTGTGTAGCTGTAGGGATGACAGTGTGTAGCTGTATGGATGACAGTGTGTAGCTGTAGGGATGACAGTGTGTAGCTGTATGGATGACAGTGTGTAGCTGTAGGGATGACAGTGTGTAGCTGTAGGGATGACAGTGTGTAGCTGTAGGGATGGCAGTGTGTAGCTGTAGGGATGACAGTGTGTAGCTGTATGGATGACAGTGTGGAGATATAGGGATGACAGTGTGTAGCTGTAGGGATGACAGTGTAGAGCTGTATGGATGACAGTGTGGAGCTGTATGGATGACAGTGTGTAGCTGTAGGGATGACAGTGTGTAGCTGTAGGGATGACAGTGTGTAGCTGTAGGGATGACAGTGTGTAGCTGTATGGATGACAGTGTGTAGCTGTAGGGATGACAGTGTAGAGCTGTAGGGATGACAGTGTGTAGCTGTAGGGATGACAGTGTAGAGCTGTAGGGATGACAGTGTGTAGCTGTATGGATGACAGTGTAGAGCTGTAGGGATGACAGTGTAGAGCTGTAGGGATGACAGTGTGTAGCTGTAGGGATGACAGTGTAGAGCTGTATGGATGACAGTGTGTAGCTGTAGGGATGACAGTGTAGAGCTGTAGGGATGACAGTGTAGAGCTGTATGGATGACAGTGTGTAGCTGTAGGGATGACAGTGTAGAGCTGTATGGATGACAGTGTGTAGCTGTAGGGATGACAGTGTGTAGCTGTAGGGATGACAGTGTAGAGCTGTAGGGATGACAGTGTAGAGCTGTAGGGATGACAGTGTAGAGCTGTAGGGATGACAGTGTGTAGCTGTAGGGATGACAGTGTGTAGCTGTAGGGATGACAGTGTAGAGCTGTAGGGATGACAGTGTGTAGCTGTAGGGATGACAGTGTGTAGCTGTAGGGATGAGAGTGTGTAGCTGTAGGGATGACAGTGTAGAGCTGTATGGATGACAGTGTGTAGCTGTATGGATGACAGTGTAGAGCTGTAGGGATGACAGTGTAGTGCTGTAGGGATGACAGTGTGTAGCTGTATGGATGACAGTGTGTAGATGTAGGGATGACAGTGTGTAGCTGTATGGATGACAGTGTGTAGCTGTAGGGATGACAGTGTGTAGCTGTATGGATGACAGTATGTAGCTGTAGGGATGACAGTGTGTAGCTGTAGGGATGACAGTGTAGCTGTAGGGATGACAGTGTGTAGCTGTAGGGATGACAGTGTGTAGCTGTAGGGATGACAGTGTGTAGCTGTATGGATGACAGTGTGTAGCTATAGGGATGACAGTGTGTAGCTGTAGGGATGACAGTGTGTAGCTGTAGGGATGACAGTGTAGAGCTGTATGGATGACAGTGTGGAGCTGTAGGGATGACAGTGTGTAGCTGTAGGGATGACAGTATGTAGCTGTAGGGATGACAGTGTAGAGCTGTAGGGATGACAGTGTGTAGCTGTAGGGATGACAGTGTGTAGCTGTATGGATGACAGTGTGTAGCTGTATGGATGACAGTGTTGAGCTGTAGGGATGAGAGTGTGTAGCTGTAGGGATGACAGTGTAGAGCTGTATGGATGACAGTGTGTAGCTGTATGGATGACAGTGTAGAGCTGTAGGGATGACAGTGTAGAGCTGTAGGGATGACAGTGTATAGATGTATGGATGACAGTGTGTAGCTGTAGGGATGACAGTGTAGATCTGTATGGATGACAGTGTAGAGCTGTAGGGATGACAGTGTGTAGCTGTAGGGATGACAGTGTGTAGCTGTATGGATGACAGTGTGTAGCTGTAGGGATGACAGTGTGTAGCTGTAGGGATGACAGTGTAGAGCTGTATGGATGACAGTGTGTAGATGTAGGGATGACAGTGTGTAGCTGTAGGGATGACAGTGTGTAGCTGTAGGGATGACAGTGTGTAGCTGTAGGGATGACAGTGTAGAGCTGTATGGATGACAGTGTGTAGCTGTATGGATAACAGTGTGTAGCTGTAGGGATGACAGTGTGTAGCTGTATGAATGACAGTGTAGAGCTGTATGGATGACAGTGTGTAGCTGTAGGGATGACAGTGTGTAGCTGTAGGGATGACAGTGTGTAGCTGTAGGGATGACAGTGTGTAGCTGTAGGGATGACAGTGTAGAGCTGTATGGATGACAGTGTGTAGCTGTATGGATAACAGTGTGTAGCTGTAGGGATGACAGTGTGTAGCTGTATGAATGACAGTGTAGAGCTGTATGGATGACAGTGTGTAGCTGTAGGGATGACAGTGTGTAGCTGTAGGGATGACAGTGTGTAGCTGTATGGATGACAGTGTAGAGCTGTATGGATGACAGTGTGCAGCTGTAGGGATGACAGTGTGTAGCTGTAGGGATGACAGTGTGTAGCTGTATGGATGACAGTGTAGAGCTGTAGGGATGACAGTGTGTAGCTGTAGGGATGACAGTGTGTAGCTGTAGGGATGACAGTGTAGAGCTGTAGGGATGACAGTGTAGAGCTGTAGGGATGACAGTGTAGAGCTGTAGGGATGACAGTGTGTAGCTGTAGGGATGACAGTGTGTAGCTGTAGGGATGACAGTGTGTAGCTGTAGGGATGACAGTGTGTAGCTGTATGGATGACAGTGTGTAGCTGTAGGGATGACAGTGTGTAGCTGTATGGATGACAGTGTGTAGCTGTAGGGATGACAGTGTAGAGCTGTAGGGATGACAGTGTAGAGCTGTATGGATAACAGTGTAGAGCTGTATGGATGACAGTGTAGATCTGTAGGGATGACAGTGTGTAGCTGTAGGAATGACAGTGTGTAGCTGTAGGGATGACAGTGTGTAGCTGTGGGGATGACAGTGTAGAGCTGTAGGGATGACAGTGTGTAGCTGTATGGATGACAGTGTAGACATGTAGGGATGACAGTGTAGAGCTGTAGGGATGACAGTGTGTAGCTGTAGGGATGACAGTATGTAGCTGTAGGGATGACAGTGTGTAGCTGTAGGGATGACAGTGTAGAGCTGTAGGGATGACAGTGTGTAGCTGTATGGATGACAGTGTAGAGCTGTAGGGATGACAGTGTAGAGCTGTAGGGATGACAGTGTGTAGCTGTAGGGATGACAGTGTGTAGCTGTAGGGATGACAGTGTGTAGCTGTAGGGATGACAGTGTAGAGCTGTAGGGATGACAGTGTAGAGCTGTAGGGATGACAGTGTAGAGCTGTAGGGATGACAGTGTAGCTGTAGGGATGACACTGTAGAGCTGTATGGATGACAGTGTAGAGCTGTAGGGATGACAGTGTAGAGCAGTAGGGATGACAGTGTAGAGCTGTAGGGATGACAGTGTGTAGCTGTAGGGATGACAGTGTGTAGCTGTAGGGATGACAGTGTAGAGCTGTATGGATGACAGTGTAGAGCTGTAGGGATGACACTGTAGAGCTGTATGGATGACAGTGTAGAGCTGTATGGATGACAGTGTAGAGCTGTAGGGATGACAGTGTGTAGCTGTAGGGATGACACTGTAGAGCTGTATGGATGACAGTGTAGAGCTGTAGGGATGACAGTGTAGAGCTGTAGGGATGACAGTGTGTAGCTGTAGGGATGACAGTGTGTAGCTGTAGGGATGACAGTGTAAAGCTGTATGGATGACAGTGTAGAGCTGTAGGGATGACAGTGTAGAGCTGTAGGGATGACAGTGTGTAGCTGTAGGGATGACAGTGTGTAGCTGTAGGGATGACAGTGTAGAGCTGTAGGGATGACAGTGTGTAGCTGTAGGGATGACAGTGTGTAGCTGTAGGGATGACAGTGTGTAGCTGTAGGGATGACATTGTAGAGCTGTAGGGATGACAGTGTAGAGCTGTAGGGATGACAGTGTAGAGCTGTATGGATGAGAGTGTGTAGCTGTAGGGATGACAGTGTAGAGCTGTAGGGATGACAGTGTGTAGCTGTATGGATGACAGTGTAGAGCTGTAGGGATGACAGTGTGTAGCTGTAGGGATGACAGTGTAGAGCTGTATGGATGACAGTGTAGAGCTGTATGGATGACAGTGTAGCTGTAGGGATGACAGTGTAGAGCTGTAGGGATGACAGTGTAGAGCTGTATGGATGACAGTGTGTAGCTGTATGGATGACAGTGTAGAGCTGTAGGGATGACAGTGTAGCTGTAGGGATGACAGAGTGTAGCTGTATGGATGACAGTGTAGAGCTGTAGGGATGACAGTGTGTAGCTGTAGGGATGACAGTGTGTAGCTGTAGGGATGACAGTGTAGAGCTGTAGGGATGACAGTGTGTAGCTGTATGGATGACAGTGTAGAGCTGTAGGGATGACAGTGTAGAGCTGTAGGGATGACAGTGTGTAGCTGTAGGGATGACAGTGTGTAGCTGTAGGGATGACAGTGTGTAGCTGTAGGGATGACAGTGTGTAGCTGTATGGATGACAGTGTGTAGCTGTAGGGATGACAGTGTGTAGCTGTATGGATGACAGTGTGTAGCTGTATGGATGACAGTGTGTAGCTGTAGGGATGACAGTGTAGAGCTGTAGGGATGACAGTGTAGAGCTGTATGGATGACAGTGTAGAGCTGTATGGATGACAGTGTAGATCTGTAGGGATGACAGTGTGTAGCTGTAGGAATGACAGTGTGTAGCTGTAGGGATGACAGTGTGTAGCTGTGGGGATGACAGTGTAGAGCTGTAGGGATGACAGTGTGTAGCTGTATGGATGACAGTGTAGACATGTAGGGATGACAGTGTAGAGCTGTAGGGATGACAGTGTAGAGCTGTAGGGATGACAGTGTGTAGCTGTAGGGATGACAGTATGTAGCTGTAGGGATGACAGTGTGTAGCTGTAGGGATGACAGTGTAGAGCTGTAGGGATGACAGTGTGTAGCTGTATGGATGACAGTGTAGAGCTGTAGGGATGACAGTGTAGAGCTGTAGGGATGACAGTGTGTAGCTGTAGGGATGACAGTGTGTAGCTGTAGGGATGACAGTGTGTAGCTGTAGGGATGACAGTGTAGAGCTGTAGGGATGACAGTGTAGAGCTGTAGGGATGACAGTGTAGAGCTGTAGGGATGACAGTGTAGCTGTAGGGATGACACTGTAGAGCTGTATGGATGACAGTGTAGAGCTGTAGGGATGACAGTGTAGAGCTGTAGGGATGACAGTGTAGAGCTGTAGGGATGACAGTGTGTAGCTGTAGGGATGACAGTGTGTAGCTGTAGGGATGACAGTGTAGAGCTGTATGGATGACAGTGTAGAGCTGTAGGGATGACACTGTAGAGCTGTATGGATGACAGTGTAGAGCTGTATGGATGACAGTGTAGAGCTGTAGGGATGACAGTGTGTAGCTGTAGGGATGACACTGTAGAGCTGTATGGATGACAGTGTAGAGCTGTAGGGATGACAGTGTAGAGCTGTAGGGATGACAGTGTGTAGCTGTAGGGATGACAGTGTGTAGCTGTAGGGATGACAGTGTAGAGCTGTATGGATGACAGTGTAGAGCTGTAGGGATGACAGTGTAGAGCTGTAGGGATGACAGTGTGTAGCTGTAGGGATGACAGTGTGTAGCTGTAGGGATGACAGTGTAGAGCTGTAGGGATGACAGTGTGTAGCTGTAGGGATGACAGTGTGTAGCTGTAGGGATGACAGTGTGTAGCTGTAGGGATGACATTGTAGAGCTGTAGGGATGACAGTGTAGAGCTGTAGGGATGACAGTGTAGAGCTGTATGGATGAGAGTGTGTAGCTGTAGGGATGACAGTGTAGAGCTGTAGGGATGACAGTGTGTAGCTGTATGGATGACAGTGTAGAGCTGTAGGGATGACAGTGTGTAGCTGTAGGGATGACAGTGTAGAGCTGTATGGATGACAGTGTAGAGCTGTATGGATGACAGTGTAGCTGTAGGGATGACAGTGTAGAGCTGTAGGGATGACAGTGTAGAGCTGTATGGATGACAGTGTGTAGCTGTATGGATGACAGTGTAGAGCTGTAGGGATGACAGTGTAGCTGTAGGGATGACAGTGTAGAGCTGTAGGGATGACAGTGTAGAGCTGTATGGATGACAGTGTAGAGCTGTATGGATGACAGTGTAGCTGTAGGGATGACAGTGTAGAGCTGTATGGATGACAGTGTAGAGCTGTAGGGATGACAGTGTAGAGCTGTAGGGATGACAGTGTGTAGCTGTAGGGATGACAGTGTGTAGCTGTAGGGATGACAGTGTGTAGCTGTAGGGATGACAGTGTGTAGCTGTATGGATGACAGTGTAGAGCTGTAGGGATGACAGTGTGTAGCTGTAGGGATGACAGTGTAGCTGTAGGGATAACAGTGTGTAGCTGTATGGATGACAGTGTGTAGCTGTAGGGATGACAGTGTGTAGCTGTAGGGATGACAATGTGTAGCTGTATGGATGACAGTGTATAGCTGTATGGATGACAGTGTGTAGCTGTAGGGATGACAGTGTAGAGCTGTATGGATGACAGTGTGTAGCTGTAGGGATGACAGTGTGTAGCTGTAGGGATGACAGTGTGGAGCTGTAGGGATGACAGTGTGTAGCTGTAGGGATGACAGTGTAGAGCTGTAGGGATGACAGTGTAGAGCTGTAGGGCTGACAGTGTGTAGCTGTAGGGATGACAGTGTGTAGCTGTAGGGATGACAGTGTAGAGCTGTAGGGATGACAGTGTAGCTGTATGGATGACAGTGTGTAGCTGTAGGGATGACAGTGTAGAGCTGTAGGGATGACAGTGTAGAGCTGTAGGGATGACAGTGTAGCTGTATGGATGACAGTGTGTAGCTGTAGGGATGACAGTGTGTAGCTGTAGGGATGACAGTGTGTAGCTGTAGGGATGACAGTGTGTAGCTGTAGGGATGACAGTGTAGAGCTGTATGGATGACAGTGTGTAGCTGTAGGGATGACAGTGTGTAGCTGTAGGGATGGCAGTGTGTAGCTGTAGGGATGACAGTGTGTAGCTGTAGGGATGACAGTGTGTAGCTGTAGGGATGACAGTGTGTAGCTGTAGGGATGACAGTGTAGAGCTGTATGGATGACAGTGTGTAGCTGTATGGATAACAGTGTGTAGCTGTAGGGATGACAGTGTGTAGCTGTATGGATGACAGTGTAGAGCTGTATGGATGACAGTGTGTAGCTGTAGGGATGACAGTGTGTAGCTGTAGGGATGACAGTGTGTAGCTGTATGGATGACAGTGTAGAGCTGTATGGATGACAGTGTGTAGCTGTAGGGATGACAGTGTGTAGCTGTAGGGATGACAGTGTAGAGCTGTAGGGATGACAGTGTAGAGCTGTAGGGATGACAGTGTGTAGCTGTAGGGATGACAGTGTGTAGCTGTAGGGATGACAGTGTAGAGCCGTAGGGATGACAGTGTGTAGCTGTAGGGATGACAGTGTGTAGCTGTAGGGATGACAGTGTGTAGCTGTATGGATGACAGTGTGTAGCTGTAGGGATGACAGTGTGTAGCTGTATGGATGACAGTGTGTAGCTGTAGGGATGACAGTGTGTAGCTGTAGGGATGACAGTGTGTAGCTGTAGGGATGACCGTGTGTAGCTGTAGGGATGACAGTGTGTAGCTGTATGGATGACAGTGTGGAGATATAGGGATGACAGTGTGTAGCTGTAGGGATGACAGTGTAGAGCTGTATGGATGACAGTGTGGAGCTGTATGGATGACAGTGTGTAGCTGTAGGGATGACAGTGTGTAGCTGTAGGGATGACAGTGTGTAGCTGTAGGGATGACAGTGTGTAGCTGTATGGATGACAGTGTGTAGCTGTAGGGATGACAGTGTAGAGCTGTAGGGATGACAGTGTGTAGCTGTAGGGATGACAGTGTAGAGCTGTAGGGATGACAGTGTGTAGCTGTATGGATGACAGTGTAGAGCTGTAGGGATGACAGTGTAGAGCTGTAGGGATGACAGTGTGTAGCTGTATGGATGACAGTGTAGAGCTGTAGGGATGACAGTGTGTAGCTGTATGGATGACAGTGTAGAGCTGTAGGGATGACAGTGTAGAGCTGTAGGGATGACAGTGTGTAGCTGTATGGATGACAGTGTAGAGCTGTAGGGATGACAGTGTAGAGCTGTATGGATGACAGTGTGTAGCTGTAGGGATGACAGTGTAGAGCTGTATGGATGACAGTGTGTAGCTGTAGGGATGACAGTGTGTAGCTGTAGGGATGACAGTGTAGAGCTGTAGGGATGACAGTGTAGAGCTGTAGGGATGACAGTGTGTAGCTGTAGGGATGACAGTGTGTAGCTGTATGGATGACAGTGTGTAGCTGTAGGGATGACAGTGTGTAGCTGTAGGGATGGCAGTGTGTAGCTGTAGGGATGACAGTGTGTAGCTGTAGGGATGACAGTGTGTAGCTGTAGGGATGACAGTGTGTAGCTGTAGGGATGACAGTGTAGAGCTGTATGGATGACAGTGTGTAGCTGTATGGATAACAGTGTGTAGCTGTAGGGATGACAGTGTGTAGCTGTATGGATGACAGTGTAGAGCTGTATGGATGACAGTGTGTAGCTGTAGGGATGACAGTGTGTAGCTGTATGGATGACAGTGTAGAGCTGTATGGATGACAGTGTGTAGCTGTAGGGATGACAGTGTGTAGCTGTAGGGATGACAGTGTAGAGCTGTAGGGATGACAGTGTAGAGCTGTAGGGATGACAGTGTGTAGCTGTAGGGATGACAGTGTGTAGCTGTAGGGATGACAGTGTAGAGCCGTAGGGATGACAGTGTGTAGCTGTAGGGATGACAGTGTGTAGCTGTAGGGATGACAGTGTGTAGCTGTATGGATGACAGTGTGTAACTGTAGGGATGACAGTGTGTAGCTGTATGGATGACAGTGTGTAGCTGTAGGGATGACAGTGTGTAGCTGTAGGGATGACAGTGTGTAGCTGTAGGGATGACCGTGTGTAGCTGTAGGGATGACAGTGTGTAGCTGTATGGATGACAGTGTGGAGATATAGGGATGACAGTGTGTAGCTGTAGGGATGACAGTGTAGAGCTGTATGGATGACAGTGTGGAGCTGTATGGATGACAGTGTGTAGCTGTAGGGATGACAGTGTGTAGCTGTAGGGATGACAGTGTGTAGCTGTAGGGATGACAGTGTGTAGCTGTATGGATGACAGTGTGTAGCTGTAGGGATGACAGTGTAGAGCTGTAGGGATGACAGTGTGTAGCTGTAGGGATGACAGTGTAGAGCTGTAGGGATGACAGTGTGTAGCTGTATGGATGACAGTGTAGAGCTGTAGGGATGACAGTGTAGAGCTGTAGGGATGACAGTGTGTAGCTGTATGGATGACAGTGTGTAGCTGTAGGGATGACAGTGTAGAGCTGTAGGGATGACAGTGTGTAGCTGTATGGATGACAGTGTAGAGCTGTATGGATGACAGTGTGTAGCTGTAGGGATGACAGTGTGTAGCTGTAGGGATGACAGTGTAGAGCTGTAGGGATGACAGTGTAGAGCTGTAGGGATGACAGTGTGTAGCTGTAGGGATGACAGTGTGTAGCTGTAGGGATGACAGTGTAGAGCTGTAGGGATGACAGTGTGTAGCTGTAGGGATGACAGTGTGTAGCTGTAGGGATGAGAGTGTGTAGCTGTAGGGATGACAGTGTAGAGCTGTATGGATGACAGTGTGTAGCTGTATGGATGACAGTGTAGAGCTGTAGGGATGACAGTGTAGTGCTGTAGGGATGACAGTGTGTAGCTGTATGGATGACAGTGTGTAGATGTAGGGATGACAGTGTGTAGCTGTATGGATGACAGTGTGTAGCTGTAGGGATGACAGTGTGTAGCTGTATGGATGACAGTGTGTAGCTGTAGGGATGACAGTGTGTAGCTGTAGGGATGACAGTGTAGCTGTAGGGATGACAGTGTGTAGCTGTAGGGATGACAGTGTGTAGCTGTAGGGATGACAGTGTGTAGCTGTATGGATGACAGTGTGTAGCTATAGGGATGACAGTGTGTAGCTGTAGGGATGACAGTGTGTAGCTGTAGGGATGACAGTGTAGGGCTGTATGGATGACAGTGTGGAGCTGTAGGGATGACAGTGTGTAGCTGTAGGGATGAAAGTATGTAGCTGTAGGGATGACAGTGTAGAGCTGTAGGGATGACAGTGTGTAGCTGTAGGGATGACAGTGTGTAGCTGTATGGATGACAGTGTGTAGCTGTATGGATGACAGTGTTGAGCTGTAGGGATGAGAGTGTGTAGCTGTAGGGATGACAGTGTAGAGCTGTATGGATGACAGTGTGTAGCTGTATGGATGACAGTGTAGAGCTGTAGGGATGACAGTGTAGAGCTGTAGGGATGACAGTGTATAGATGTATGGATGACAGTGTGTAGCTGTAGGGATGACAGTGTAGAGCTGTATGGATGACAGTGTAGAGCTGTAGGGATGACAGTGTGTAGCTGTAGGGATGACAGTGTGTAGCTGTATGGATGACAGTGTGTAGCTGTAGGGATGACAGTGTGTAGCTGTAGGGATGACAGTGTAGAGCTGTATGGATGACAGTGTGTAGATGTAGGGATGACAGTGTGTAGCTGTAGGGATGACAGTGTGTAGCTGTAGGGATGACAGTGTGTAGCTGTAGGGATGACAGTGTGTAGCTGTAGGGATGACAGTGTAGAGCTGTATGGATGACAGTGTGTAGCTGTATGGATAACAGTGTGTAGCTGTAGGGATGACAGTGTGTAGCTGTATGAATGACAGTGTAGAGCTGTATGGATGACAGTGTGTAGCTGTAGGGATGACAGTGTGTAGCTGTAGGGATGACAGTGTGTAGCTGTATGGATGACAGTGTGTAGCTGTAGGGATGACAGTGTGTAGCTGTAGGGATGACAGTGTGTAGCTGTAGGGATGGCAGTGTGTAGCTGTAGGGATGACAGTGTGTAGCTGTAGGGATGACAGTGTGTAGCTGTAGGGATGACAGTGTGTAGCTGTAGGGATGACAGTGTAGAGCTGTATGGATGACAGTGTGTAGCTGTATGGATAACAGTGTGTAGCTGTAGGGATGACAGTGTGTAGCTGTATGGATGACAGTGTAGAGCTGTATGGATGACAGTGTGTAGCTGTAGGGATGACAGTGTGTAGCTGTATGGATGACAGTGTAGAGCTGTATGGATGACAGTGTGTAGCTGTAGGGATGACAGTGTGTAGCTGTAGGGATGACAGTGTAGAGCTGTAGGGATGACAGTGTAGAGCTGTAGGGATGACAGTGTGTAGCTGTAGGGATGACAGTGTGTAGCTGTAGGGATGACAGTGTAGAGCCGTAGGGATGACAGTGTGTAGCTGTAGGGATGACAGTGTGTAGCTGTAGGGATGACAGTGTGTAGCTGTATGGATGACAGTGTGTAACTGTAGGGATGACAGTGTGTAGCTGTATGGATGACAGTGTGTAGCTGTAGGGATGACAGTGTGTAGCTGTAGGGATGACAGTGTGTAGCTGTAGGGATGACCGTGTGTAGCTGTAGGGATGACAGTGTGTAGCTGTATGGATGACAGTGTGGAGATATAGGGATGACAGTGTGTAGCTGTAGGGATGACAGTGTAGAGCTGTATGGATGACAGTGTGGAGCTGTATGGATGACAGTGTGTAGCTGTAGGGATGACAGTGTGTAGCTGTAGGGATGACAGTGTGTAGCTGTAGGGATGACAGTGTGTAGCTGTAGGGATGACAGTGTAGAGCTGTAGGGATGACAGTGTGTAGCTGTAGGGATGACAGTGTAGAGCTGTAGGGATGACAGTGTGTAGCTGTATGGATGACAGTGTAGAGCTGTAGGGATGACAGTGTAGAGCTGTAGGGATGACAGTGTGTAGCTGTATGGATGACAGTGTGTAGCTGTAGGGATGACAGTGTAGAGCTGTAGGGATGACAGTGTGTAGCTGTATGGATGACAGTGTAGAGCTGTATGGATGACAGTGTGTAGCTGTAGGGATGACAGTGTGTAGCTGTAGGGATGACAGTGTAGAGCTGTAGGGATGACAGTGTAGAGCTGTAGGGATGACAGTGTGTAGCTGTAGGGATGACAGTGTGTAGCTGTAGGGATGACAGTGTAGAGCTGTAGGGATGACAGTGTGTAGCTGTAGGGATGACAGTGTGTAGCTGTAGGGATGAGAGTGTGTAGCTGTAGGGATGACAGTGTAGAGCTGTATGGATGACAGTGTGTAGCTGTATGGATGACAGTGTAGAGCTGTAGGGATGACAGTGTAGTGCTGTAGGGATGACAGTGTGTAGCTGTATGGATGACAGTGTGTAGATGTAGGGATGACAGTGTGTAGCTGTATGGATGACAGTGTGTAGCTGTAGGGATGACAGTGTGTAGCTGTATGGATGACAGTGTGTAGCTGTAGGGATGACAGTGTGTAGCTGTAGGGATGACAGTGTAGCTGTAGGGATGACAGTGTGTAGCTGTAGGGATGACAGTGTGTAGCTGTAGGGATGACAGTGTGTAGCTGTATGGATGACAGTGTGTAGCTATAGGGATGACAGTGTGTAGCTGTAGGGATGACAGTGTGTAGCTGTAGGGATGACAGTGTAGGGCTGTATGGATGACAGTGTGGAGCTGTAGGGATGACAGTGTGTAGCTGTAGGGATGAAAGTATGTAGCTGTAGGGATGACAGTGTAGAGCTGTAGGGATGACAGTGTGTAGCTGTAGGGATGACAGTGTGTAGCTGTATGGATGACAGTGTGTAGCTGTATGGATGACAGTGTTGAGCTGTAGGGATGAGAGTGTGTAGCTGTAGGGATGACAGTGTAGAGCTGTATGGATGACAGTGTGTAGCTGTATGGATGACAGTGTAGAGCTGTAGGGATGACAGTGTAGAGCTGTAGGGATGACAGTGTATAGATGTATGGATGACAGTGTGTAGCTGTAGGGATGACAGTGTAGAGCTGTATGGATGACAGTGTAGAGCTGTAGGGATGACAGTGTGTAGCTGTAGGGATGACAGTGTGTAGCTGTATGGATGACAGTGTGTAGCTGTAGGGATGACAGTGTGTAGCTGTAGGGATGACAGTGTAGAGCTGTATGGATGACAGTGTGTAGATGTAGGGATGACAGTGTGTAGCTGTAGGGATGACAGTGTGTAGCTGTAGGGATGACAGTGTGTAGCTGTAGGGATGACAGTGTGTAGCTGTAGGGATGACAGTGTAGAGCTGTATGGATGACAGTGTGTAGCTGTATGGATAACAGTGTGTAGCTGTAGGGATGACAGTGTGTAGCTGTATGAATGACAGTGTAGAGCTGTATGGATGACAGTGTGTAGCTGTAGGGATGACAGTGTGTAGCTGTAGGGATGACAGTGTGTAGCTGTATGGATGACAGTGTAGAGCTGTATGGATGACAGTGTGTAGCTGTAGGGATGACAGTGTGTAGCTGTAGGGATGACAGTGTGTAGCTGTATGGATGACAGTGTAGAGCTGTAGGGATGACAGTGTGTAGCTGTAGGGATGACAGTGTGTAGCTGTAGGGATGACAGTGTAGAGCTGTAGGGATGACAGTGTGTAGCTGTATGGATGACAGTGTAGAGCTGTAGGGATGACAGTGTAGAGCTGTAGGGATGACAGTGTGTAGCTGTAGGGATGGCAGTGTGTAGCTGTAGGGATGACAGTGTGTAGCTGTAGGGATGACAGTGTGTAGCTGTATGGATGACAGTGTGTAGCTGTAGGGATGACAGTGTGTAGCTGTATGGATGACAGTGTGTAGCTGTATGGATGACAGTGTGTAGCTGTAGGGATGACAGTGTAGAGCTGTAGGGATGACAGTGTAGAGCTGTATAGATGACAGTGTAGAGCTGTATGGATGACAGTGTGTAGCTGTAGGAATGACAGTGTGTAGCTGTAGGGATGACAGTGTGTAGCTGTGGGGATGACAGTGTAGATCTGTAGGGATGACAGTGTGTAGCTGTAGGAATGACAGTGTGTAGCTGTAGGGATGACAGTGTGTAGCTGTGGGGATGACAGTGTAGAGCTGTAGGGATGACAGTGTGTAGCTGTATGGATGACAGTGTAGACATGTAGGGATGACAGTGTAGAGCTGTAGGGATGACAGTGTGTAGCTGTAGGGATGACAGTATGTAGCTGTAGGGATGACAGTGTAGAGCTGTAGGGATGACAGTGTGTAGCTGTATGGATGACAGTGTAGAGCTGTAGGGATGACAGTGTAGAGCTGTAGGGATGACAGTGTGTAGCTGTAGGGATGACAGTGTGTAGCTGTAGGGATGACAGTGTGTAGCTGTATGGATGACAGTGTGTAGCTGTAGGGATGACAGTGTAGAGCTGTGGGGATGACAGTGTAGAGCTGTAGGGATGACAGTGTAGCTGTAGGGATGACACTGTAGAGCTGTATGGATGACAGTGTAGAGCTGTAGGGATGACAGTGTAGAGCTGTAGGGATGACAGTGTGTAGCTGTAGGGATGACAGTGTAGAGCTGTAGGGATGACAGTGTAGCTGTAGGGATGACACTGTAGAGCTGTATGGATGACAGTGTAGAGCTGTAGGGATGACAGTGTAGAGCTGTAGGGATGACAGTGTGTAGCTGTAGGGATGACAGTGTGTAGCTGTAGGGATGACAGTGTTGAGCTGTAGGGATGACAGTGTGTAGCTGTAGGGATGACAGTGTGTAGCTGTAGGGAGCTGTAGGGATGACAGTGTAGAGCTGTAGGGATGACAGTGTGTAGCTGTAGGGATGACAGTGTGTAGCTGTAGGGATGACAGTGTGTAGCTGTAGGGATGACAGTGTGTAGCTGTAGGGATGACAGTGTAGAGCTGTAGGGATGACAGTGTAGAGCTGTATGGATGACAGTGTGTAGCTGTAGGGATGACAGTGTAGAGCTGTAGGGATGACAGTGTGTAGCTGTAGGGATGACAGTGTAGAGCTGTATGGATGACAGTGTGTAGCTGTATGGATGACAGTGTAGAGCTGTAGGGATGACAGTGTAGAGCTGTAGAGATGACAGTGTGTAGCTGTAGGGATGACAGTGTGTAGCTGTAGGGATGACAGTGTGTAGCTGTAGGGATGACATTGTAGAGCTGTAGGGATGACAGTGTGTAGCTGTAGGGATGACAGTGTAGAGCTGTATGGATGACAGTGTGTAGCTGTATGGATGACAGTGTAGAGCTGTAGGGATGACAGTGTAGAGCTGTAGAGATGACAGTGTGTAGCTGTAGGGATGACAGTGTAGAGCTGTAGAGATGACAGTGTGTAGCTGTAGGGATGACAGTGTGTAGCTGTAGGGATGACAGTGTGTAGCTGTAGGGATGACAGTGTGTAGCTGTAGGGATGACAGTGTGTAGCTGTAGGGATGACAGTGTAGAGCTGTAGGGATGACAGTGTAGAGCTGTATGGATGACAGTGTGTAGCTGTAGGGATGACAGTGTAGAGCTGTAGGGATGACAGTGTGTAGCTGTATGGATGACAGTGTAGAGCTGTAGGGATGACAGTGTAGAGCTGTAGAGATGACAGTGTGTAGCTGTAGGGATGACAGTGTGTAGCTGTAGGGATGACAGTGTAGAGCTGTATGGATGACAGTGTGTAGCTGTAGGGATGACAGTGTAGAGCTGTATGGATGACAGTGTAGCTGTAGGGATGACAGTGTAGAGCTGTAGGGATGACAGTGTAGAGCTGTAGGGATGACGGTGTGTAGCTGTAGGGATGACAGTGTGTATCTGTATGGATGACAGTGTGTAGCTGTATGGATGACAGTGTGTAGCTGTATGGATGACAGTGTGTAGCTGTAGGGATGACAGTGTAGAGATGTAGGGATGACAGTGTAGAGCTGTATGGATGCCAGTGTGTAGCTGTAGGGATGACAGTGTGTAGCTGTAGGGATGACAGTGTGTAGCTGTATGGATGACAGTGTGTAGCTGTATGGATGACAGTGTGTAGCTGTAGGGATGACAGTGTAGAGCTGTATGGATGACAGTGTAGAGCTGTAGGGATGACAGTGTAGAGCTGTAGGGATGACAGTGTGTAGCTGTAGGGATGACAGTGTAGAGCTGTATGGATGACAGTGTAGAGCTGTATGGATGACAGTGTAGATCTGTAGGGATGACAGTGTGTAGCTGTAGGGATGACAGTGTGTAGCTGTAGGGATGACAGTGTAGAGCTGTAGGGATGACAGTGTGTAGCTGTAGGGATGACAGTGTGTAGCTGTAGGGATGACAGTGTAGCTGTAGGGATGACAGTGTAGAGCTGTAGGGATGACAGTGTGTAGCTGTAGGAATGACAGTGTGTAGCTGTAGGGATGACAGTGTGTAGCTGTAGGGATGACAGTGTAGAGCTGTAGGGATGACAGTGTGTAGCTGTAGGGATGACAGTGTGTAGCTGTAGGGATGACAGTGTAGAGCTGTAGGGATGACAGTGTGTAGCTGTAGGGATGACAGTGTAGAGCTGTATGGATGACAGTGTAGAGCTGTATGGATGACAGTGTAGATCTGTACGGATGACAGTGTGTAGCTGTAGGAATGACAGTGTGTAGCTGTAGGGATGACAGTGTGTAGCTGTAGGGATGACAGTGTGTAGCTGTAGGGATGACAGTGTGTAGCTGTAGGGATGACAGTGTGTAGCTGTAGGGATGACAGTGTGTAGCTGTAGGGATGACAGTGTAGAGCTGTAGGGATGACAGTGTAGAGATGTAGGGATGACAGTGTAGAGCTGTAGGGATGACAGTGTGTAGCTGTAGGGATGACAGTGTGTAGCTGTAGGGATGACAGTGTGTAGCTGTAGGGATGACAGTGTGTAGCTGTAGGGATGACAGTGTAGAGCTGTAGGGATGACAGTGTAGAGATGTAGGGATGACAGTGTGTAGCTGTAGGGATGACAGTGTGTAGCTGTAGGGATGACAGTGTAGAGCTGTAGGGATGACAGTGTGTAGCTGTAGGGATGACAGTGTAGAGCTGTATGGATGACAGTGTAGATCTGTAGGGATGACAGTGTAGAGCTGTAGGGATGACAGTGTGTAGCTGTAGGGATGACAGTGTGTAGCTGTAGGGATGACAGTGTAGAGCTGTAGGGATGACAGTGTGTAGCTGTATGGATGACAGTGTAGAGCTGTAGGGATGACAGTGTAGAGCTGTAGGGATGACAGTGTGTAGCTGTAGGGATGACAGTGTGTAGCTGTAGGGATGACAGTGTGTAGCTGTATGGATGACAGTGTGTAGCTGTAGGGATGACAGTGTGTAGCTGTATGGATGACAGTGTGTAGCTGTATGGATGACAGTGTGTAGCTGTATGGATGACAGTGTGTAGCTGTAGGGATGACAGTGTAGAGCTGTAGGGATGACAGTGTAGAGCTGTATGGATGACAGTGTAGAGCTGTATGGATGACAGTGTAGATCTGTAGGGATGACAGTGTGTAGCTGTAGGAATGACAGTGTGTAGCTGTAGGGATGACAGTGTGTAGCTGTAGGGATGACAGTGTAGAGCTGTAGGGATGACAGTGTGTAGCTGTATGGATGACAGTGTAGATCTGTAGGGATGACAGTGTAGCGCTGTATGGATGACAGTGTGTAGCTGTAGGGATGACAGTGTGTAGCTGTAGGGATGACAGCGTAGAGCTGTAGGGATGACAGTGTGTAGCTGTATGGATGACAGTGTAGAGCTGTAGGGATGACAGTGTAGAGCTGTAGGGATGACAGTGTGTAGCTGTAGGGATGACAGTGTGTAGCTGTAGGGATGACAGTGTGTAGCTGTAGGGATGACAGTGTGTAGCTGTAGGGATGACAGTGTGTAGCTGTATGGATGACAGTGTAGAGCTGTAGGGATGACAGTGTGTAGCTGTAGGGATGACAGTGTAGCTGTAGGGATAACAGTGTGTAGCTGTATGGATGACAGTGTGTAGCTGTAGGGATGACAGTGTGTAGCTGTAGGGATGACAATGTGTAGCTGTATGGATGACAGTGTATAGCTGTATGGATGACAGTGTGTAGCTGTAGGGATGACAGTGTAGAGCTGTATGGATGACAGTGTGTAGCTGTAGGGATGACAGTGTGTAGCTGTAGGGATGACAGTGTGGAGCTGTAGGGATGACAGTGTGTAGCTGTAGGGATGACAGTGTAGAGCTGTAGGGATGACAGTGTAGAGCTGTAGGGCTGACAGTGTGTAGCTGTAGGGATGACAGTGTGTAGCTGTAGGGATGACAGTGTAGAGCTGTAGGGATGACAGTGTAGCTGTATGGATGACAGTGTGTAGCTGTAGGGATGACAGTGTAGAGCTGTAGGGATGACAGTGTAGAGCTGTAGGGATGACAGTGTAGCTGTATGGATGACAGTGTGTAGCTGTAGGGATGACAGTGTGTAGCTGTAGGGATGACAGTGTGTAGCTGTAGGGATGACAGTGTGTAGCTGTAGGGATGACAGTGTAGAGCTGTATGGATGACAGTGTGTAGCTGTAGGGATGACAGTGTGTAGCTGTAGGGATGGCAGTGTGTAGCTGTAGGGATGACAGTGTGTAGCTGTAGGGATGACAGTGTGTAGCTGTAGGGATGACAGTGTGTAGCTGTAGGGATGACAGTGTAGAGCTGTATGGATGACAGTGTGTAGCTGTATGGATAACAGTGTGTAGCTGTAGGGATGACAGTGTGTAGCTGTATGGATGACAGTGTAGAGCTGTATGGATGACAGTGTGTAGCTGTAGGGATGACAGTGTGTAGCTGTAGGGATGACAGTGTGTAGCTGTATGGATGACAGTGTAGAGCTGTATGGATGACAGTGTGTAGCTGTAGGGATGACAGTGTGTAGCTGTAGGGATGACAGTGTAGAGCTGTAGGGATGACAGTGTAGAGCTGTAGGGATGACAGTGTAGAGATGTAGGGATGACAGTGTGTAGCTGTAGGGATGACAGTGTAGAGCCGTAGGGATGACAGTGTGTAGCTGTAGGGATGACAGTGTGTAGCTGTAGGGATGACAGTGTGTAGCTGTATGGATGACAGTGTGTAGCTGTAGGGATGACAGTGTGTAGCTGTATGGATGACAGTGTGTAGCTGTAGGGATGACAGTGTGTAGCTGTAGGGATGACAGTGTGTAGCTGTAGGGATGACCGTGTGTAGCTGTAGGGATGACAGTGTGTAGCTGTATGGATGACAGTGTGGAGATATAGGGATGACAGTGTGTAGCTGTAGGGATGACAGTGTAGAGCTGTATGGATGACAGTGTGGAGCTGTATGGATGACAGTGTGTAGCTGTAGGGATGACAGTGTGTAGCTGTAGGGATGACAGTGTGTAGCTGTAGGGATGACAGTGTGTAGCTGTATGGATGACAGTGTGTAGCTGTAGGGATGACAGTGTAGAGCTGTAGGGATGACAGTGTGTAGCTGTAGGGATGACAGTGTAGAGCTGTAGGGATGACAGTGTGTAGCTGTATGGATGACAGTGTAGAGCTGTAGGGATGACAGTGTAGAGCTGTAGGGATGACAGTGTGTAGCTGTATGGATGACAGTGTAGAGCTGTAGGGATGACAGTGTGTAGCTGTATGGATGACAGTGTAGAGCTGTAGGGATGACAGTGTAGAGCTGTAGGGATGACAGTGTGTAGCTGTATGGATGACAGTGTAGAGCTGTAGGGATGACAGTGTAGAGCTGTATGGATGACAGTGTGTAGCTGTAGGGATGACAGTGTAGAGCTGTATGGATGACAGTGTGTAGCTGTAGGGATGACAGTGTGTAGCTGTAGGGATGACAGTGTAGAGCTGTAGGGATGACAGTGTAGAGCTGTAGGGATGACAGTGTGTAGCTGTAGGGATGACAGTGTGTAGCTGTATGGATGACAGTGTGTAGCTGTAGGGATGACAGTGTGTAGCTGTAGGGATGGCAGTGTGTAGCTGTAGGGATGACAGTGTGTAGCTGTAGGGATGACAGTGTGTAGCTGTAGGGATGACAGTGTGTAGCTGTAGGGATGACAGTGTAGAGCTGTATGGATGACAGTGTGTAGCTGTATGGATAACAGTGTGTAGCTGTAGGGATGACAGTGTGTAGCTGTATGGATGACAGTGTAGAGCTGTATGGATGACAGTGTGTAGCTGTAGGGATGACAGTGTGTAGCTGTATGGATGACAGTGTAGAGCTGTATGGATGACAGTGTGTAGCTGTAGGGATGACAGTGTGTAGCTGTAGGGATGACAGTGTAGAGCTGTAGGGATGACAGTGTAGAGCTGTAGGGATGACAGTGTGTAGCTGTAGGGATGACAGTGTGTAGCTGTAGGGATGACAGTGTAGAGCCGTAGGGATGACAGTGTGTAGCTGTAGGGATGACAGTGTGTAGCTGTAGGGATGACAGTGTGTAGCTGTATGGATGACAGTGTGTAACTGTAGGGATGACAGTGTGTAGCTGTATGGATGACAGTGTGTAGCTGTAGGGATGACAGTGTGTAGCTGTAGGGATGACAGTGTGTAGCTGTAGGGATGACCGTGTGTAGCTGTAGGGATGACAGTGTGTAGCTGTATGGATGACAGTGTGGAGATATAGGGATGACAGTGTGTAGCTGTAGGGATGACAGTGTAGAGCTGTATGGATGACAGTGTGGAGCTGTATGGATGACAGTGTGTAGCTGTAGGGATGACAGTGTGTAGCTGTAGGGATGACAGTGTGTAGCTGTAGGGATGACAGTGTGTAGCTGTATGGATGACAGTGTGTAGCTGTAGGGATGACAGTGTAGAGCTGTAGGGATGACAGTGTGTAGCTGTAGGGATGACAGTGTAGAGCTGTAGGGATGACAGTGTGTAGCTGTATGGATGACAGTGTAGAGCTGTAGGGATGACAGTGTAGAGCTGTAGGGATGACAGTGTGTAGCTGTATGGATGACAGTGTGTAGCTGTAGGGATGACAGTGTAGAGCTGTAGGGATGACAGTGTGTAGCTGTATGGATGACAGTGTAGAGCTGTATGGATGACAGTGTGTAGCTGTAGGGATGACAGTGTGTAGCTGTAGGGATGACAGTGTAGAGCTGTAGGGATGACAGTGTAGAGCTGTAGGGATGACAGTGTGTAGCTGTAGGGATGACAGTGTGTAGCTGTAGGGATGACAGTGTAGAGCTGTAGGGATGACAGTGTGTAGCTGTAGGGATGACAGTGTGTAGCTGTAGGGATGAGAGTGTGTAGCTGTAGGGATGACAGTGTAGAGCTGTATGGATGACAGTGTGTAGCTGTATGGATGACAGTGTAGAGCTGTAGGGATGACAGTGTAGTGCTGTAGGGATGACAGTGTGTAGCTGTATGGATGACAGTGTGTAGATGTAGGGATGACAGTGTGTAGCTGTATGGATGACAGTGTGTAGCTGTAGGGATGACAGTGTGTAGCTGTATGGATGACAGTGTGTAGCTGTAGGGATGACAGTGTGTAGCTGTAGGGATGACAGTGTAGCTGTAGGGATGACAGTGTGTAGCTGTAGGGATGACAGTGTGTAGCTGTAGGGATGACAGTGTGTAGCTGTATGGATGACAGTGTGTAGCTATAGGGATGACAGTGTGTAGCTGTAGGGATGACAGTGTGTAGCTGTAGGGATGACAGTGTAGGGCTGTATGGATGACAGTGTGGAGCTGTAGGGATGACAGTGTGTAGCTGTAGGGATGAAAGTATGTAGCTGTAGGGATGACAGTGTAGAGCTGTAGGGATGACAGTGTGTAGCTGTAGGGATGACAGTGTGTAGCTGTATGGATGACAGTGTGTAGCTGTATGGATGACAGTGTTGAGCTGTAGGGATGAGAGTGTGTAGCTGTAGGGATGACAGTGTAGAGCTGTATGGATGACAGTGTGTAGCTGTATGGATGACAGTGTAGAGCTGTAGGGATGACAGTGTAGAGCTGTAGGGATGACAGTGTATAGATGTATGGATGACAGTGTGTAGCTGTAGGGATGACAGTGTAGAGCTGTATGGATGACAGTGTAGAGCTGTAGGGATGACAGTGTGTAGCTGTAGGGATGACAGTGTGTAGCTGTATGGATGACAGTGTGTAGCTGTAGGGATGACAGTGTGTAGCTGTAGGGATGACAGTGTAGAGCTGTATGGATGACAGTGTGTAGATGTAGGGATGACAGTGTGTAGCTGTAGGGATGACAGTGTGTAGCTGTAGGGATGACAGTGTGTAGCTGTAGGGATGACAGTGTGTAGCTGTAGGGATGACAGTGTAGAGCTGTATGGATGACAGTGTGTAGCTGTATGGATAACAGTGTGTAGCTGTAGGGATGACAGTGTGTAGCTGTATGAATGACAGTGTAGAGCTGTATGGATGACAGTGTGTAGCTGTAGGGATGACAGTGTGTAGCTGTAGGGATGACAGTGTGTAGCTGTATGGATGACAGTGTAGAGCTGTATGGATGACAGTGTGTAGCTGTAGGGATGACAGTGTGTAGCTGTAGGGATGACAGTGTGTAGCTGTATGGATGACAGTGTAGAGCTGTAGGGATGACAGTGTGTAGCTGTAGGGATGACAGTGTGTAGCTGTAGGGATGACAGTGTAGAGCTGTAGGGATGACAGTGTGTAGCTGTATGGATGACAGTGTAGAGCTGTAGGGATGACAGTGTAGAGCTGTAGGGATGACAGTGTGTAGCTGTAGGGATGGCAGTGTGTAGCTGTAGGGATGACAGTGTGTAGCTGTAGGGATGACAGTGTGTAGCTGTATGGATGACAGTGTGTAGCTGTAGGGATGACAGTGTGTAGCTGTATGGATGACAGTGTGTAGCTGTATGGATGACAGTGTGTAGCTGTAGGGATGACAGTGTAGAGCTGTAGGGATGACAGTGTAGAGCTGTATAGATGACAGTGTAGAGCTGTATGGATGACAGTGTGTAGCTGTAGGAATGACAGTGTGTAGCTGTAGGGATGACAGTGTGTAGCTGTGGGGATGACAGTGTAGATCTGTAGGGATGACAGTGTGTAGCTGTAGGAATGACAGTGTGTAGCTGTAGGGATGACAGTGTGTAGCTGTGGGGATGACAGTGTAGAGCTGTAGGGATGACAGTGTGTAGCTGTATGGATGACAGTGTAGACATGTAGGGATGACAGTGTAGAGCTGTAGGGATGACAGTGTGTAGCTGTAGGGATGACAGTATGTAGCTGTAGGGATGACAGTGTAGAGCTGTAGGGATGACAGTGTGTAGCTGTATGGATGACAGTGTAGAGCTGTAGGGATGACAGTGTAGAGCTGTAGGGATGACAGTGTGTAGCTGTAGGGATGACAGTGTGTAGCTGTAGGGATGACAGTGTGTAGCTGTATGGATGACAGTGTGTAGCTGTAGGGATGACAGTGTAGAGCTGTGGGGATGACAGTGTAGAGCTGTAGGGATGACAGTGTAGCTGTAGGGATGACACTGTAGAGCTGTATGGATGACAGTGTAGAGCTGTAGGGATGACAGTGTAGAGCTGTAGGGATGACAGTGTGTAGCTGTAGGGATGACAGTGTAGAGCTGTAGGGATGACAGTGTAGCTGTAGGGATGACACTGTAGAGCTGTATGGATGACAGTGTAGAGCTGTAGGGATGACAGTGTAGAGCTGTAGGGATGACAGTGTGTAGCTGTAGGGATGACAGTGTGTAGCTGTAGGGATGACAGTGTTGAGCTGTAGGGATGACAGTGTGTAGCTGTAGGGATGACAGTGTGTAGCTGTAGGGAGCTGTAGGGATGACAGTGTAGAGCTGTAGGGATGACAGTGTGTAGCTGTAGGGATGACAGTGTGTAGCTGTAGGGATGACAGTGTGTAGCTGTAGGGATGACAGTGTGTAGCTGTAGGGATGACAGTGTAGAGCTGTAGGGATGACAGTGTAGAGCTGTATGGATGACAGTGTGTAGCTGTAGGGATGACAGTGTAGAGCTGTAGGGATGACAGTGTGTAGCTGTAGGGATGACAGTGTAGAGCTGTATGGATGACAGTGTGTAGCTGTATGGATGACAGTGTAGAGCTGTAGGGATGACAGTGTAGAGCTGTAGAGATGACAGTGTGTAGCTGTAGGGATGACAGTGTGTAGCTGTAGGGATGACAGTGTGTAGCTGTAGGGATGACATTGTAGAGCTGTAGGGATGACAGTGTGTAGCTGTAGGGATGACAGTGTAGAGCTGTATGGATGACAGTGTGTAGCTGTATGGATGACAGTGTAGAGCTGTAGGGATGACAGTGTAGAGCTGTAGAGATGACAGTGTGTAGCTGTAGGGATGACAGTGTAGAGCTGTAGAGATGACAGTGTGTAGCTGTAGGGATGACAGTGTGTAGCTGTAGGGATGACAGTGTGTAGCTGTAGGGATGACAGTGTGTAGCTGTAGGGATGACAGTGTGTAGCTGTAGGGATGACAGTGTAGAGCTGTAGGGATGACAGTGTAGAGCTGTATGGATGACAGTGTGTAGCTGTAGGGATGACAGTGTAGAGCTGTAGGGATGACAGTGTGTAGCTGTATGGATGACAGTGTAGAGCTGTAGGGATGACAGTGTAGAGCTGTAGAGATGACAGTGTGTAGCTGTAGGGATGACAGTGTGTAGCTGTAGGGATGACAGTGTAGAGCTGTATGGATGACAGTGTGTAGCTGTAGGGATGACAGTGTAGAGCTGTATGGATGACAGTGTAGCTGTAGGGATGACAGTGTAGAGCTGTAGGGATGACAGTGTAGAGCTGTAGGGATGACGGTGTGTAGCTGTAGGGATGACAGTGTGTATCTGTATGGATGACAGTGTGTAGCTGTATGGATGACAGTGTGTAGCTGTATGGATGACAGTGTGTAGCTGTAGGGATGACAGTGTAGAGCTGTAGGGATGACAGTGTAGAGCTGTATGGATGCCAGTGTGTAGCTGTAGGGATGACAGTGTGTAGCTGTAGGGATGACAGTGTGTAGCTGTATGGATGACAGTGTGTAGCTGTATGGATGACAGTGTGTAGCTGTAGGGATGACAGTGTAGAGCTGTATGGATGACAGTGTAGAGCTGTAGGGATGACAGTGTAGAGCTGTAGGGATGACAGTGTGTAGCTGTAGGGATGACAGTGTAGAGCTGTATGGATGACAGTGTAGAGCTGTATGGATGACAGTGTAGATCTGTAGGGATGACAGTGTGTAGCTGTAGGGATGACAGTGTGTAGCTGTAGGGATGACAGTGTAGAGCTGTAGGGATGACAGTGTGTAGCTGTAGGGATGACAGTGTGTAGCTGTAGGGATGACAGTGTAGCTGTAGGGATGACAGTGTAGAGCTGTAGGGATGACAGTGTGTAGCTGTAGGAATGACAGTGTGTAGCTGTAGGGATGACAGTGTGTAGCTGTAGGGATGACAGTGTAGAGCTGTAGGGATGACAGTGTGTAGCTGTAGGGATGACAGTGTGTAGCTGTAGGGATGACAGTGTAGAGCTGTAGGGATGACAGTGTGTAGCTGTAGGGATGACAGTGTAGAGCTGTATGGATGACAGTGTAGAGCTGTATGGATGACAGTGTAGATCTGTACGGATGACAGTGTGTAGCTGTAGGAATGACAGTGTGTAGCTGTAGGGATGACAGTGTGTAGCTGTAGGGATGACAGTGTGTAGCTGTAGGGATGACAGTGTGTAGCTGTAGGGATGACAGTGTGTAGCTGTAGGGATGACAGTGTGTAGCTGTAGGGATGACAGTGTAGAGCTGTAGGGATGACAGTGTAGAGATGTAGGGATGACAGTGTAGAGCTGTAGGGATGACAGTGTGTAGCTGTAGGGATGACAGTGTGTAGCTGTAGGGATGACAGTGTGTAGCTGTAGGGATGACAGTGTGTAGCTGTAGGGATGACAGTGTAGAGCTGTAGGGATGACAGTGTAGAGATGTAGGGATGACAGTGTGTAGCTGTAGGGATGACAGTGTGTAGCTGTAGGGATGACAGTGTAGAGCTGTAGGGATGACAGTGTGTAGCTGTAGGGATGACAGTGTAGAGCTGTATGGATGACAGTGTAGATCTGTAGGGATGACAGTGTAGAGCTGTAGGGATGACAGTGTGTAGCTGTAGGGATGACAGTGTGTAGCTGTAGGGATGACAGTGTAGAGCTGTAGGGATGACAGTGTGTAGCTGTATGGATGACAGTGTAGAGCTGTAGGGATGACAGTGTAGAGCTGTAGGGATGACAGTGTGTAGCTGTAGGGATGACAGTGTGTAGCTGTAGGGATGACAGTGTGTAGCTGTATGGATGACAGTGTGTAGCTGTAGGGATGACAGTGTGTAGCTGTATGGATGACAGTGTGTAGCTGTATGGATGACAGTGTGTAGCTGTATGGATGACAGTGTGTAGCTGTAGGGATGACAGTGTAGAGCTGTAGGGATGACAGTGTAGAGCTGTATGGATGACAGTGTAGAGCTGTATGGATGACAGTGTAGATCTGTAGGGATGACAGTGTGTAGCTGTAGGAATGACAGTGTGTAGCTGTAGGGATGACAGTGTGTAGCTGTAGGGATGACAGTGTAGAGCTGTAGGGATGACAGTGTGTAGCTGTATGGATGACAGTGTAGATCTGTAGGGATGACAGTGTAGCGCTGTATGGATGACAGTGTGTAGCTGTAGGGATGACAGTGTGTAGCTGTAGGGATGACAGCGTAGAGCTGTAGGGATGACAGTGTGTAGCTGTATGGATGACAGTGTAGAGCTGTAGGGATGACAGTGTAGAGCTGTAGGGATGACAGTGTGTAGCTGTAGGGATGACAGTGTGTAGCTGTAGGGATGACAGTGTGTAGCTGTAGGGATGACAGTGTAGAGCTGTAGGGATGACAGTGTAGAGCTGTAGGGATGACAGTGTAGAGCTGTAGGGATGACAGTGTAGCTGTAGGGATGACACTGTAGAGCTGTATGGATGACAGTGTAGAGCTGTAGGGATGACAGTGTGTAGCTGTAGGGATGACAGTGTTGAGCTGTAGGGATGACAGTGTGTAGCTGTAGGGATGACAGTGTAGAGCTGTATGGATGACAGTGTAGAGCTGTAGGGATGACAGTGTAGAGCTGTAGGGATGACAGTGTGTAGCTGTAGGGATGACAGTGTGTAGCTGTAGGGATGACAGTGTAGAGCTGTAGGGATGACAGTGTGTAGCTGTAGGGATGACAGTGTGTAGCTGTAGGGATGACAGTGTGTAGCTGTAGGGATGACAGTGTAGAGCTGTAGGGATGACAGTGTGTAGCTGTAGGGATGACAGTGTGTAGCTGTAGGGATGACAGTGTGTAGCTGTAGGGATGACAGTGTGTAGCTGTAGGGATGACAGTGTAGAGCTGTAGGGATGACAGTGTAGAGCTGTAGGGATGACAGTGTAGAGCTGTATGGATGAGAGTGTGTAGCTGTAGGGATGACAGTGTAGAGCTGTATGGATGACAGTGTGTAGCTGTATGGATGACAGTGTGTAGCTGTATGGATGACAGTGTAGAGCTGTAGGGATGACAGTGTAGAGCTGTAGGGATGACAGTGTAGAGCTGTATGGATGACAGTGTAGAGCTGTAGGGATGACAGTGTGTAGCTGTATGGATGACAGTGTAGAGCTGTAGGGATGACAGTGTGTAGCTGTAGGGATGACAGTGTAGAGCTGTAGGGATGACAGTGTGTAGCTGTATGGATGACAGTGTAGAGCTGTAGGGATGACAGTGTAGAGCTGTATGGATGACAGTGTGTAGCTGTAGGGATGACAGTGTAGAGCTGTATGGATGACAGTGTGTAGCTGTAGGGATGACAGTGTAGAGCTGTATGGATGACAGTGTGTAGCTGTAGGGATGACAGTGTAGAGCTGTATGGATGACAGTGTAGAGCTGTATGGATGACAGTGTAGCTGTAGGGATGACAGTGTAGAGCTGTAGGGATGACAGTGTAGAGCTGTATGGATGGCAGTGTGTAGCTGTATGGATGACAGTGTAGAGCTGTAGGGATGACAGTGTAGCTGTAGGGATGACAGTGTAGAGCTGTAGGGATGACAGTGTAGAGCTGTATGGATGACAGTGTAGCTGTAGGGATGACAGTGTAGAGCTGTAGGGATGACAGTGTAGAGCTGTATGGATGACAGTGTAGAGCTGTAGGGATGACAGTGTAGAGATGTAGGGATGACAGTGTGTAGCTGTAGGGATGACAGTGTGTAGCTGTAGGGATGACAGTGTGTAGCTGTAGGGATGACAGTGTGTAGCTGTATGGATGACAGTGTAGAGCTGTAGGGATGCCAGTGTGTAGCTGTAGGGATGACAGTGTAGAGCTGTAGGGATGACAGTGTAGAGCTGTAGGGATGACAGTGTAGAGCTGTAGGGATGACAGTGTGTAGCTGTAGGGATGACAGTGTAGAGCTGTAGGGATGACAGTGTAGAGCTGTAGGGATGACAGTGTAGCTGTATGGATGACAGTGTGTAGCTGTAGGGATGACAGTGTGTAGCTGTAGGGATGACAGTGTGTAGCTGTAGGGATGACAGTGTAGGGATGACAGTGTAGGGATGACAGTGTGTAGCTGTAGGGATGACAGTGTGTAGCTGTAGGGATGACAGTGTAGAGCTGTATGGATGACAGTGTGTAGCTGTAGGGATGACAGTGTGTAGCTGTAGGGATGACAGTGTGTAGCTGTAGGGATGACAGTGTGTAGCTGTATGGATGACAGTGTGTAGCTGTAGGGATGACAGTGTAGAGCTGTATGGATGACAGTGTGTAGCTGTAGGGATGACAGTGTGTAGCTGTAGGGATGACAGTGTGGAGCTGTAGGGATGACAGTGTGTAGCTCTAGTGATGACAGTGTAGAGCTGTAGGGATGACAGTGTAGAGCTGTAGGGATGACAGTGTGTAGCTGTAGGGATGACAGTGTAGAGCTGTAGGGATGACAGTGTAGAGCTGTAGGGATGACAGTGTAGCTGTATGGATGACAGTGTGTAGCTGTAGGGATGACAGTGTGTAGCTGTAGGGATGACAGTGTGTAGCTGTAGGGATGACAGTGTAGGGATGACAGTGTAGGGATGACAGTGTGTAGCTGTAGGGATGACAGTGTGTAGCTGTAGGGATGACAGTGTAGAGCTGTATGGATGACAGTGTGTAGCTGTAGGGATGACAGTGTGTAGCTGTAGGGATGACAGTGTGTAGCTGTAGGGATGACAGTGTGTAGCTGTAGGGATGACAGTGTGTAGCTGTAGGGATGACAGTGTAGAGCTGTATGGATGACAGTGTGTAGCTGTATGGATAACAGTGTGTAGCTGTAGGGATGACAGTGTGTAGCTGTATGGATGACAGTGTAGAGCTGTATGGATGACAGTGTGTAGCTGTAGGGATGACAGTGTGTAGCTGTAGGGATGACAGTGTGAAGCTGTATGGATGACAGTGTAGAGCTGTATGGATGACAGTGTGTAGCTGTAGGGATGACAGTGTGTAGCTGTAGGGATGACAGTGTGTAGCTGTAGGGATGACAGTGTAGAGCTGTAGGGATGACAGTGTAGAGCTGTAGGGATGACAGTGTGTAGCTGTAGGGATGACAGTGTGTAGCTGTAGAGATGACAGTGTAGAGCTGTAGGGATGACAGTGTGTAGCTGTAGGGATGACAGTGTGTAGCTGTATGGATGACAGTGTGTAGCTGTAGGGATGACAGTGTAGAGCTGTAGGGATGACAGTGTAGAGCTGTATGGATGACAGTGTGTAGCTGTAGGGATGACAGTGTGTAGCTGTAGGGATGACAGTGTGTAGCTGTATGGATGACAGTGTGTAGCTGTATGGATGACAGTGTGTAGCTGTAGGGATGACAGTGTGTAGCTGTAGGGATGACAGTGTAGAGCTGTATGGATGACAGTGTAGAGCTGTATGGATGACAGTGTAGATCTGTAGGGATGACAGTGTGTAGCTGTAGGGATGACAGTGTGTAGCTGTAGGGATGACAGTGTAGAGCTGTAGGGATGACAGTGTGTAGCTGTAGGGATGACAGTGTGTAGCTGTAGGGATGACAGTGTAGCTGTAGGGATGACAGTGTAAAGCTGTAGGGATGACAGTGTGTAGCTGTAGGAATGACAGTGTGTAGCTGTAGGGATGACAGTGTGTAGCTGTAGGGATGACAGTGTAGAGCTGTAGGGATGACAGTGTGTAGCTGTATGGATGACAGTGTGTAGCTATAGGGATGACAGTGTGTAGCTGTAGGGATGACAGTGTGTAGCTGTAGGGATGACAGTGTGTAGCTGTATGGATGACAGTGTGTAGCTATAGGGATGACAGTGTGTAGCTGTAGTGATGACAGTGTGTAGCTGTAGGGATGACAGTGTAGAGCTGTAGGGATGACAGTGTAGAGCTGTATGGATGACAGTGTGGAGCTGTAGGGATGACAGTGTGTAGCTGTTGGGATGACAGTATGTAGCTGTAGGGATGACAGTGTAGAGCTGTAGGGATGACAGTGTAGAGCTGTAGGGATGACAGTGTGTAGCTGTAGGGATGACAGTGTAGAGCTGTATGGATGACAGTGTGTAGCTGTAGGGATGACAGTGTAGAGCTGTATGGATGACAGTGTAGCTGTAGGGATGACAGTGTAGAGCTGTAGGGATGACAGTGTAGAGCTGTAGGGATGACGGTGTGTAGCTGTAGGGATGACAGTGTGTATCTGTATGGATGACAGTGTGTAGCTGTATGGATGACAGTGTGTAGCTGTATGGATGACAGTGTGTAGCTGTAGGGATGACAGTGTAGAGCTGTAGGGATGACAGTGTAGAGCTGTATGGATGACAGTGTGTAGCTGTAGGGATGACAGTGTGTAGCTGTAGGGATGACAGTGTGTAGCTGTATGGATGACAGTGTGTAGCTGTATGGATGACAGTGTGTAGCTGTAGGGATGACAGTGTAGAGCTGTATGGATGACAGTGTAGAGCTGTAGGGATGACAGTGTAGAGCTGTAGGGATGACAGTGTGTAGCTGTAGGGATGACAGTGTAGAGCTGTATGGATGACAGTGTAGAGCTGTATGGATGACAGTGTAGATCTGTAGGGATGACAGTGTGTAGCTGTAGGGATGACAGTGTGTAGCTGTAGGGATGACAGTGTAGAGCTGTAGGGATGACAGTGTGTAGCTGTAGGGATGACAGTGTGTAGCTGTAGGGATGACAGTGTAGCTGTAGGGATGACAGTGTAGAGCTGTAGGGATGACAGTGTGTAGCTGTAGGAATGACAGTGTGTAGCTGTAGGGATGACAGTGTGTAGCTGTAGGGATGACAGTGTAGAGCTGTAGGGATGACAGTGTGTAGCTGTAGGGATGACAGTGTGTAGCTGTAGGGATGACAGTGTAGAGCTGTAGGGATGACAGTGTGTAGCTGTAGGGATGACAGTGTAGAGCTGTATGGATGACAGTGTAGAGCTGTATGGATGACAGTGTAGATCTGTACGGATGACAGTGTGTAGCTGTAGGAATGACAGTGTGTAGCTGTAGGGATGACAGTGTGTAGCTGTAGGGATGACAGTGTGTAGCTGTAGGGATGACAGTGTGTAGCTGTAGGGATGACAGTGTGTAGCTGTAGGGATGACAGTGTGTAGCTGTAGGGATGACAGTGTAGAGCTGTAGGGATGACAGTGTAGAGATGTAGGGATGACAGTGTAGAGCTGTAGGGATGACAGTGTGTAGCTGTAGGGATGACAGTGTGTAGCTGTAGGGATGACAGTGTGTAGCTGTAGGGATGACAGTGTGTAGCTGTAGGGATGACAGTGTAGAGCTGTAGGGATGACAGTGTAGAGATGTAGGGATGACAGTGTGTAGCTGTAGGGATGACAGTGTGTAGCTGTAGGGATGACAGTGTAGAGCTGTAGGGATGACAGTGTGTAGCTGTAGGGATGACAGTGTAGAGCTGTATGGATGACAGTGTAGATCTGTAGGGATGACAGTGTAGAGCTGTAGGGATGACAGTGTGTAGCTGTAGGGATGACAGTGTGTAGCTGTAGGGATGACAGTGTAGAGCTGTAGGGATGACAGTGTGTAGCTGTATGGATGACAGTGTAGAGCTGTAGGGATGACAGTGTAGAGCTGTAGGGATGACAGTGTGTAGCTGTAGGGATGACAGTGTGTAGCTGTAGGGATGACAGTGTGTAGCTGTATGGATGACAGTGTGTAGCTGTAGGGATGACAGTGTGTAGCTGTATGGATGACAGTGTGTAGCTGTATGGATGACAGTGTGTAGCTGTATGGATGACAGTGTGTAGCTGTAGGGATGACAGTGTAGAGCTGTAGGGATGACAGTGTAGAGCTGTATGGATGACAGTGTAGAGCTGTATGGATGACAGTGTAGATCTGTAGGGATGACAGTGTGTAGCTGTAGGAATGACAGTGTGTAGCTGTAGGGATGACAGTGTGTAGCTGTAGGGATGACAGTGTAGAGCTGTAGGGATGACAGTGTGTAGCTGTATGGATGACAGTGTAGATCTGTAGGGATGACAGTGTAGCGCTGTATGGATGACAGTGTGTAGCTGTAGGGATGACAGTGTGTAGCTGTAGGGATGACAGCGTAGAGCTGTAGGGATGACAGTGTGTAGCTGTATGGATGACAGTGTAGAGCTGTAGGGATGACAGTGTAGAGCTGTAGGGATGACAGTGTGTAGCTGTAGGGATGACAGTGTGTAGCTGTAGGGATGACAGTGTGTAGCTGTAGGGATGACAGTGTAGAGCTGTAGGGATGACAGTGTAGAGCTGTAGGGATGACAGTGTAGAGCTGTAGGGATGACAGTGTAGCTGTAGGGATGACACTGTAGAGCTGTATGGATGACAGTGTAGAGCTGTAGGGATGACAGTGTGTAGCTGTAGGGATGACAGTGTTGAGCTGTAGGGATGACAGTGTGTAGCTGTAGGGATGACAGTGTAGAGCTGTATGGATGACAGTGTAGAGCTGTAGGGATGACAGTGTAGAGCTGTAGGGATGACAGTGTGTAGCTGTAGGGATGACAGTGTGTAGCTGTAGGGATGACAGTGTAGAGCTGTAGGGATGACAGTGTGTAGCTGTAGGGATGACAGTGTGTAGCTGTAGGGATGACAGTGTGTAGCTGTAGGGATGACAGTGTAGAGCTGTAGGGATGACAGTGTGTAGCTGTAGGGATGACAGTGTGTAGCTGTAGGGATGACAGTGTGTAGCTGTAGGGATGACAGTGTGTAGCTGTAGGGATGACAGTGTAGAGCTGTAGGGATGACAGTGTAGAGCTGTAGGGATGACAGTGTAGAGCTGTATGGATGAGAGTGTGTAGCTGTAGGGATGACAGTGTAGAGCTGTATGGATGACAGTGTGTAGCTGTATGGATGACAGTGTGTAGCTGTATGGATGACAGTGTAGAGCTGTAGGGATGACAGTGTAGAGCTGTAGGGATGACAGTGTAGAGCTGTATGGATGACAGTGTAGAGCTGTAGGGATGACAGTGTGTAGCTGTATGGATGACAGTGTAGAGCTGTAGGGATGACAGTGTGTAGCTGTAGGGATGACAGTGTAGAGCTGTAGGGATGACAGTGTGTAGCTGTATGAATGACAGTGTAGAGCTGTAGGGATGACAGTGTAGAGCTGTATGGATGACAGTGTGTAGCTGTAGGGATGACAGTGTAGAGCTGTATGGATGACAGTGTGTAGCTGTAGGGATGACAGTGTAGAGCTGTATGGATGACAGTGTGTAGCTGTAGGGATGACAGTGTAGAGCTGTATGGATGACAGTGTAGAGCTGTATGGATGACAGTGTAGCTGTAGGGATGACAGTGTAGAGCTGTAGGGATGACAGTGTAGAGCTGTATGGATGGCAGTGTGTAGCTGTATGGATGACAGTGTAGAGCTGTAGGGATGACAGTGTAGCTGTAGGGATGACAGTGTAGAGCTGTAGGGATGACAGTGTAGAGCTGTATGGATGACAGTGTAGCTGTAGGGATGACAGTGTAGAGCTGTAGGGATGACAGTGTAGAGCTGTATGGATGACAGTGTAGAGCTGTAGGGATGACAGTGTAGAGATGTAGGGATGACAGTGTGTAGCTGTAGGGATGACAGTGTGTAGCTGTAGGGATGACAGTGTGTAGCTGTAGGGATGACAGTGTGTAGCTGTATGGATGACAGTGTAGAGCTGTAGGGATGCCAGTGTGTAGCTGTAGGGATGACAGTGTAGAGCTGTAGGGATGACAGTGTAGAGCTGTAGGGATGACAGTGTAGAGCTGTAGGGATGACAGTGTGTAGCTGTAGGGATGACAGTGTAGAGCTGTAGGGATGACAGTGTAGAGCTGTAGGGATGACAGTGTAGCTGTATGGATGACAGTGTGTAGCTGTAGGGATGACAGTGTGTAGCTGTAGGGATGACAGTGTGTAGCTGTAGGGATGACAGTGTAGGGATGACAGTGTAGGGATGACAGTGTGTAGCTGTAGGGATGACAGTGTGTAGCTGTAGGGATGACAGTGTAGAGCTGTATGGATGACAGTGTGTAGCTGTAGGGATGACAGTGTGTAGCTGTAGGGATGACAGTGTGTAGCTGTAGGGATGACAGTGTGTAGCTGTATGGATGACAGTGTGTAGCTGTAGGGATGACAGTGTAGAGCTGTATGGATGACAGTGTGTAGCTGTAGGGATGACAGTGTGTAGCTGTAGGGATGACAGTGTGGAGCTGTAGGGATGACAGTGTGTAGCTCTAGTGATGACAGTGTAGAGCTGTAGGGATGACAGTGTAGAGCTGTAGGGATGACAGTGTGTAGCTGTAGGGATGACAGTGTAGAGCTGTAGGGATGACAGTGTAGAGCTGTAGGGATGACAGTGTAGCTGTATGGATGACAGTGTGTAGCTGTAGGGATGACAGTGTGTAGCTGTAGGGATGACAGTGTGTAGCTGTAGGGATGACAGTGTAGGGATGACAGTGTAGGGATGACAGTGTGTAGCTGTAGGGATGACAGTGTGTAGCTGTAGGGATGACAGTGTAGAGCTGTATGGATGACAGTGTGTAGCTGTAGGGATGACAGTGTGTAGCTGTAGGGATGACAGTGTGTAGCTGTAGGGATGACAGTGTGTAGCTGTAGGGATGACAGTGTGTAGCTGTAGGGATGACAGTGTAGAGCTGTATGGATGACAGTGTGTAGCTGTATGGATAACAGTGTGTAGCTGTAGGGATGACAGTGTGTAGCTGTATGGATGACAGTGTAGAGCTGTATGGATGACAGTGTGTAGCTGTAGGGATGACAGTGTGTAGCTGTAGGGATGACAGTGTGAAGCTGTATGGATGACAGTGTAGAGCTGTATGGATGACAGTGTGTAGCTGTAGGGATGACAGTGTGTAGCTGTAGGGATGACAGTGTGTAGCTGTAGGGATGACAGTGTAGAGCTGTAGGGATGACAGTGTAGAGCTGTAGGGATGACAGTGTGTAGCTGTAGGGATGACAGTGTGTAGCTGTAGAGATGACAGTGTAGAGCTGTAGGGATGACAGTGTGTAGCTGTAGGGATGACAGTGTGTAGCTGTATGGATGACAGTGTGTAGCTGTAGGGATGACAGTGTAGAGCTGTAGGGATGACAGTGTAGAGCTGTATGGATGACAGTGTGTAGCTGTAGGGATGACAGTGTGTAGCTGTAGGGATGACAGTGTGTAGCTGTATGGATGACAGTGTGTAGCTGTATGGATGACAGTGTGTAGCTGTAGGGATGACAGTGTGTAGCTGTAGGGATGACAGTGTAGAGCTGTATGGATGACAGTGTAGAGCTGTATGGATGACAGTGTAGATCTGTAGGGATGACAGTGTGTAGCTGTAGGGATGACAGTGTGTAGCTGTAGGGATGACAGTGTAGAGCTGTAGGGATGACAGTGTGTAGCTGTAGGGATGACAGTGTGTAGCTGTAGGGATGACAGTGTAGCTGTAGGGATGACAGTGTAAAGCTGTAGGGATGACAGTGTGTAGCTGTAGGAATGACAGTGTGTAGCTGTAGGGATGACAGTGTGTAGCTGTAGGGATGACAGTGTAGAGCTGTAGGGATGACAGTGTGTAGCTGTATGGATGACAGTGTGTAGCTATAGGGATGACAGTGTGTAGCTGTAGGGATGACAGTGTGTAGCTGTAGGGATGACAGTGTGTAGCTGTATGGATGACAGTGTGTAGCTATAGGGATGACAGTGTGTAGCTGTAGTGATGACAGTGTGTAGCTGTAGGGATGACAGTGTAGAGCTGTAGGGATGACAGTGTAGAGCTGTATGGATGACAGTGTGGAGCTGTAGGGATGACAGTGTGTAGCTGTTGGGATGACAGTATGTAGCTGTAGGGATGACAGTGTAGAGCTGTAGGGATGACAGTGTGTAGCTGTAGGGATGACAGTGTGTAGCTGTATGGATGACAGTGTGTAGCTGTATGGATGACAGTGTTGAGCTGTAGGGATGAGAGTGTGTAGCTGTAGGGATGACAGTGTAGAGCTGTATGGATGACAGTGTAGAGCTGTAGGGATGACAGTGTAGAGCTGTAGGGATGACAGTGTATAGATGTATGGATGACAGTGTGTAGCTGTAGGGATGACAGTGTAGAGCTGTATGGATGACAGTGTAGAGCTGTAGGGATGACAGTGTGTAGCTGTAGGGATGACAGTGTGTAGCTGTATGGATGACAGTGTGTAGCTGTAGGGATGACAGTGTGTAGCTGTAGGGATGACAGTGTAGAGCTGTATGGATGACAGTGTGTAGATGTAGGGATGACAGTGTGTAGCTGTAGGGATGACAGTGTGTAGCTGTAGGGATGACAGTGTGTAGCTGTAGGGATGACAGTGTAGAGCTGTATGGATGACAGTGTGTAGCTGTATGGATAACAGTGTGTAGCTGTAGGGATGACAGTGTGTAGCTGTATGAATGACAGTGTAGAGCTGTAGGGATGACAGTGTGTAGCTGTAGGGATGACAGTGTGTAGCTGTATGGATGACAGTGTAGAGCTGTAGGGATGACAGTGTGTAGCTGTAGGGATGACAGTGTGTAGCTGTAGGGATGACAGTGTAGAGCTGTATGGATGACAGTGTAGAGCTGTAGGGATGACAGTGTAGAGCTGTAGGGATGACAGTGTGTAGCTGTAGGGATGACAGTGTGTAGCTGTATGGATGACAGTGTAGAGCTGTAGGGATGACAGTGTAGAGCTGTAGGGATGACAGTGTGTAGCTGTAGGGATGACAGTGTGTAGCTGTAGGGATGACAGTGTGTAGCTGTAGGGATGACAGTGTGTAGCTGTATGGATGACAGTGTGTAGCTGTAGGGATGACAGTGTGTAGCTGTATGGATGACAGTGTGTAGCTGTATGGATGACAGTGTGTAGCTGTAGGGATGACAGTGTAGAGCTGTAGGGATGACAGTGTAGAGCTGTATGGATGACAGTGTAGAGCTGTATGGATGACAGTGTAGATCTGTAGGGATGACAGTGTGTAGCTGTAGGAATGACAGTGTGTAGCTGTAGGGATGACAGTGTGTAGCTGTGGGGATGACAGTGTAGAGCTGTAGGGATGACAGTGTGTAGCTGTATGGATGACAGTGTAGACATGTAGGGATGCCAGTGTAGAGCTGTAGGGATGACAGTGTGTAGCTGTAGGGATGACAGTATGTAGCTGTAGGGATGACAGTGTAGAGCTGTAGGGATGACAGTGTAGAGCTGTAGGGATGACAGTGTAGAGCTGTAGGGATGACAGTGTGTAGCTGTAGGGATGACAGTGTGTAGCTGTAGGGATGACAGTGTGTAGCTGTATGGATGACAGTGTGTAGCTGTATGGATGACAGTGTAGAGCTGTAGGGATGACAGTGTAGAGCTGTAGGGATGACAGTGTGTAGCTGTAGGGATGACAGTGTGTAGCTGTAGGGATGACAGTGTAGAGCTGTAGGGATGACAGTGTAGAGCTGTAGGGATGACAGTGTAGAGCTGTAGGGATGACAGTGTGTAGCTGTAGGGATGACAGTGTAGAGCTGTATGGATGACAGTGTGTAGATGTAGGGATGACAGTGTGTAGCTGTAGGGATGACAGTGTGTAGCTGTAGGGATGACAGTGTGTAGCTGTAGGGATGACAGTGTAGAGCTGTATGGATGACAGTGTGTAGCTGTATGGATAACAGTGTGTAGCTGTAGGGATGACAGTGTGTAGCTGTATGAATGACAGTGTAGAGCTGTATGGATGACAGTGTGTAGCTGTAGGGATGACAGTGTGTAGCTGTAGGGATGACAGTGTAGAGCTGTATGGATGACAGTGTGCAGCTGTAGGGATGACAGTGTGTAGCTGTAGGGATGACAGTGTGTAGCTGTATGGATGACAGTGTAGAGCTGTAGGGATGACAGTGTGTAGCTGTAGGGATGACAGTGTGTAGCTGTAGGGATGACAGTGTAGAGCTGTATGGATGACAGTGTAGAGCTGTAGGGATGACAGTGTAGAGCTGTAGGGATGACAGTGTGTAGCTGTAGGGATGACAGTGTGTAGCTGTATGGATGACAGTGTAGAGCTGTAGGGATGACAGTGTAGAGCTGTAGGGATGACAGTGTGTAGCTGTAGGGATGACAGTGTGTAGCTGTAGGGATGACAGTGTGTAGCTGTAGGGATGACAGTGTGTAGCTGTATGGATGACAGTGTGTAGCTGTAGGGATGACAGTGTGTAGCTGTATGGATGACAGTGTGTAGCTGTATGGATGACAGTGTGTAGCTGTAGGGATGACAGTGTAGAGCTGTAGGGATGACAGTGTAGAGCTGTATGGATGACAGTGTAGAGCTGTATGGATGACAGTGTAGATCTGTAGGGATGACAGTGTGTAGCTGTAGGAATGACAGTGTGTAGCTGTAGGGATGACAGTGTGTAGCTGTGGGGATGACAGTGTAGAGCTGTAGGGATGACAGTGTGTAGCTGTATGGATGACAGTGTAGACATGTAGGGATGCCAGTGTAGAGCTGTAGGGATGACAGTGTGTAGCTGTAGGGATGACAGTATGTAGCTGTAGGGATGACAGTGTAGAGCTGTAGGGATGACAGTGTAGAGCTGTAGGGATGACAGTGTAGAGCTGTAGGGATGACAGTGTGTAGCTGTAGGGATGACAGTGTGTAGCTGTAGGGATGACAGTGTGTAGCTGTATGGATGACAGTGTGTAGCTGTAGGGATGACAGTGTAGAGCTGTAGGGATGACAGTGTAGAGCTGTAGGGATGACAGTGTAGAGCTGTAGGGATGACAGTGTAGCTGTAGGGATGACACTGTAGAGCTGTATGGATGACAGTGTAGAGCTGTAGGGATGACAGTGTAGAGCTGTAGGGATGACAGTGTAGAGCTGTAGGGATGACAGTGTAGAGCTGTAGGGATGACAGTGTAGCTGTAGGGATGACACTGTAGAGCTGTATGGATGACAGTGTAGAGCTGTAGGGATGACAGTGTAGAGCTGTAGGGATGACAGTGTGTAGCTGTAGGGATGACAGTGTGTAGCTGTAGGGATGACAGTGTAGAGCTGTAGGGATGACAGTGTAGAGCTGTAGGGATGACAGTGTAGAGCTGTAGGGATGACAGTGTGTAGCTGTAGGGATGACAGTGTGTAGCTGTAGGGATGACAGTGTAGAGCTGTAGGGATGACAGTGTATAGCTGTAGGGATGACAGTGTGTAGCTGTAGGGATGACAGTGTGTAGCTGTAGGGATGACATTGTAGAGCTGTAGGGATGACAGTGTAGAGCTGTAGGGATGACAGTGTAGAGCTGTAGGGATGACAGTGTAGAGCTGTATGGATGACAGTGTAGAGCTGTAGGGATGACAGTGTGTAGCTGTAGGGATGACAGTGTGTAGCTGTATGGATGAGAGTGTGTAGCTGTAGGGATGACAGTGTAGAGCTGTAGGGATGACAGTGTGTAGCTGTAGGGATGACAGTGTAGAGCTGTATGGATGACAGTGTAGAGCTGTATGGATGACAGTGTAGAGCTGTAGGGATGACAGTGTAGAGCTGTATGGATGACAGTGTAGAGCTGTATGGATGACAGTGTAGCTGTAGGGATGACAGTGTAGAGCTGTAGGGATGACAGTGTAGAGCTGTAGGGATGACAGTGTGTAGCTGTATGGATGACAGTGTAGAGCTGTATGGATGACAGTGTGTAGCTGTATGGATGACAGTGTAGAGCTGTAGGGATGACAGTGTAGCTGTAGGGATGACAGTGTAGAGCTGTATGGATGACAGTGTAGAGCTGTATGGATGACAGTGTAGCTGTAGGGATGACAGTGTAGAGCTGTATGGATGACAGTGTAGAGCTGTAGGGATGACAGTGTAGAGCTGTAGGGATGACAGTGTGTAGCTGTAGGTATGACAGTGTGTAGCTGTAGGGATGACAGTGTGTAGCTGTAGGGATGACAGTGTGTAGCTGTATGGATGACAGTGTAGAGCTGTATGGATGACAGTGTAGAGCTGTAGGGATGACAGTGTGTAGCTGTAGGGATGACAGTGTAGCTGTAGGGATAACAGTGTGTAGCTGTATGGATGACAGTGTGTAGCTGTAGGGATGACAGTGTGTAGCTGTAGGGATGACAATGTGTAGCTGTATGGATGACAGTGTGTAGCTGTATGGATGACAGTGTGTAGCTGTAGGAATGACAGTGTAGAGCTGTAGGGATGACAGTGTGTAGCTGTGGGGATGACAGTGTAGAGCTGTAGGGATGACAGTGTGTAGCTGTATGGATGACAGTGTAGACATGTAGGGATGACAGTGTAGAGCTGTAGGGATGACAGTGTGTAGCTGTAGGGATGACAGTATGTAGCTGTAGGGATGACAGTGTAGAGCTGTAGGGATGACAGTGTAGAGCTGTAGGGATGACAGTGTAGAGCTGTAGGGATGACAGTGTGTAGCTGTAGGGATGACAGTGTGTAGCTGTAGGGATGACAGTGTGTAGCTGTATGGATGACAGTGTGTAGCTGTAGGGATGACAGTGTAGAGCTGTAGGGATGACAGTGTAGAGCTGTAGGGATGACAGTGTAGAGCTGTAGGGATGACAGTGTAGCTGTAGGGATGACACTGTAGAGCTGTATGGATGACAGTGTAGAGCTGTAGGGATGACAGTGTAGAGCTGTAGGGATGACAGTGTGTAGCTGTAGGGATGACAGTGTGTAGCTGTAGGGATGACAGTGTAGAGCTGTAGGGATGACAGTGTAGAGCTGTAGGGATGACAGTGTAGAGCTGTAGGGATGACAGTGTGTAGCTGTAGGGATGACAGTGTGTAGCTGTAGGGATGACAGTGTAGAGCTGTAGGGATGACAGTGTATAGCTGTAGGGATGACAGTGTGTAGCTGTAGGGATGACAGTGTGTAGCTGTAGGGATGACATTGTAGAGCTGTAGGGATGACAGTGTAGAGCTGTAGGGATGACAGTGTAGAGCTGTAGGGATGACAGTGTAGAGCTGTATGGATGACAGTGTAGAGCTGTATGGATGACAGTGTAGAGCTGTAGGGATGACAGTGTGTAGCTGTATGGATGACAGTGTAGAGCTGTATGGATGAGAGTGTGTAGCTGTAGGGATGACAGTGTAGAGCTGTAGGGATGACAGTGTGTAGCTGTATGGATGACAGTGTAGAGCTGTAGGGATGACAGTGTGTAGCTGTAGGGATGACAGTGTGTAGCTGTATGGATGAGAGTGTGTAGCTGTAGGGATGACAGTGTAGAGCTGTAGGGATGACAGTGTGTAGCTGTAGGGATGACAGTGTAGAGCTGTATGGATGACAGTGTAGAGCTGTATGGATGACAGTGTAGAGCTGTAGGGATGACAGTGTAGAGCTGTATGGATGACAGTGTAGAGCTGTATGGATGACAGTGTAGCTGTAGGGATGACAGTGTAGAGCTGTAGGGATGACAGTGTAGAGCTGTATGGATGACAGTGTGTAGCTGTATGGATGACAGTGTAGAGCTGTAGGGATGACAGTGTAGCTGTAGGGATGACAGTGTAGAGCTCTATGGATGACAGTGTAGAGCTGTATGGATGACAGTGTAGCTGTAGGGATGACAGTGTAGAGCTGTATGGATGACAGTGTAGAGCTGTAGGGATGACAGTGTAGAGCTGTAGGGATGACAGTGTGTAGCTGTAGGTATGACAGTGTGTAGCTGTAGGGATGACAGTGTGTAGCTGTAGGGATGACAGTGTGTAGCTGTATGGATGATAGTGTAGAGCTGTAGGGATGACAGTGTGTAGCTGTAGGGATGACAGTGTAGCTGTAGGGATAACAGTGTGTAGCTGTATGGATGACAGTGTGTAGCTGTAGGGATGACAGTGTGTAGCTGTAGGGATGACAATGTGTAGCTGTATGGATGACAGTGTGTAGCTGTATGGATGACAGTGTGTAGCTGTAGGGATGACAGTGTAGAGCTGTATGGATGACAGTGTGTAGCTGTAGGGATGACAGTGTGTAGCTGTAGGGATGACAGTGTGGAGCTGTAGGGATGACATTGTAGAGCTGTAGGGATGACAGTGTAGAGCTGTAGGGATGATAGTGTAGATGTATGGATGACAGTGTGTAGCTGTAGGGATGACAGTGTAGAGCTGTAGGGATGACAGTGTAGAGCTGTAGGGATGACAGTGTAGAGCTGTATGGATGACAGTGTAGCTGTATGGATGACAGTGTGTAGCTGTAGGGATGACAGTGTGTAGCTGTAGGGATGACAGTGTGTAGCTGTAGGGATGACAGTGTGTAGCTGTAGGGATGACAGTGTGTAGCTGTAGGGATGACAGTGTAGAGCTGTATGGATGACAGTGTGTAGCTGTAGGGATGACAGTGTGTAGCTGTAGGGATGGCAGTGTGTAGCTGTAGGGATGGCAGTGTGTAGCTGTAGGGATGACAGTGTAGAGCTGTATGGATGACAGTGTGTAGCTGTATGGATGACAGTGTAGAGCTGTAGGGATGACAGTGTGTAGCTGTATGGATAACAGTGTGTAGCTGTAGGGATGACAGTGTGTAGCTGTATGGATGACAGTGTAGAGCTGTATGGATGACAGTGTGTAGCTGTAGGGATGACAGTGTGTAGCTGTAGGGATGACAGTGTGTAGCTGTATGGATGACAGTGTAGAGCTGTATGGATGACAGTGTGTAGCTGTAGGGATGACAGTGTGTAGCTGTAGGGATGACAGTGTAGAGCTGTAGGGATGACAGTGTAGAGCTGTAGGGATGACAGTGTGTAGCTGTAGGGATGACAGTGTGTAGCTGTAGGGATGACTGTGTAGAGCCGTAGGGATGACAGTGTGTAGCTGTAGGGATGACAGTGTGTAGCTGTAGGGATGACAGTGTGTAGCTGTATGGATGACAGTGTGTAGCTGTAGGGATGACAGTGTGTAGCTGTATGGATGACAGTGTGTAGCTGTAGGGATGACAGTGTGTAGCTGTAGGGATGACAGTGTGTAGCTGTATGGATGACAGTGTGGAGATATAGGGATGACAGTGTGTAGCTGTAGGGATGACAGTGTAGAGCTGTATGGATGACAGTGTGTAGCTGTAGGGATGACAGTGTGTAGCTGTAGGGATGACAGTGTGTAGCTGTATGGATGACAGTGTGTAGCTGTAGGGATGACAGTGTGTAGCTGTAGGGATGACAGTGTAGAGCTGTAGGGATGACAGTGTGTAGCTGTAGGGATGACAGTGTGTAGCTGTATGGATGACAGTGTGTAGCTGTAGGGATGACAGTGTGTAGCTGTAGGGATGACAGTGTGTAGCTGTATGGATGACAGTGTAGAGCTGTATGGATGACAGTGTGTAGCTGTAGGGATGACAGTGTGTAGCTGTAGGGATGACAGTGTGTAGCTGTAGGGATGACAGTGTAGAGCTGTAGGGATGACAGTGTGTAGCTGTAGGGATGACAGTGTAGAGCTGTAGGGATGACAGTGTGTAGCTGTAGGGATGACAGTGTAGAGCTGTAGGGATGACAGTGTGTAGCTGTATGGATGACAGTGTAGAGCTGTAGGGATGACAGTGTGTAGCTGTAGGGATGACAGTGTAGAGCTGTAGGGATGACAGTGTAGAGCTGTAGGGATGACAGTGTGTAGCTGTAGGGATGACAGTGTTGAGCTGTAGGGATGACAGTGTAGAGCTGTAGGGATGACAGTGTGTAGCTGTATGGATGACAGTGTGTAGCTGTAGGGATGACAGTGTGTAGCTGTAGGGATGACAGTGTGTAGCTGTAGGGATGACAGTGTAGAGCTGTATGGATGACAGTATGTAGCTGTAGGGATGACAGTGTGTAGCTGTAGGGATGACAGTGTGTAGCTGTAGGGATGACAGTGTGTAGCTGTATGGATGACAGTGTGTAGCTGTAGGGATGACAGTGTGTAGCTGTATGGATGACAGTGTAGAGCTGTAGGGATGACAGTGTGTAGCTGTATGGATGACAGTGTGTAGCTGTAGGGATGACAGTGTGTAGCTGTAGGGATGACAGTGTGTAGCTGTAGGGATGACAGTGTGTAGCTGTAGGGATGACAGTGTAGAGCTGTAGGGATGACAGTGTGTAGCTGTAGGGATGACAGTGTGTAGCTGTATGGATGACAGTGTGTAGCTGTAGGGATGACAGTGTAGATCTGTAGGGATGACAGTGTGTAGCTGTAGGGATGACAGTGTGTAGCTGTAGGGATGACAGTGTGTAGCTGTAGGGATGACAGTGTAGAGCTGTAGGGATGACAGTGTGTAGCTGTATGGATGACAGTGTGTAGCTGTAGGGATGACAGTGTGTAGCTGTAGGGATGACAGTGTAGAGCTGTAGGGATGACAGTGTGTAGCTGTATGGATGACAGTGTAGAGCTGTAGGGATGACAGTGTGTAGCTGTAGGGATGACAGTGTAGAGCTGTAGGGATGACAGTGTGTAGCTGTAGGGATGACAGTGTGTAGCTGTATGGATGACAGTGTAGCTGTAGGGATGACAGTGTGTAGCTGTAGGGATGACAGTGTAGAGCTGTAGGGATGACAGTGTGTAGCTGTAGGGATGACAGTGTGTAGCTGTAGGGATGACAGTGTGTAGCTGTAGGGATGACAGTGTAGAGCTGTAGGGATGACAGTGTGTAGCTGTAGGGATGACAGTGTGTAGCTGTAGGGATGACAGTGTGTAGCTGTAGGGATGACAGTGTGTAGCTGTATGGATGACAGTGTGTAGCTGTAGGGATGACAGTGTGTAGCTGTAGGGATGACAGTGTGTAGCTGTAGGGATGACAGTGTAGAGCTGTAGGGATGACAGTGTAGAGCTGTAGGGATGACAGTGTGTAGCTGTAGGGATGACAGTGTAGAGCTGTAGGGATGACAGTGTGTAGCTGTAGGGATGACAGTGTGTAGCTGTAGGGATGACAGTGTAGAGCTGTATGGATGACAGTGTGTAGCTGTATGGATTACAGTGTAGAGCTGTAGGGATGACAGTGTGTAGCTGTAGGGATGACAGTGTGTAGCTGTAGGGATGACAGTGTGTAGCTGTACGGATGACAGTGTGTAGCTGTAGGGATGACAGTGTGTAGCTGTAGGGATGACAGTGTGTAGCTGTACGGATGACAGTGTGTAGCTGTAGGGATGACAGTGTGTAGCTGTAGGGATGACAGTGTGTAGCTGTAGGGATGACAGTGTGTAGCTGTAGGGATGACAGTGAAGCTGCTTGAGGAGACGAGTGGTGTTGCACCCCCTTCTGGCCATTCATATTCATAACTGCTACATTCAGCAGAAGCATATTCACCACAATATCTTCAAATAAATTGTATTTTCAGCAATCAGAGCGAAGTTGTCCTCTGTCTGCATTAATCATTAATTCAACAATTATCAATTTTACCGTAGTTGCTTGTTTTTCAGACTTGGTTGAACAAAATATAGGGTCATTGGTTTTGCAGTAATAGTTGAGGAGGTGACTGAATACTGCTGAGGCGAGGTGGGTATACAGTGACCCACCACCCAATATGTCAGTGGTACAGGATTATAGATATATAGGTATATCATTCCCAGATAGAGATGGCTATATGGGAATGGGAATATGGGAATATGGCCTACCTGTGAATAACCGGTTAGAGGTTTGTGATCGATTCCACACACACACCCTGTCTTTGGTGCTAAGCCAAACTGTGAATAACCTCATCTATACAACTAGATCTCATTCATTCATTCGTGCATTCATTCATTCATTCATTCATTCATTCATTCATTCATTCATTCATTCATTCATTCATTCATTCATTCATTCACTCACCATTCATTCACCCCCTCACTGATGTGTCCTGTGTCTGTAAGCTGGGGTCTGTCTCTGTAACAGTAGACTGAACAGAGTGTAATGAAAAACCAATTAGCTGCTTTTGGCATCAAACCGCCACCACACGGCCCACCTGAGTCCCTCCCGTGCAGCTTTCATTCCCCTCTCCTTTAGCAGGACCCAAGGCCTCATCCAAGGGTTTAACTGCTTCCCATGGTCGTATTGTGGCTCTCTTATTAAAAGACATGCTGACATGGCAAAGCATCTATTGCATTGGCTGAAAATATGACTCTGGGATGTGCTGCTGCTAAGCCACAAAACTCCATTATTGCCTCCATCCCGGCTCCCTCTCACAAAGCCGAGCAGAGTGGAGACACTGGTGGAATAGGAGGCTGATTGTGATTGATCGCTTCCCATTAGCCAGTGTGTTATCGCTCCGGCTGGGGGGAACGACCACTGAGTTGTAACACAACACATTACCTGAGTCCCTGTACCAGCCCGGAGACGCTTAAATAAAATATAGACCCTCTCTCCGAGATCCTCATTCCCTGCTCAAGGCACTCTGACTGTTATCCCGTCAGCTGTGATTTGCAGAGCATTCCCACTCAATAAACACATCGTTAGTATTCATATTAACTCGAGCCAGGGTTGGAGATATCTGTAGTTCTCCCCCCCCCCCCCCCTCTCTCTCTCTCTCTCTCTCTCTCTCTCTCTCTCTCTCTCTCGCCCTCTGTTCTGCAGCCCTGTGAGTCCTGATTGTGGATGTATCTGGTGTAGCTTCACCACGTCTGATTTTTCCCCCTCTTCTTCTCGCTTTCTTTGGTGTACCCTGTCAAAATGATTGATTGGGACCAGAGCACAGAGTGTCCTGCATTACCCCAACAAATGATCTGGCCCTCGCTGGCAGACCTTGGCCAGAGAGAAATCAATATTTCACCATTAAAATCTATCAGAGGAGAGTTAGGGCAGCGGCTGTCAGAGGCGACGCCATCAAGCCGTGGCAACATTAAACCTGACACCTGCAGCGCATGAGTAATCAATATCTAGTGGTTCACAGATCATTTGTGGTCACCTTTTTAGCGGTGATGGATGCCTCCGGAGGTGGTGATTCATGTTGTGACACCATTTAACAGGATTTGATTCCAGCTCAGATGGTCATTCCTCAGCGACACGCCGCAGAGATGGAATAGTGGGCTTCCGAGCTATAGCACCCATTTCATTGTACATGGCGTGTTTTCTACTATTACGGGGCTTTTATAGGTTTCCGTGCCCTGCGCCTGTTGTGTGTGGAAATGCCTTAGCAAGCACAAGGTCAAACTACCCCGAGGTGCAAAGCTAGAGAGAGAGAGAGAGAGAGAGGGAGAGAGAGAGGGAGGGAGGGAGAGAGAGAGAGAGAGAGAGAGAGAGAGAGAGAGAGAGAGAGAGAGAGAGAGAGAGAGAGAATGCAGAAACTGCAGCTAGAACCCCAGTCTTGTTTTGAAAAGGTTCACTACCAATTCCAACGGTGTTCTAATTGAACACATGGCCATAGAGTGGGATGAGGTAAACAGACAAGCTACTAGCTGCCTTCGGGTGTTTCCTGCTAAGGTGCATCTCGGAGCTCTCAACCTTGCCTTCTGACCCCTCATTCTGTGAGAGGAGATAATTGCTTGTCAGGAATAAATAGAGAGATTAATGAATTCATTAGTGGTGGGGAGTTTAGCTCTTTGGAGCAGCACTTACTGCTATGACACATCACGCCTATTGTTATACTAGCTAGTTAGCCTTGAACAATAACATTCACACAGCAAATTGCCTCATACAGTCATGTTAGCCAAAGAGAAAACGTGTCCTTATCCCAGAATTTAGCAATAACGCAAACAAAGGCTCTTTAAATCCAGATTATTCATCTTAATTACTTTTGTCTATAAGAGCCTATGTCTGTGGGAGCCAGTACGAGACAGGAGACATTAATCCACATTAGCAATGAGCACAAAACCAGTTGATGTGGGCAATTTTGCAATGGCAGTGCACTTTGGAGTGCTGCAAGATGCCTCTGCTTAATTGGTTGAGGGTTTGGGGTTTAGACTTTTAATTCAAGTCTAAAAACTAAATTTATCGTTTCATAGTAACTTGCCCAATCCTTGAGGGACAAAAATCACAAAAACTTTTCATTTGCACTTAATAACATAACAAAATAGTGCATTATGCAGTTCAGGCAATAATATATCAACTGTTTTTGAAGATAATGTGTTGAAACAATCATGTGAAACCATGTTTTTCAATGTACTATTGTATGCTGACAAACTAACCGAGGCAACACATCATCAAGTTGAATTAAAGTCAGATCATCCTGCCATTCATCTTTGCATCTGAATTTAATTTGTGAACACAATGTCCCTCCTTGCTTACACACTTACAACAAAGTAGTATTACATAATTTTCTGGTCACTATGACGATGGGATGTGATAAAAGAAATGATGGAAATATATTACCATCGGTATCATGGTTTAACTTGGATCATATACCATGGTATTATGTATAAATACCAAAGTGGAACCATGGTGATACATGTCTTTCACAATGGCAGTACCATGGTATTGTGGAAGTGAATCAATGAGACGAGCAGACGGAGTATCGAGTCTCTGAACTTTACTTCCAAACAAATCCAACAGAACCAAGGTACAGCCACACCCTTAAGTCAACTCCCTCCTGTCACTCAATCAGTGTCCATTATTAACAGTGTAGGTACCGGATATGTTCGGCCTGGGGTCCGTTCTTCAGTTGAGGACGTTTGTCGTGCTGTACTAAAGATCACTGGCCAGTACTATGGTAAAACTGAAATTACCATCAAACTACCGCTTTTTCACAAGGGTAGATAAACTCAGAAGACAGACACTTTCTGTAAATGGCTTTTCAGTAAGTTAACCCTTGCATGTGTGTGAATGTGAGGCATAATTTGTAAAGCGCTTTGGATAAAAGCACTATATAAATACAGTCCATAACTTGTAGAGACATTTTATTTTAAACAGTGATTCCCATGATTAAACTGAAATGTGTAACAGACTTGTTAGAGGGACAGCGATTGCCTATTAAAATAAACATAATCAGTTACTGCCTCAGACATATGTGTGAACTATTCATTTGTAATTGACAGCATGTATGTAATGGTAGATTTCACGACACTGTGGGAAGGCTGAAAAATCAGGCAGTTGTCAAAAGGCATTTCTTTATTAAATGAAGATTGCACATATTCAAGTTCCAGGGTTTACATTAGTGAATGGATTGATAAAAAGTCCCAGCTGAACCAAAACTCAACTTAAATCCTCAACTTATAGAGAAATAGAAATCAGTGTTGTATTTCTTGGGGAGAAAACGTTTGCATTTTGCTACAATGCTTATATGAAACGTGCTGGCCAAACAAAGCTACTAAGGACACAGAAAACGGTCCTCCCCATCATCATGCAGCCTTAATCAGGAATGAATATTTCAAAAACAATGTTTGGAAAGTTTCCTATTTTTTTTTTACACCATGTAACTGTTTTAATCATAACTGACATTTATACAAGTCGTCCCTTTTTACTTTCCTTGCATTTAAAAAAAAACCATAAACCCAATTCTCAATCAATCGAGCGATCGTACACCTACTGCATATGAAAAAGTACTTTAAAAACAGACCAAAACAGAACATGGGACAATCTTTAACATGCTTGTAACACTGTACCTGTGTCTCCTCTTCATGCTAAACTCAACACATATTAACTTAAAATACAGACCAATACAGGTCACTCAGTGAGATGTATGAACCACCCAGTCAACATATCAGAATAACCCTGTGGCATGAATGATGCAAACATCACATCCTCCCAGATCAAGTCCCAATACAGACCTTCCAACTCCTTCATTTTAAATGGTAAACATATCTTGCACTCGGCGTAACACTGTAGCTATTCTCAATAAGCCATTGAAAACATTAGTGAATTGTCAAGCACCTGTAAACCAATTACCTATTTATATTTGTAAATGACAAGTATTATGTTTATGAATGCTCAGCTAACAAGTTAGCATGGTGGGATTTGAGATAAGTGAAAATATACAACAACAAAAAATTGTCTGTCCATCAAGTCTTCATTAGACAGGTAATCACGTGTCCAATTAAAGGATCAATAAATCAAGTCACACCTCTTCCCTGGAGCCAATGTTAATATTTTTCCAAACCATATACTAATCCTTGAAAAGGGTTAATCTAGTGATACTATAAGCTGTTTGTTTATACTGTATAGATGTAACGTATGTAACCATGGCGATTTTCCAGCTGTAACACTACCACCTTCCTCACAGGTAACATAAGTGTTGTTGTGCTGTAATGCTGCCAGTTGGTCATACGCTCGTCCTTCTGGAAGTGACAATGACATACGTTGTTATCAGGCAGCTTTTTTTAAAGATCCCCTCCAGATGTATTTTAAACCGAGATGTATTGCTCTGGTAACAAGTTCTGTATGAATAACAATCTGTATAGTCAAAGTCATGCCTCCAAGAGGTTTTAACCCTAATAAAACATGTTTTTGAGTAGAGAGGATCTTTAAGACATCGTTCAAGCTGTGGGATAGTCAGTAGGCCGCTTATCTTATTATTATATACTTATCCTTTCATGTAGTCCTTAAATTTATTAAACATCTATACATGGTTTATAAGGAATAACCAAGTGTCATTCAAGTGCTATACGTTTTGTTTTTATAGATTTTATTTTTTTATAGTTTGGTGGTCAGCTTGGCATTCCTGCTGTGTGGAGGATGAAGAAAACAATAGCTCATACAATCCCCTTCCAATCAAAGGCTTGCTTGTGGGTCGAGCAATTGACCCATCTCAAGCCCCGCCCCCTCTCTTCTTCCCTCAGGAAAGCAACAGTTGTGATTGGAGGATCAAAAAAAAGAGGGCAGCTTGAAATAAGTCGATTCAATTATATATGTGCACTCTCTTCAGTCATTGGATCGAGGGATACTTTCTATTTTGAGGACAGAGGGAAGATGGTAGGGCTGGGAGAGAGGCAGGCAAGGCTGGCAAAACATACCCAGTGGGAGGGATGGATGCTGGGGAAGCATCAGTAAATACAACAACACTGAAACTCATCACCCGCTCTGTCACGAGCCAGCAGACGTACATGCTGCATCATCCCTTATTAAAAGGTGCAATATGTAGTTTTGGGAGAGTCAGAGAATGTATATCTTCATAACGGAATATAAACCAACAAGAGGAAATACTGGTCCGTGGAACATTGTTTGAAGCTGGGGAGCGACCTTTGAAAAGTTTGTTTCATTGTTGTGGTTGTTTACAAAGGCAGGGCCCACAATTTTGATTCAATATTCTAGACTTACATTTGGTTCGCACGTGCCTTAGAATTATCTTGTCATAATACAAAATGATTTTAAGAATTACATGTATAGTAAATGTAAATTTTTTTTTAACTAATCGCAGGCTCAGCTCATTTAAACCAACGCCCCTCCCCCATGACTGCATAGTGCACCTTTAACTGAGGAAATCAACACCCTTCAACGAGTGTGCATCTATATACATAATAAAAGCATGGAATATATATATCTTTCTACGTATAAGCTAGCTATATAGATTCTCTACCGGTAGCAGAAGGATGGGTAGAGAACGGTGAGATATGCGAAGGAGAGTTTAAAAGTGATCCTATCTTGTATGAGTGTATTTGGCACAATAGAGCCAAAGGTTTCAAACCCACAAGCGTGGAGTTTGATCTGAATGACCACAGATGCTTTGCCGCTAATCGTGTTCCAGTTGACTTGCAATCACAGACTGCACCGTAGATAAATCGCACCGAGGGGGAGAAAAAAAAAACTGCTCACATTATTCACCTCCGCTCAACAAGCAAATGAATGTTCATAATGTAGCTGATGTCTCCCCCAAGCCCCTGAATAGGCTAATAAGAGCCAATCAAAAATACTGTCTTGTCCGCCGAAAAGCACTCTGCAGCGAATCAGGAGACCATTATTCATCGGCTGTGCTCGACTGCTCCGCCTTTGCCAGGGTTGACCAATCCCAATCAATGCTGCATACAGATGTGCTTTCATGTCCCTCTTCTGGGTTTTCTGTGTTTAAAAAACGTCATTCTGAGCAGAGGGGCTGCATGGGGCCGAGTGTTCCTTTAGTCCTGATGGGTCTTTTCCTGGACAAGTTTGTATTCATACTGGGGAAAACAACACAGGGCAGAGAGAACAACATGTCAAGACACACGCAGGTGAATTCATTCTCACGGTCGTTCCATTCTATTTCGAGTACTTATCGGTCAGTATGATAGATGATAAAGGATTTCTATAATGGCAGCTGGTACCTTCACAATCCATAATAATAAGAAGCCATGTACATATAAAACTTCTTCAACGGAGGGCATTAGCAGACATCCTTACCAAGGCCAGCTGCCTCCCTATGTTTCCCATGGTGATCACGCCTGCAAAGAAGATACAAGGTAACCAGGAGCGAATGTACAGGAAATCTGGAGAAGTATACCTGTCAGAGAAGAGGAAAAAGAACAATATTATAGCCACACTTTTTGCTCATACAAATGTTCAAACATTGAACTTTTTTTTTATTTTTAATTTTTTTTATATAACTTTTTATATAACTTTCTTTATTGGAGGCGGTCAGGTGGCGTAGCGGAGATTGTGCTCGTCACCAATGCAAGAGTCAGCATTGCCTTGGCTTGGGCTGATCGCTATACTAACTCATTTGGCTGAGTTAGGGGGAGGGAAGCCGTGGGTGGGTCCTGGGCGCGTGAATATTAAAGGAAACCAACTTGTGTTCAGCCTTGCGTTCAGCGTTTCTCTGATTGGCCACACGGCCACGTGACCGCGCGGCAGAGAGTTGCGCTGCCTATGGCAGCGGCCGTCTTCGCCGCGCGGCAGAGAGTTGCGCCGCCTGCGGCAGTCTTCCGTTGGCCGTCGCAATGACTTGTTTTGTTTACATCAGGGTGAATGCTGTTGTATTCGCAAATATGAGAGCCAGCAATACTACCAGCCTCCACACTGATGTACAGTAACTGACGTTAAAAACGCGAAATAACACAACGTTACAATGTACAGTTTCTAGTTACAGTAGTGACGCGTGAATCGAGATAGTCCTAACAGTGTTTATTATTAAGAGTCAGATAGTCCCAACAGTGTTTATTAGTAAGAGTCAGATAGTCCTAACAGTGTTTATTATTAAGAGTCAGATAGTCCTAACAGTGTTTATTAAGAGTCCTAACAGTGTTTATTATTAATTAACGTCATAAACGAACTACCAGATTTATTTTGCACCAGGGAACTTGAAGGTTCCTGCCGCGCTCGCGGCAAAAGGGGGCGGGCTAGCGGCGTGGGGTCGTGGCCAATCAGAGAAAAGCTGAACACAAGTTGGTTGCCTTTAATATTCACGCGTCCTGGGCGTTGTGGACAGTGACCCCTACAGTTCGGTCGGGGCGCATGCACAGCGAGGGTAGGATCTGGAGAGGGGTAGTGCGACCTTCCACATGTTACACTCTCCCGGTGAGAATCTGCGCTGCCAGGCTGGCTGCCGGCTGGCTGCACATGCGTCGGAGGAAAGCATGCGACAGTCTCCGGCCTCTCGGAAGTGCGCAACAACCAGGAAGGGGGTTGGGAATTGGCACAACGACTAACAGTGGGATGGGAGAAAGACAAAACATTTTAAGAAATAAATAAAAATAGGGAAAAAACAGAGGGGGGGGGGGACTCAGTCGTCACAACCTTCTATGTGCTTTAAAAGGGGTCTCCAAGTCTTCTCAAAGGTATTCCGGGAGCCAATAGGGCCTTTGAGGGAGAATCTGAGCTTTTCAAGATTAATAGATAATAGTAGTTCCTTAACCCACCTATTGTGAGATGTAGGTTGAGTATGTTTCCACTTAAAAAGAATAAGTCGCCTGGCCAATAAAGTGGAGAAGGCAAGAACAGGATGTGATATTTTGGAGGGTAGAGGCTGCAAAGGAACACCGCAAACATTGAACTTTATGACAAAGGTGCTCACGTGAGGAGGAATACTGCAATATACAATGTACAGGTGATTAAACTGGAGTATATATAAATGAGTACTACTGAGTAATAATGCTAATCAGATGTAAAGTGTTATAGTATTATTATGTACAGTGATACAGATAAAGGTAGTAAGTCATACTGACCAGCGGTATAAATAGTAAGAGTAGGTGAGGAATATGTACAGATATAGATATAGTATCTACAGATATACAAATTATTATGTGCAGGTATATATATACAGATATGGATAAATATAAATATATATATGGTATATACAGCATTATTGTACATGCCATCATACAGTTATATGAGTTATACTGTATGCAGGTATATTAACAGATGTGGATAAATATATATACAGTAAATATAAATAAATATGGTATATACAGCATTATATTTATTACAGTTATATTCCGTTCTCTTGTCCAGACCTAGTTAGAGCAGCAACTTACTGAAACACTCCATTGTAGACCAGGAGCTGGGTTGCCAGCGTTGCCAGCAGGGCGATGCCCACGCCGAGCCCAAAGCCACTGCGGGAGCGGTCAAACGACCACCAGAGACCGATGGACAGTGCGGCCAGGGTCAGAGACAGCTGCACATTGTTGGCAAAGTCCACCTTCTGAGAGGCTACGGGTCAAGGACCTAACGAGCAGCGACCTTGAATGTGCATTCAACCACTACGTCGCAGTTAAGGGGAGACACTGCATGTGAATAGGCAAATATACTTTTTTTGTTGATTTTGAGATTGTTATATTTTGCTTCCTAAACATGTCTTCTATGAAACTAGTGACAATAAAACGTCAATAACACACATTTAGTTGTTTATTTTACTTCATTTTGCCTTATTGCATCCATAAATGTGCACATATTTAATGGGGAAGTGCCTCATTTGCATATATAAACATAAAATTCTGAAAACTTGCAATATATTTTTTCTTAGTTTATATGTACATAACAAACTGGGAAAGTTTCATAGTGATATCTATTCAAATATTTTTTGCCTATTAGGGGGTACTACACTGTACTACACTGTTTGTAGCCTGTGTGTAGTTCTGTTCAGTTCAATAACATCATTATTATTATTCAGTTATCAGGCATGTGTTTAGGTTGTCTATTACTAATGGTTTGATTAGGTATTGCGTTTGTAAATATCTGTTTAAAAAAAAAAGTATGGCATTTTACAATACAGAACTTTGAAGGTGTTTTCCCAAAAATGAGTTTTAAGAGTTTTTCCTCATACTCTGAGCCAGAAATCTCCACTTCAGTAACACTCACATACACCAAACCTTCCAGTTCTATTCATATCTATGTTCTGAAGGTATTTACAGAAGGGTTTGTTGATATCGCATTCATACCCTGATTTATATCACATTCTATTCCTAAAAACATGGCAAAATATGGAATTTTACCATAAAAATGGACTGAATGGAGTATTTTCTGATTTATGGAGTGATAAAAAGAGATATCCAAAATCCCCTCTGTAATAACCTTTGGCTCTAATATGTCAACAAAATTAAACTATAATTTTGAAAATGGCTTTATCCAATGTTCAGATTTCGGTCCTGGAATTATATGCAAATGTTTGCATATTTAAGTAGATCATGCCTCATTTGCATATTTAAACATACAATTTCAGAAAACTTGTAATTATAAGTAATCAACTGGGGAAGTTTCATTGTGATATCTATTAGTTAAATTTTTTACCCTATTCACCTGTAGTGTCTCGCCTTAAAACCACAGTGTAGAAAAGATCATGCGTGTTGGTTAAAATGTACCCGATTTCAACCATTCAGCCGCCACTGTAGTTAACATAAGAATATAGTGAGTTGAATTTCCATTCATCTGATACAGTATAATTTATGAAACACAATGTGGCTCCATTTAAAATAAGAATGTGGTAAATACATAAAACAATATCTACTTCCACCAGACCTGACCCCCTCCACATCTATAACAACCGATAACCATCAACCAATAGATAACGCGTAATTACATTTGACCTATCGATACGTGTTATCTATTAGCAGATGGTTATCAATTGCTACGGATGTGGAGGGAGTCGAGGCTTTAAGTCATTCATGTATTTCCTTGCCGTGATAATAATGAACTGGTTTGACGATGACAACAACTGATAACATAGGGGGGGGGGGGGGGTCAAAGCCTTGAGGATACAGCACTGGCATGGTTGATGCCCACGAACACAGCCACGCAGCGCATCACGCTGGACCATTCACGCTTGAACTTGTGGGGCTCGCCCAATCGGCTGTCGATACAGGGGTACAGCAGTCCAATTATTGCTGAGAGAGAGAGGGAGAGAGACAGAACAAGAGAATGAGAGAGACATAACAAGATAAAAGAGGAATAGGGGGGGCAGAAAAGGGAAAACAACACAAGCTGCTTTATTGCTGCCACAGCAAAGTCCCAGCATGCCTCGCTGTATTGTTTTGCAGAGAAAGGCTTGTATGTGGCATTGATGCACCAACACCACTTTGTCACTTCCAGTCGGGCTCGGGGTGCTAGGTGGCTGCTGCGGACGCCGGTACACAGTCACCTGGAGTGAGCACCTACAAGTCTGATGTCGGCTTCCCGAGCCCGATACACTATCAGTATCTGCCGACTACCAATCCCAGCCTATACTCTTTTTTCTTACCAGTATAGACTGACTGTTAGCTTGGGGTCATTAGACAAATTATTTAGATTTTTAATAAGAGTGATTTAGAATAGAAGACAGTAATATTGGCTCTGCAGGATAAAAGCAGAAAGAGGGGTATTGGATGGTTTTAACTCTCAAGAGCTCAATGGGTTTTACCTCAGATTTGATGTTCAAGATTTCTCTAATGATCTGATCAAAGAAGAACTCATCCCCCCTTACTACGTTTGATGAACACACTGTGGTCAACACTTTTAAACACAAGACAAGCCCTGGCCCAGATAACATCGGGAGCAATTTGTCACTCAGCCAGCAGAGGGTTCCAAAATTATGGAAACAGTCTATTTTGATTCCTGTTGCCAAAAACAACGACCCAATGGTCCTGAATGACTGAAGACCCAGCTGTTGGTAGATAAACTCTCAGCCCAGGGCTGTGTCCTCTCACCACTCCTTTATGTTCTGCATACAGATGGGTTTGAGAACCCATATATCCTAAAGTTTGCGGACTTCGTTAAAGTCAGTCTCCCCCATAATGATGATTCAACTCATGGCCCTGTGGTTGATTATTTTTTAAACTGGTGCAAAAGCTCATTCCTTCAACTGTATTAAAGACAAAAGACATGAGCATAGACTTCGACTCTCTCTCTTTCCAATTTTGTTCCTCACATTCACCCATTCACACACTGACGGCAGAGGCGACCATGCAAGGTGCCAACCTACTCTTCGGGAGCTATTAGGGGTTAAGTGTCTTGCTCAAGGACACTTCAACATGCTGCCCGGGAATCGAACCGGGAAGCTTCCGATTACCAGAAGATCGCTCTACCTCCTGACCCACTGTCGCCCCCCAGTTTAGTACAGTTTAGTTACTTTGACTAATGTGACTTTTACTGCTGGCGTTTGTTTTTCCCATTCGGGGACAAACGAAGTTGAAATGCTTCTTTATGAACATGTTACACAGTCATGATACTTGTTATTGGATTTGACCAATCCTTCCGATACCAGTAACTTGTTTTAGCCTGGCATCAGCTCCATATCCAATACCAGTATGAGTCATGACGAATGGAATGAGACTTGGACTGAAAACAACAAGTTTTACATTCTAATCAAGATGTCAACCCCCAGTAAACAGACAGACTCTCCGTTTACATTTTGAGAGGTTAGGAAAATTTCAACAACTTCAGGGTAACTGTTTAACTAATAAGTGGCCCAGATTTTATCTTTAGGTAAAATGCTTCTGCATAAAGAAAATGGAATGACACATGACGTACCGTCGGCCGGGAAATCGAACGTTAATTTCAGTCCTGTTTATTTGCCTGGCTGTGGTATGAAGCAAGCTTGTGCAGCATACATATGGCTGAACGGTGGTGTAGTGGTTAACACTCTCGCCTCACAGCTAGAACGTCCAGGGTTCGATTCCCTCTTGGGGACCAGGTTGCCGCTTTGCCAGGTACTCAGGTGGGGTATCTCCCAGGCCTTTCTGTGTGGAGTTTGCATGTTCTCCCCGTGCTCGCAAGGGTTTCCCCTCCCAATAAGACAAACCCAATGGAAAAACATGCACAACAAATCGCTAACGCTGTCGCGTTCCCTGACGAAGATGGACAGGAGCACTTGGATTGGTCCCCGGGGCACGGCCCCACACCGCAGCCCCTATCTGCTCCCGGCTGCCCTTGGGGGGAAAGGACGACGGGATGGGTCAAGTGCAGAGACTCAATTTCATATGCGACCCAAAGATTGCATGTGTGTTCCTGTGTGTGCCGCCATCGCATGTGTGTGTGTCACTGCATGATGAATAGGGTTGGGTACCTTTCACATTTGAACCAATACCGGTACCCGTGAATCGATACCGGTACTTTAGTCTCTAAAATGTTTTATCTACCTACCTCAGTTGTGAAAAATACATTCAAAACTTCTAATTATTTATGAAGAACAATTTGTCAATATATATATAATATATAATATTGCAGCGAGCGTCGTCTGAATCTAGCTTTGTAAAGTGTAACAATACTTGCAACCATTTTCGGCTTGCCATTGCCCCGACTGCTTTGTTGTCGAATCAAGTCAAATCCTAGGTAAGCGTGTATTGTGCGTGTGAACGTGCGGCACACTTCATAGGTTTCGTTTCGTGGTAAACTAAACGTTGACGTCATCGGACTTAAAAAAAAATATAAAAACAGTACCGAAATGTGGCACCGGCGGATCTCACATGATGCGGTCGGTAACCTTAACCCTTTCACTGCCACATGACAGCCGGTTAACCCTTTCACTGTGACAATACAGAAGGTTAGCCCTTTACCATCACACAACCGACGGCGATGCTCCATCATTAGCATCATTAGCTCCGCAAATGCGGAGCTAATGATGCTAATGATGGAGCATCGCCGTCGGTTGTGTGATAGTAAAGGGTTAACCGGCTGTCGTGTGGCAGTGAAAGGGTTAAAAGTACCGGATTCAGTACCAACCCATCCCTAATGATGAATAAAGTCCAGTTTATTATATTATAATATAAAGCCGGGAACCAGCAAATAGCATCCATCCATATACTATTCTTTTGATGCGCTCTCTGCTAGGCTCCCTACACAATGACAACATCATCGAGCCGACATGTCCAGTTGGTAATTAAGAAAAACTGCCCTGCGTTGTATCACAACTAAAAGACACAAATCAAACATGGTATAAAAACAAATTCCTTTTCCAAAAAAAAAGTGCAATACACTCCCTGTGAGACTGGAAGCCTGCTGTTCCTTGTCAACAGGTGTAAATGACAAGCTCCTGTGGGAAGGAGAGCTGCGGTCTCAGGAGGAGGGAGAACCCGGGGCTGTCGAGCTGAGCCACTCCGCATTTACACGAGGCCTCGGGGGACAACATTTCAATGAAGGGTTAAAGTCAAACCTAGTGTGCACTGTGTGCATTTAGATGTGCATGCATATGTATGTACGTGTGTTTGTGTGTGTGACTGTGTGTGTGTGTGTGCACACATAGTGTATCACTCCACACTGTCCATTCATGCTTCTTAAAAATGTCATAAATAAAGTACTCCAATCAGCTGTCTTACTACAATGACTTTGCCAGCCTTTAGTTAGGTAAACAGTATAATTATGCCATAATAAAATTATCCGGGTTAGTCTATAGCAGCGGTTCTCAAACTACGGGTTGCAACCCAAAGTGGACTCGCAGGTAGGCGACAGTGGGGTTGCGCATTGGCAAAATATTTTTAATTAAATAAAGAGAAAAACCGACGAGCCCAACTCAGATTGAGTTTTCCACCTGGCAGCTGTGTGTATTTGCCATGTCTCGCCCTTTCTCGCACCGACACAGTATTCCAATACACATCTCACTACCTCCTGCGCATGTATAATCACGGAGACCACGTCTGGTCTTTTGTGTCTAACCTGGACACTCACAATGGATAGGTTTGTTGTCAGAAGCATGGAGAGAGAAGAAGTGCGGATTTTCCTTGCAGACAAAAACAACCCATTGGCAGAGAAATTTGCTGATAATGAAAGGCTGGCACAGCTGGCATATCTAGCAGACATCTTTGACCGCCTCAATGCGTTGAATCTGGGACTACAAGGTCTGGACATGCAGCTAAAATGGAGAGCTGGATTAAGAAACTCAGTTTGTGGCACTCCAGGATAATCAGCTGAGATTTTGGGGTATTTACTCTGCTTGATGGCTTTTTGGAGGAACAGAATGTTGCAAAAAATTATTTGAAGCCCATCATCTGTAGCCACATAGAAGGGCTCATTGAACAATTTCTGAACTATTTTCAGAGAATAAGAGAGAGCACAGACAATTTGGACAACTGAATCCAAGATCCGTTCATTACGCATGACGCTTCCGATTGTCTGAGCAGGATCTTTCGTGTAACAAGCTACAGAAAGTCAAGTTCACTGGACAGGCCCTCGCAAAGTGTTGGATATCAGTCCGGAACGAGTACCCAGTGCTGTGTAATGCTGCGCTGAGAAAGCTTGTCCCCTTCGCATCAACATACCTCTGTGAGGCCGGATTTTCGGCACGGACATTAATAGAAAATAAATACAGATCTCGCTTCAGAGTAGAAGCGGATCTCCGCCTCTTTCTCGGCACAACGCAGCCACGTATCATGGAACTGTTCAAATGTACAAGCACACCTTTCCCATTAAGTCTTGTTTTTATTTTATTTTTTACCCATGTGAACACATTTTATTTAGTTTTTTTTATGTTCTGGCAACATATTTTGGCTAAATATGCCTTGTTTTATAAATGTGTATACAAAAACAATTCTGTTGCTTTTGTTGATAATATTCATTAATTTCATTGATAACATAGTGCTGTCATTTCATTTTCTAATAAATATGCATGATCAAGTTCAACAACGTGTGCTTTTATTTTAATATTACTTATTTCCACGCTGTGATGCATTAACCTGTTAAGCTGTAGGGTCCCCTGTTCTCATCATAAATCAATCAATACAGAACGTATTAATTACTGTTGTGTTTCTATTTCAAATGTAGCCAAGAGTAAAGACCCTAACCTTATCAAAACAGCAGTCAAAGTGTATATTTTCAGCACTACGTTAGTTTACAGATGTTTTTAAAAGAATATTTAAATAAGAGTTTGTCTGAATAATGTGAATTCTCTGTGCATTGCATCGGAAAAAAGTGAGTAGTCACGCAAGGAAATGACTAAATCCAGATGTTTGCCATTAGAAAGAGGAGATTTGGCCCTATGCATAGATGTGTGAATTGGCCATAATAAGGTAATTTATAGGCCTGATATTCTATATTATATTCAAGTGAATTATAATTTAAATTGCATGTGTCCGGATGGCAGAATTCAGTACTGCATCTACAAATCCTTCTGTTTAAAGGTCCCTTGCATTGCTATTCCTTGCACTATTTGGGCAACTTTACACAATTCCTGTGAGTCTATGGAACACATCTGTAAAGTTTTTTTTTTTTTTTTTTTAACGCATTGTTTTGTATTTCTAATGAAGTACTCAAACGCATCATTTTTCTAGTTCAGGATTTCAGGCTGTTCTTGGATGGGCTCCGCCCATAAGCGCTTTGAGTGACAGTCACCCACAGTCTGCACTGGCACAGAGAGAGAGAGATAGAGGTCAGGTTGTGTGTTATGAGCATGCTAAAAAAATGCGTTCGTTTCCCCGACAGAAGCCCCTCTCCCTCTATCTCTCTCTCTCTCTCGCTTCACTTTGAGAACATGAAGGTATTTCCACTCGTTCTGCTGTTGAGGGGGCGGAGATATGCAAATCAGTACCTTATTCACGTCAGCAATACTGTCAAATCAGAACGGCTTAGTTGAGTGAGGGAAGATCTCGTGAACTCGAGACTAGACTGATGAGTCAATATGATAATTAACGACACAAACCACATTGATATAATCCCCCATTGCTAGGAAACAATGCTAAACACTGGAAAAGGCCATTTATAATGCATGGGACCTTTAATCATCTTCCCTTTATTAATTTGCTTAGATGTTTTGTACACTTGATCTCAAGAAGGTGCTGAATGAGCTCAGTGAGTGATATCTGATCACCCGCAATTTTAGCATGGTGTTATTCACTGTCAAAGATGCAAAGAAAAATTATAATTTATATTCTCCTTTGTTTCATTACAATTTACTGAAGCAAAGTAACAGACACAATATTTCTGACACTGTGAATACATTCCCTGAGGTGCATAGATGTCCCTAGATACCAAGAACATGCTAATTGACCATGTAGAAGTGGAGCAATCTTCCATATACTTGGGCATGTACTTTTAGGCGAATTTTCTGAAAATAGGGCTACAGCTTAACAGGTTGTGTGGGGTCGCCAAAAAGGATCCTAAATAAAATGGGGTCGTTGTATAAAAAGGTTTGAGAACCCCTGGTCTATAGTATAGTATATATATTTTTTTTATATACGAGTGTCAAGTAGCAACGTCATATAAGCAATAGACATGGATTACAATTAAAACGCTATTACACCTGAACCGGCTGATTCCTGTGCGTTTCCATCAATCATTGCCGTCTTTAAGGCAGGTGTTCTGAAACCGTTTAGCCCAAGAACCATAATTGAAGTACCTACTTTAAAGACCCATTGTTTTCCCAACACATAGACTTCACCAGGTACGTTTTCATTCATCCCGGTACATTTTTAAGTTTCGGAACGTGCTTGTCATCTCCCAAAAATGACTGGGACTGCAGAGTTTCCCTGCAGGCTCTCACTGGGCTACAATAGCAGACAATGTGCAATCGTAACTCCTTTGCAAAAACAACAATGAATGTGCTTTTCTCAGGCAGGAAGCTCAGGGTGTATTCTTACTGGTCTCAGTTTGCTCTCCTGTGAAATGTATCACAATCGGAACATTTTACGTGCTTTAAGGCCCCTCTCTACAACTAGCTAGAGTGAGGAAGGTTACAGTGCATACTACGTAGTGCGGTCAGCTCTGTTCGTTTCAAAATGGAACATTCAGATTGCAATATATTTTACAGGAGAGCAAACTGAGACCAGTGAGAATACACCCTGATCTTTTCACCATCTCTAAAAGACGTGCCATGTCTCACTTACCTGACGCGGTGCCACAGCAGGGCGGCACCCACCAGGCGGAGGAGAAGATACTGCTGATGACGTCAGGAGGGAAGAGGGTCACGTTCCGCTGCACCTGCAGCAGGTTCAGCACCAAGGCCAGGAACACGCCCACCGAGAACAGCAGGAAACCCCGGATCATCAGGTTGGTGGTTCTGATATGAGGTGGAGGGGTGGCAGGAAAACAAGAATCTAGGTTAGAAATCAGTGGGACTCAGGACCCCGTCACACTGATCCGCTGTGGCTGTCTGACTATGTTTAGTTTGAAGCATTTTATTTTTTTCCCTATTTTTCAATTTTTCTCCCATCCCAATTCCTCTGTGCCAATTCTCCCCTCCCGTCTTGAACGTTGCTCGCATATGCCCCCCACTGGCCATTTGTAGGGAGGATAGAAGCCTTGCATCACGTGTCCCCTCAGATACACGAGGAGGCAGTCTGTCACAACTTTTCACCTGCCAGCGCGGACTCTCATTGGCAAGGTGTAACGTGTGGGAGGCTCACACTACCCCCGCCATTTCCTGTCTCTGCTGTGCAGGCGTCCCCAACCGACCTGTAGGAGTCGCTGTCCACAACGTCCAGATTACCACCCATCGACTTCCACCCGCTAACTCTGCCAATTGAGTTAGTATGACGGCCGGCCCAAGCCGGAGGCAACGCCGACTGCTGGAGTCGAACCCGGTGTCTCTTGCGTGGGTGACGAACGCAATGTCCGGTGCGCCACCCAGCCGCCATTTTGAAGTATTTTCAATGAGTATCCATTTGTTGGACAGGGCTGATGATTGAGTCTGTCTCCACCAGAATTGTATCCATTTTGATGAGACAGAAAAGTTTGAACTGAAGAGGATGAACTCATGGAACTGGCAGATACGTCTCCGTCCGTAGCAAAGCTGTTGTTTCTGCAAATGCAGTTACGTTAGTTAGGTTATAATCAAGTACAAACTGACTGTTTTATCTCCATTTTGTGATGGATCAGTGTGGCCATTTCGTTATGGTTGGGTCAGATATTTGTACACCACCATTCAAAATCGCACAGAAACATAGTGTGACTTGAGCTTTAAATGTTAAAATTAATAAATCCTCAAATTACATCCCTGCTATCATTAATAGAGAACAACATAACAGCATGCCCACATCCAGACTGAGGGCAACACATGCAGACTGGCTGAGGGCAACACATCGAGACTGGCTGAGGGCAACACATAGAAATAAAAAGCCAGCACACTAGGCTATACATGTCTGCCATGTGTCCAACCATTTATGAATGTCACAAAAAGATAACAGTTGTTTTCCCATTCAGAAAACTAGCACACTTGTATGCTCCATACCACTCATCATGCTTCATAAATAAAACAAAAATCGGGCAGCATGGCAATGACAAATCACAAATTATGCTCTTAAGAATGAAAGATTGTATTCACAATGAAAGACAGGTGTTTCAATAGGTGGTGGATCTTCCTTCTTCCTGGCTGGTCAAAGACAGACCTGTTGGTGATGGCTGAGATGTAGGGGCCCCGGGAGGACTGTGGCGGCTGACCGCTGGTCACTGTGCTCTCAGCCATGGCCGTCAGCGTTTGGGACATCCGTGATCTCCAGACAGACAAAAGTGTGTTGCTGCTGCTGCTGACTCGTCTCTATCCACCGGTGAGTTCAATGTCCTTTAGTGACATCCCAGGGCCTAACAAAAATAATAGTTGGTTTCAGGTTGGTTGTCAGTTTGGCCATGGGTAGGTAGGGAATTTTTTTTATTTTTTATTTTTTTTATTCTTTCCCACGGCGACTATGGATAGGGAATTTCTTTATTTAATTAACCCTTTCACTGCCACACGACAGAAGGTTAGCCCTTTACTATCACACAACCGACGGCGATGCTCCATCATTAGCATCATTAGCTCCGCGGATGCGGAGCTAATGATGCTAATGATGGAGCATCGCCGTCGGTTGTGTGATAGTAAAGGGCTAACCTTCTGTATTGTCACAGTGAAAGGGTTAACCGGCTGTCGTGTGGCAGTGAAAGGGTTAAAATGTTCACAACAACATGGATGCATGTACTCTGCCAGCATGTTTAATATCCATAATACTAAATGTTTGACTAAGATTTCTATGAAACTTTATTCTAAAAAAAAAAAAAAAAAAAAAAAAATTTAATATATAATTTTTTTTTTAAACTCATAAAATATATTGGGTCGCACCTAAATCGGCAGGGTCGGTCGGCAACCTGAAACCAACCATTATTTTTGTTAGGCCCAGATGTGCTGCGGGCAGATAAAACAGCAGCGATGTCAAATGGGCTCCGCTAGACTTGTTACAGTACGTTCAGCGGTCAAAGTTCAAAGGTCTCTGTGAAATGTTGATGAATTTATCATGTTATCTGTACATTTTCTTAATGTGGAAATTGTCTGACGGGTGTCTGGTAACGTTAGTTGTTCAGTTACAGTCTGGCCCGGGAAACATTACCGTAACAGTACATTACTTTTTCCATCCACTGCACACAGTAGACATTTTCAATAATCTCATTATAATCGTAATTGAATTTTAGAAGAGAAAAGAGGTTGTTAATCTACTAATCATAACTAATGTGTCTAGTGCAGTCACAAATTTACCAGCCACAGATTATTTTTGTTTTATTATTATTTATTTTACCGCATTTGGATAACTTTCCTACTCTGGTTCTATGTTTGGACAGGTGGAGGCTTTTGTCGTTGTTTGTTTACTTTACTAGCTAGCTAGTTGTGCAACATTACGTTATACTGTAGGTTCGCAAGCAACAGCTGCTTTCTATATTCTGCAGATTACAATTAGCTCAAGGGGACTATTTTAACGTGTAGATATATCGTTACATCAATGTCAATCAATGTCTTATAAACAGAGGACATACTGGTTAGTCTGTTAGCTCTGCCAAGACTGTAAGTTAGCTTGCTAGCTTGATTGATTGAAAAACTGTATTAACAGATTGCAGAATGGGTACAATACAGTACAGCTCAACACACACAATTGTTAAGGGGATGCAGACCAGAGAAATACTTTCGTCTTGTTTACATCAGGGTCCCTCTGATTATTATTATTACTAGCCTTGCAAGCTGACAAACTAGATGCAATGTTGGCTAACACTCACGCTATATGTAACATAGTTAGAGAACATCTATCAAACTAACGTGCGTTAACACAGTGAGCAGACGCTCTATAGGTGTAGCTGGCGTTGGTAGTCCAGCAGAGTTAGCTAAATAATGCCTGTGATGAGGTTAGCTCACGTTAGCCTGATTAGCTAGCTGACGTACATGTATTATTAGCCTTTTATAACAGGTTAGCCCAGTTAAACAGCGAATCTTACCTTATGATGAAAGATTCATTCTGTAAAATAAAAGCATACATTTCACATAATATTCAAAAGTATTTGGTATCTATCTAGCTCTATTTACTAGCAGGATAATTACTAGCCCTCTCTCTCTCGCTCGCTCGCTCGCGCTGAGTTGAGATACTTCCGACACAGAGCTCGCTCTGTACTGACTGGACAGCCAATCAGCTTCTAAAGCCATGACGTCACCTCTTTATGACACAAACACGTCCTCTCACATTTAACAAAATAGGGTCCAGCTGCAGACTCGGAGCCTCGGTCCAGATTGGAACTTCCGCCCTGCCACAGGATTATTACTCCTGTGACAGGGCAATGCGCTGATTGGCGAACGTTAAAGGGGAACTATCTTATAAATGGCATTTTCCAGTGTTTAGCATTGTTTCCTAGCTATGTGGACTTATATTAATATGATCTATGTCTCTAATTCTCATATTGGCGCATTCTTCCAATTCTCCTCTCACAATATTCACCCTCACTGAACTGAGTCATTTGAAAATGTGCCTATATGTGATGTCATATAGTCACTGCTGCATGTTAATGTTCAGGGGGCCGGCCCGGCGCAGTGGTTTAGGAGCCCAGGCTCAAAACAGCTCGAGATCTTGAGGTAGAAAAATGCTGTTTTTGAGGACTTGATTAGAAATACAAAACAATGAATAAAAAAAATATATAATTACAGAGGTGTTCCATAGACTCACAGGAATTGTGTAAAAGTGCCCAAATAGTGAAAGAAATAGTAAAATAGTTCCCCTTTAAACGTTGTATTCATAAAATAATATAAATTCAGCAGCATGGGGAGGGCCGGGGGGAGGGGAGGTACAGGTAGTAGAAGACATATAGGTACAGGTCACATAATTATAGTACAGTGGAGAAGTAAAAATAGAATAAAAAGGCAGTGTAAACAATATACAATATTATTAACTCTAATAATAACACGCCTCGCGGGCTCATTATAATACGAGAGCCGTGGGTCTGCATCGGATCCCCGGCCGTATTCAAGCGCTGGAGCGCTTTGCGATGGATCAAACTGTATTAATATAGTAGTAATAATAGTAGTTGGCTAGTTGCGCGCTTCTGGCCACCTCCCGCAGTGCGCGCATACACACATACTGTCTGTAGCCTATACAATACAGTACGTGCAAAATTAGTTGTCAAGAGCCAATCGCACAGGTTGCCTCATCTCATCTGGCTCTGCAAATAGATCTAGAGTCTGAATATCATATATAGCCTGCTGATGATCTCTCTTGAGTCAAATCCATTCTGAGAACGGAATGCAGTGCCCGTGACGAGGGTCTTGATTGATTGATTGATTGATTGATTGATTGAAAATTGTATTAACAGATCATGCTGGACCTACAAAAGGCCTTTGACACTGTCAATCACTCCATTCTTGATTGAAAATTTTATTAACAGATTGCAGAATGGGTACAGTACAGTACAGCTCAATACACACAATTGTTAAGGGATGCAGACCAGAGAAAGACTTTTGTCTTGTTTACATCAGGGTCCCCCATTTTCAATTCATCATAACATATGACATACACGACATACAGATAGACAGTACTGCTACATCTATACATTTATGACATACCAGATTTGCAAATACAGTATTGTTTGTGATACAAAAGAGTCCAGAAAAGAGAGTATATACATTTGACGTAGAAACTGTACATTGGAGGAGGTGGGTAGGTGGGGGGGGGACTGTACATTGGAGGTGGTGGGGGGGGGGGGGGGTAGGAGGGGTGGTGGGTGGAGGACACTGTACAACTGTACAAGCAAAACTGTACATTGGAATATTGACAACCATACTTGGTCATTTACTGTACATTGGAGGTGGTTGGGTTACAACACAGGAGCAGAGTATAAACAACAGTACAGTACTGTTTCTCATTCCTGTAC
>NC_140169.1:17243458-17326240 GCF_963971535.1 Notolepis coatsorum
GTACATTGAACTATTGACAAAACCATACTAGGTAAATGACTGTACATTGGAACTGTAAAGGGGAACTATCTTATAAATGGCATTTTCCAGTGTTTAGCATTGTTTCCTAGCTATGTGGACTTATATTAATATGATCTATGTCTCTAATTCTCATATTGGCGCATTCTTCCAATTCTCCTCTCACAATATTCACCCTCACTGAACTGAGTCATTTGAAAATGTGCCTATATGTGATGTCATATAGTCACTGCTGCATGTTAATGTTCAGGGGGGCCGGCCCGGCGCAGTGGTTTAGGAGCCCAGGCTCAAAACAGCTCGAGATCTTGAGGTAGAAAAATGCTGTTTTTGAGGACTTGATTAGAAATACAAAACAATGAATAAAAAAAATATATAATTACAGAGGTGTTCCATAGACTCACAGGAATTGTGTAAAAGTGCCCAAATAGTGAAAGAAATAGTAAAATAGTTCCCCTTTAAACGTTGTATTCATAAAATAATATAAATTCAGCAGCATGGGGAGGGCCGGGGGGAGGGGAGGTACAGGTAGTAGAAGACATAGAGGTACAGGTCACATAATTATAGTACAGTGGAGAAGTAAAAATAGAATAAAAAGGCAGTGTAAACAATATACAATATTATTAACTCTAATAATAACACGCCTCGCGGGCTCATTATAATACGAGAGCCGTGGGTCTGCATCGGATCCCCCGGCCGTATTCAAGCGCTGGAGCGCTTTGCGATGGATCAAACTGTATTAATATAGTAGTAATAATAGTAGTTGGCTAGTTGCGCGCTTCTGGCCACCTCCCGCAGTGCGCGCATACACACATACTGTCTGTAGCCTATACAGTACGTGCAAAATTAGTTGTCAAGAGCCAATCGCACAGGTTGCCTCATCTCATCTGGCTCTGCAAATAGATCTAGAGTCTGAATATCATATATAGCCTGCTGATGATCTCTCTTGAGTCAAATCCATTCTGAGAACGGAATGCAGTGCCCGTGACGAGGGTCTTGATTGATTGATTGATTGATTGATTGATTGAAAATTGTATTAACAGATCATGCTGGACCTACAAAAGGCCTTTGACACTGTCAATCACTCCATTCTTGATTGAAAATTTTATTAACAGATTGCAGAATGGGTACAGTACAGTACAGCTCAATACACACAATTGTTAAGGGGATGCAGACCAGAGAAAGACTTTTGTCTTGTTTACATCAGGGTCCCCCATTTTCAATTCATCATAACATATGACATACACGACATACAGATAGACAGTACTGCTACATCTATACATTTATGACATACCAGATTTGCAAATACAGTATTGTTTGTGATACAAAAAGAGTCCAGAAAAGAGAGTATATACATTTGACGTAGAAACTGTACATTGGAGGAGGTTGGGTAGGTGGGGGGGGGACTGTACATTGGAGGTGGTTGGGGGGGGGTAGGAGGGGTGGGTGGGTGGAGGACACTGTACAACTGTACAAGCAAAACTGTACATTGGAATATTGACAACCATACTTGGTCATTTACTGTACATTGAGGGGGTTGGGTTACAACACAGGAGCAGAGTATAAACAACAGTACAGTACTGTTTCTCATTCCTGTACTGTTGTTTATACTCTGCTCCTGTTTTGTAACCCAACCCCTCCAATGTACAGTAAATGACCAAGTATGGTTTTTGTCAATATTCCAATGTACAGTTTTGCTTGTACAGTTGTACAGTGTCCCCCACCCACCCACCATACCCGACCCCCCCCCCCCCCCCCCCCCCCCCCCCCCCCCCCCCCCCCCCCCCCCCCAAGGCGAAAGTCTTTCTCTGGTCTGCATCCCCTTAACAATTGTGTGTATTGAGCTGTACTGTACTGTACCCATTCTGCAATCTGTTAATAAAATGTTCAATCAAGAATGGAGTGATTGACAGTGTCAAAGGCCTTTTGTAGGTCCAGCATGATCTGTTAATACAATTTTCAATCAATCAATCAATCAATCAAGACCCTCGTCGCGGGCACTGCATTCCGTTCTCAGAATGGATTTGACTCAAGAGAGATCATCAGCAGGCTATATATGATATTCAGACTCTAGATCTATTTGCAGAGCCAGATGAGATGAGCAACCTGTGCGATTGGCTCTTGACAACTAATTTTGCACGTACTGTATAGGCTACAGACAGTATGTGTGTATGCGCGCACTGCGGGAGGTGGCCAGAAGCGCGCAACTAGCCAACTACTATTATTACTACTATATTAATACAGTTTGATCCATCGCAAAGCGCTCCAGCGCTTGAATACGGCCGGGGGATCCGCTCTATACAATGCAAACCCACGGCTCTCTTATTATAATGAGCCCGCGAGGCGTGTTATTATTAGAGTTAATAATATTGTATATTGTTTACACTGCCTTTTTATTCTATTTTTACTTCTCCACTGTACTATAATTATGTGACCTGTACCTCTATGTCTTCTACTACCTGTACCTCCCCTCCCCCCGGCCCTCCCCATGCTGCTGAATTTATATTATTTTATGAATACAACGTTTAACGTTCGCTAACGTAGAGAAACGTCAGACGTAATTCGAGATACGTCAGACGTACTTCGAGATACTTCCGTACTTTCCGCCAATCAGCGCATTCCCCTGTCACAGAGTAATAATCCTGTGGCAGGGCGGAAGTTCCAATCTGGACCGAGGCTCCGAGGCTGCAGCTCGACCCTACTCCACATTTAAATGAGATGGGTCAGATGGGTCGATTGATTGATTGATTGAAAACTTTATTAACAGATTGCAGAATGGGTACAATACAGTACAGCTCAATACACACAATTGTTAAGGGGATGCAGACCAAAGACAGACTTTCGTCTTGTTTACATCAGGGTCCTCCATTTCAATTCATCAGGACATAATATATGACATACATGACATACAGATAGACAGTAGCCTACTGCTACATCTATACATTTATGACATACCAGATTTGCAAATACAGTACTGTTTGTGATACAAAAAGAGTCCAGAAGAGAGAGTATATACATTTGACGTAAAAACTGTACATTGGAGGAGGTTGGGTAGGTGGGGTGGGGTTGGGTGGGACAGGGGGACAGGGGGGGGGGGCTCAGGGCGCGGTGAAGAAGGATGGGCTCAGGCCGCGCTCAGGGCGCGGCGCCTGCGGCGGAACTTCCTCTTCATCGTCTTCCAGCTGGAGCTCCGGACATCAAGCATGCGGAATATAAACCCAGTTACGAGGCGGGTTAGTAATGGAATATGCGATAGCTTAGCTTCCAGTTAATGCTAAAGAGACATTGTGAACGAAGAAGGTGACGTGCTACTGCCGAAGAGTGTGGTAGATATTGCACACGTTTGCGTTTTAGCTAAAGTATGGACAGGGGGTCTTCCCGACCCACAGCTTAGCTTCAGTTAGGCCTAGCACCACAGTTTAGCCCACGTGTCGCCCCACCTCTCCAGCCCAGCAGCGGACGTCACTGCACTGCACGCACCTCCAGCCCCTCCGAGCCGTTGCCCCCCAGCAGTCACCTGCCTAACGTCTACCCAGCCCCGCCTCCTGCTAATGTAACGGGGAAGCCCGTGGGTATGTCCACAGTCACGGAAACAGGTGTGTTGATGAGTGACTGTGGCAGTGCGGGCTGGTAAGTTAAACTCACGTCCTCATTTCCTCATAACAGGATTAACAGACGCATAGGTACGGTAGTTAGGAGTGAATTCACTTCTTAGTGCAGCGGCCTGTGTCGTCGTCCGCGGACGCGGGAGCCCCCTGTTCGACTCCCCCTCGGGACATTACATTTAACATCAAACACAACGCAGACAAGTATGATCCGTCACAGTGGTGCCCAGTGACCCGGATGTCCTGAGGGGCGTGAGTTTAGGGAGGTGAGTGTAACGGGGAAGCCCGTGGGTATGTCCACAGTCACGGAAACAGGTGTGTTGACGAGTGACTGTGGCAGTGCGGGCTGGTAAGTTAAACTCACTTCCTCATAACAGGGTTAACAGACGCATAGGTACGGTAGTTAGGAGTGAATTCACTTCTTAGTGCAGCGTCCTGTGTCGTCGCCCGCGGACGCGGGAGCCCCCTGTTCGACTCCCCCTCGGGACATTCTCATTTAACATCAAACACAACGCAGACCAGTATGATCCGTCACACTAACACGGGACTTCTCGACGGCCATCTCACCACACGGACGTTCGGTGGTGAGAGCAGGCCCTCCCGCGTCTATACTTTCCGCAACGGAGCTCGGTTTCCGGGTTCCTCTGATTGGCCGCGACCCCCACGTGATCCGCGCTAGCACGCCCCCTTATCCACCGCTGCTGCTACAGCTTGCCGCTGTGTTGACGCGCGCGGCAGATGCTGCACTTAGCGGTGACCGAGAAAGTAAACATTACAGTTCTACTTTATAAAATGCTAATTGTAAATATGTTTAAGTCCACTCCACATTACAGTTGATGTGTGATGCTGCTGAGGCGGTCGTTTCTTGACTGGCGTTGCATAAGATTTACATTTAGTCAGCTAGCTGATAACTGCATAAGCAGCATATTAAGATGACTGCGTTTTCTTGACTCAGAGTGGCGGGCGCGACAATAGCGTTTCTTGACTCAGGCGTCTATGCCAAATACAGCTGATAACTGCATAAGCAGCATATTAAGATGACGCGACAATATTATTAAACATGAGAGCTCTGTCATTGAAGTGGGTGGTGAATTAGGGTGACCAAACGTCCTCTTTTGCCCGGACATGTCCTCTTTTCACGCCCTGTCCGGGCCGTCCGGGGGGGGTTTATAAATTCATGATAATGTCCGGCTTTCACGGACCGTTTGCATATACTTAAATTGACTGGCGCATTGCACAGAATACTACGGTAATCTGTTGCGTGTGTGACGTAATCCCTGAGAAGCTTTGTGGGCGGCTCTACAACTACGCTCACAAACAGAGGAAGAGAAAGGATACACGCAGAGGGGACAGAGCGCACCGCAGCTCACGTTCACAATGCCAAAGAATGTACTTTTACAGATGAACTGCAGAAGAAATTACAAATGTACCGACCCGTCAGAACAAATGGGAGGCGGAGTGCACCGTGTGTGCAAAGCTTGGACATGTGCAAGTTGAGAGTTTGTCTGCACTTATTTGTTAAACCCGGGAAAACAGAGGATGCTGTAAAGTGTAAAGTAAATGCAGCGGAGGGAGGGTGCGTTTGTATTTCATACTCAGAAACATCACAATCTATGGATTGCACAAGTGCCTTGCTAAAAAAGGCATTTCCAGACTCTGACACTGCCAAAAAGTTCAGTAGTGCGCGCACTAAATCCGAAGCCAATTGTTATAGCGCCCCACTCAGCTCGATTGATGTCGCACATGAAGCACTCAAATCAAACCACGGAGCAGTGAAAATATTCCCAATCATAATACAGTACTTTGACTGGAAGAGGGGTGGGCATGCAAACAAAATGAATTGAGGTTAAATACATCAAATGAGACAGCAGAAACCATTGCACAATATCTCATTGAAACATGGCAAGAAAAAAACGATTTGTCTGAAAAATATATTTGTTAACTGGATTTTCTATTTTCTATTATTTCATATATTTTGTTATTTATTTTTGTCCAGTAAGACTTGAAAAGAGAGCTATTATTTTGTTACATGTTGATTTTTAAGTTATTATTGTGCCATTGAGATTTGTCTAGGCATAATCAAGCATGCTGATTGTTGAGTAACTTTGGTTTGGTCTTTGGTTATAGAGAGATATTGTTGTGTTATATACAGTAAAATAATACTTGTATATCCATAGAGAGGAGGCATACTTTAAATATATTAAAACAATAATGCATCTTTGAGTAAACGTTGAGTATCATCAGGCATGCGTTGCTCATGGGACGGGGGTTGCACACCGTGCAGCCAGTCTGTGAGCAGAATCACGCACATGCACGGATGTGCACACGCGTGCACACAGGAATGTGCTGCACTCGACTGATGAGCCAACTCGCTAAGTACTACTTTGCATAACAATATGGCCGGTCGTCAGGTGTGTTCAAATACATTCTCAGATACATTCGCACAAAACTTGTGAATGAAATGTGTTACATTCCATTCGTAGAGGCAATTAGGCACTGTCTTTAGTCTGTGCTATGCGAGGGAACATCTATGCGCATGCGCGGGAGCGTGCGCACGCGGCGTCATTAAAACATAGTGCAACCAGTCGTCCCATGAGCAACGCATGCCTGAGTATCATTAAGTATCTCGAGGCTGGGGGGACATGTCCTCTTTTTTGGAAATCAAAATATGGTCACCCTAGGTGTTACCAACAGCGCGTTTCTTGACTCAGAGTGGCACGTTTCTTGACTCAGGAAGCGAGCGTACAGCTGATAACTGCATAAGCAGCATATTAAGATGACGCGACAATATTATTAAACAAGAGAGCTCTGTCATTGAAGTGGGTGGTGTTACCAACAGCGCGTTTCTTGACTCAGAGTGGCGCGTTTCTTGACTCAGGAAGCGAGCGTCTCTGCGCTGCAACACAGCGGCGAGCTGTAGGGGCAGCGGCAGCGGTGGATAAGGGGGCGTGCTAGCGCGGGTCACGTGGGGGTCGCGGCCAATCAGAGGAACCCGGAAACCGAGCTCCGTTGCGGAAAGTATAGACGCGGCCCGCCCTTGGTTAAGTACACTCAAGCCAGTTACAGTGAGCGCTCAGAGTGCTGGAACTTTATCGGTAGTCATTCTCTTTGTGCAGAGCGGGCCCTTTAAGGGCGAAGAGAAGCAGAACTTAGGGGCGCTTAGGGGGGCCCTGACATTTATTATTTTGGGGAAGCCGGCTATAGATAGGACTTTTGTTTTCAACGTGGGCCCACTGTCTTTTGGTTGAATATGGTGTGATAACGTGTGTTCTTTTATAAAATTCCCATTGAGTAGCTCATGTATTCCTCTCCCTCTTCCTCCCCTCTCCCTCCACCTACGGGGGAACAAACACGTATTTAAACCCTTAAAGGGACGTGTTTTATTACTGTGTCTTGACCAGTGTGGGAAGAACTTTAGTCATTGCCGTAGAGTGAGAGCACTAGGTGCCCAGTGTGGAAAGAGCTTTGATTCTTGTGCCTTGTGTAAATACATGTCAAAGAGATAAGTCTTTCAGTAAAAGAGAGCTAAATGGGAACACTGTGTGCGTGTCTGTTAATGTGCATTCTGTCTAACCCTTTCCTTTCCGGGGTAATGCTCATTATTGTTTAACCCTTTCCCCACCCCCTGCCTATGCATCATTGGGACAGGTCTCTACTCGCCAATCAGGAAGGGTACTGCTTTGGGGAGAAAGTATATCATCCATCATTACTGTCATCGGGTGTGGGAGGGCACAGGAAGTATTGGGGGAAGTGTGGGTGTGTGGGGAACTACTGCGAATCGCCCTGGAGGGCAAGAAGGACCAGCGCACCACCCCTAGGTTAGTGAATCCTAGGCCCCATCCACTCCCTCTGCCAAACCTCCACTCCAATACTCCTGGCCTACAGTCGGGGACTCAGCCGGACCCAGATCTGCTGCGTTCCCACTACCAGGTGGCAGTGTACATCCACTCCCATAAAGCAGGGATAATCCACCCTGCTACACCAGCAATGTATAAAACACTATTTAACTACCGTAGTTTATTGTGTTCATAGCAAAAAGCTATGGCATAGCAATTCAAATACTACACTGATAGCCCATCTAGTTTAATCTAGTTGATATTATAATGGCATGCCTAAACTAATACGAGTTCATTCATTCTGGAGTCGTAGTAGGTCCCCTTATGCATCACTCATAAATGTGCATACTGTAGCAAATTAATAGCAATTGAGAGACTATTTCATTTCAACCTTTATTTAAAATCGTAAGCATCTGAGGTTTCCCTCATTTACAGAAACGACGATTGTACAGTACATAATAAAAACAATATTCACAGAAACTTAAACACCAGAGTAAAACAAATTAAAAACGTTTAAAAAATAATTTTAAAATATCAACTAAAACAGTTACAGGTAGTCACACAATGGTCTGAAATCATACATTTAAACATTCCAAGGGAAGGGAGAACCTCCAATTTTAGCGTGAGTTGAAGGACATTCCATGAGTTAGAGGCATCAAAGGAAAAGGCTGACTTCCCTAGCTCAGAACAAATCTGAGGAACCCTAAGAACCATCCAGTCATTCGATCGAGTTGAATAGGTTCCAATATTCCAATCTAACAGTGAGGAGATATAAACAGGTTGTATACAACTATAGGCTACCCTACTGATGGCCTAAGTAACTTTACGTAGCTGGTACTAGTCGCCTATATAGTATGCTTATTGGCTACATTTACAGGTAAAGGTAGCCAACCTGATTGATGACCTTAGAGGTCATTCATTCGTTCACTCACTCACTCATTCATTCACCGCATCCTAGGTCCCCCAATACTTACAGGTCATTCATTCATTCATCATCATGTCTTAGGGACCTTCACTGGCTCCCCATTGCTGCACGAATCCGCTTCAAGGCCCTCGACCCCCCCCCCCCCCCCTCTGCCCCCAAGTGACACTGGCTAAATGACATTGACTGCACTGCACTAGTCCGTACTGGATCTCTGCACACTTCACTTTATATATATATATATATATATATATATATATATATATATATATATATATATATATATATATATGTATTTTATTTATTGATTAATCCCCCACTGCACTGTTTTCGTTTCTTGTCTGTGTTGGTGTTTGTTTACTGTGAAAAAAGAAAAAATGCATACACTGTATTGCTGCAACAATTACCAATGTGTTTTACACAAATGGCTCAATAAAGGAATCTGAATCTGAATCTGAATCTGACATACCGTGTGGCAAAGGGAACCGCTCCCGCCTACCTCCGGTCAATGGTCTCTTAACTACACACCCTCAAGACCCCTACGCTCTGCATCTTCTGGCCGCCTCAGACCTACTCCTATCCGAGCTCCGGGTGGGTCATCAAAGAGAAGTCGTCTATTCTCAGTCCTTGCCCCACAATGGTGGAATGAACTACCCACTCCAGTTAGGACAGCCGAAACCCGTCCAATATTTCTCTGTCGACTAAAGACGCACTTCTTCAACCATTATCTGAAATTAAATTATTATTTTTAAATCTAACCCCAAATAACCTTACTGTCATGCACTTGTCCTAATCAACTAACCTACACTGTAGCACTCAACACTTTGGTGAACATAGTTACTCAGCTGATAGTTTCAAGTTTCTTTATTAGTTGACATGCAAAGATACAGAATACCTTCACATGGAATGCTTTTTTCTGTTATGCTCCTATGAGGATCATAGGACGCTTGGATCATACACATACAGCTCATTACAGTAATATTCCACAATTATTACATTTTAGATAGTAATAATGGTACAGAGCCTTGAGACAAACATATGCATATTCACCACCGCAAACAGACTGGCAGCCGTCATAGGCAGCGCCATTTACGGAAGGAGGGGGGAGTGGGTTGGGGTTGTTACAGGGCTGTAGGGGGGGGGGGGGGGGAGTGATCCCTCACACGAGGCAGCCGACAGTGCAGCGCCAATGCAGAGGAAGGGGGGGGGGGGGGGGGGGGGTGGGACTGGAGGGGGGGGGGAAGGTGGGGGGGAGTGCACAAGCCAAGTCCTGGGTGGGGGAGGTAGGGATTGGGGGTGTGGGAAGCCGCTCGCCACTCTTATCTCCCAGAGGGCCTTCGACTCCACAGCTCTCTGGTTCGACCTTGGTCCAGGAATTTGTTTTGGCTGACTGACTGGCACAATTTATCCCAGCCACGTCACTTTAAATTTGATTTGAATAGAGTGGAATATAACTCTATTGATTTGAGTGGAGTGAGTTTTAACAACTCCGTCCAAATGACTGAATGCATTATTAGTCCAAGTGTCCAAGTGTCTTATCAGTTCATTTTGGTAGATCCTGTGCGTGGTAAACAGATCCAAAATCTTCTTATTGCAGTCCAAAAGCTTCGATAATCCAAAAATGACCACGTCTTCAAGTTGGTAGCCCGATTATGATGTCCCAATAGGCAGAGAGGGTTAGCCTTATTCTGCTTCTTGAAGAAAATATGCAATCCACTGATTAGATCCATTTAGAGTTGATTTGAGTATAGTCCGGCCACCGGCACGAAGCAGGGCATAGCAGCGTCGGGCTCCATGGAGCAGTAGAGGCGGCGGTAGGAACGGCCTTGAAGGCCTAGGGAGAGAGGAAAGAAATGCGACTTGTCTCTGCAAGAGGAAGTTGAGGAAGTTGTGCCCTTCCTAATGACTTGTCGTACAGAACTTGTAAGTTGCTTTGGATAAAAGCGTCAGCTAAATGACTAAATGTAAATATGTAAATGTTACTATGAATATAGGTATAGGTCCCCAAATACATGACTCAGAGTTGGAAAAGTAACCTACATGCATTATTTTGCGTTATCACATACAACAACAACAACAACAACAACAACAACAACAACAACAACAACAACAACAACAACAGCAACAACAGCACTTGGTAAAGTTGATGTTGAACTTTATTGAAATGAGAAAGTTGACTTTGAACTTCAATGAAATGAGAAACCATGGATGGCCTATTCTGTATATATGTTCAAACTATTGTGTGGCAAGATATAATCCCTGGAACCCACCACGAGCACCAGGCCCGATATACTGAATACAAAATGTGGTGTAAATGGGACTACGGCTTAACTGTGATCCACTCCGCGCCGTGACTCTCTCACCTCTACACCCCCGTAAGCCTATTAGGCCACGAGAGCAAATCAAATGTGGTGCAGATGGAACAGTGATGGAAAAACCTGGGAAGAGGAGCCATCGTGAATGAAAGATTACCAAAGAGAGAAGGGGTTTCTTTACTGTATACACAGTGTTTATGGATTGAGGCTCGCTGTCGAGAAAGGTGAACTGTTAGGGGAGAGTGGGGCGAAACTTAACGCATTTTGTTTTGTTTTTATAATATATATATTTTTATATATTTAAGTTAGATTAATCGTGATTTTATACAAGAAGCAACATACACATCTCTGCTACAAATGAACTCTTGCACTTTGTTTCTCGTGTCTACTTGTACAATTCCAATCGAACGTGGCAGAAACGTACCCCGTGGACTGGGTTCACTTCAACGGATAGAGGCTCAGTTGTAACACACATAAATTGGAGCAAACACAATTAATTCAATACAATTCTATGTTGTAGGGCTGACCCCTATTAGTCAAAAGGAGCCATAGTCGACTGCCAACCTCTTAGTCGAATACAAAAAATATATATATATATTTTTAAAGAAATATATATATATTTTGTATCATTCTTTCCAAAAGAAAAGAGGCCTAGAAGCGTGGCTAACGCTAATGGCACGCATACCAGAGGCTAACTGCCTAAGAAAACAGGCACAGAGGCACTGAAAGAGGATTTCACCATCTAATGAACACAGACTAGACAAATATCAAGATGTATCCATCAGTGGACCAATTGCATGCTTTTGCAGAGGACAAGAAGCCTTCAGTCGACTCCTTCAGACATTAAGCACCCCCCACAGCCCAAATGGAATGATAAAATATATATATTTATATATATTTTTTACTATTAATACTATTAGTCAAAAAAAAAAAAAAAAAAATATATATTATACTTTTTTTTATTTATTTATTTTTTGTCGACTAATAGTCGACTAACGGCACATTTTGGCCAATCATAGTCGACTATCCAAATTATTAGTCGGGGACAGCCCTACTATGTTGTATGAAACAAGTACACCTTTCAACCTATCTTTAACATTGTGTATAGATCTATATACATGGATATACTGTATGTACATTCTCAGAGACCACAGTCACCCCAGTCACAAACTTCTCACTCTGCTACCGTCTGGCAAACGGTACCGGAGCATCCGCACAAGAACCAGCAGGTTCAGGGACAGCTTTTTCCCACAAGGCACAAGACTCCTGAACAAGGACACTAAAAAACTCTTGAACACACACCTCATAAAAACTCTTGAACACACACACACACACACCACACACACACACACACAACACATGCACCCTGCACCTTAACTCATTCTGCGCCAACCACGTAATATTACGCGTTTGCTCGCCAACCGCTGAGCGCCAAACACGTAATATTAAGTTTTTAGATCGTTTTTTCGATTTTAATATTCTATACACTCTCACGGACCTCAGTGTTATCATTAGAACTCATTCTGAGACCCAGAGAGTGCAATGCCGACCGAATGCTGCTAGGTGGCAGTATCGCCTACCCATTGAAACCTTATTTCACACTGTGTGTTATATTTTATATGGTCCGGGCAGAGAATTTGGACCCCGGCAAGTGAAACGCTTCATCCGAGCACCTTGGAACGCGTCCAGCACACTTGATGCATATTTTGTGCCATTTCATGTCAGGGACCCAACATCAATACTGGAAATCACGATCAGACAATTGGAATATTCATTTTGGAATAACTCCTAGCAAAGGTAAGGACTATATGACATCAATCCTACTTTGATCCAACAATGATTTCACATCGATCGCAATGATCAACGTATGTAGTATTCAAAACGTATGCCGTTGCTGACGATCAGAGCATCACAAAACGACCCCCCCCCCTTTGATGCCTTCATGATGAAACATAATACCTATTATATACCTTTGATTTGGAAATAATATCGTGTCCAGGCGAGCAACGCGAACGACTTTTGCAAAATGCACATAGCGCTCCATAACTCAGCTTCCAGGAATTAGCCCGGATCACTCTGAAACTATACAATATTCACCACGGGATAACACACGAACGTATACATGAAAAAATAACAATTGTTTACATGTTGGACGAGAGATAGTGACTGTCAAATGAGCCATAGTATTGTCTCCATAGCTATAATATAGAATATAGATATAGCTCTGCAAACACCGTGACGCACAGTGAAAATGCCTATCTTTTAGCGTGGCCCATTGACTACAGGGATGAGGATAATAGCTGGCGCCGAATGAGTTAAGATGCACATACACTTTTACGCAAGACACTTTCTGTAGAAATGTGCTATTTTATTTGTATTACTACATATTATAGTATAATGGCTTAGTTGTAACGCCATGTTCACAACTAACCCCGCTGTATGGAGGTTGTATTTAAGCCTAACTAACACTAACACTCACGCTGTGAGTTGGTCATATGTTTCAAAACTGTGCTGTTATTCATAGTATTCTCATGATGTTTTGCCGTACAATATGGCACAATGCCACAGCTCATTGGCCACGAATGTCATATAATGATCGAATACTAAAGGCAACAAAATGGTGATTAGAATAATATAAGGTTGGATTGTGTCACTTACACACACAGCTCAGAAATGGAACAACACTCATTATTTAAAAAAATTATAATAATACTTTCAGGCCTTGAAAACACTCTTTGGGGTAGATCACCATGAATTTACAGGAGACAAGGCATTGTGGTCATGTGACCGGAAGCACCCTCTGCTTGACCTTGTGTAACTACATAAAAAGACCATGTTACATTTAGCTCTGTGTTAGGACGGGCCCTGCTCACCCCTACTGTATGTAGCCAACCGGTATCGATTGCCTAGTTCCTATCACTGGGATTTACATAACTTTCATACTATATCTAAAGTCCAATGCTCACATTTTTGGGTTATTGTTGTAGCCTCATGTATAACCCTATAACATATGACATATATAACATGTTAGAATATTTTCTATCAAGTTGTTTCCAATCTCACCGTTGAAGGGAGTGGGATAAAACCCACTGAAACACGCTTTAATACTGCTTCACGTGGTTATGATGACATAGGACAATCCATAAATGACGGCCAATCCTCAGCGATTAATTCAGAATTCTTATTACCAAGGGTTTTCTTCATTTAATGGGATGACTTGGCGAAGTCTGCATGCCTTACTACTACTACCCACAATCCCATGGGAGACGTCCTTAACCCTAATAATTAGAGTGATACAGGAAGTCTACTAGGTAAAAGGAGAATATGGGGGCTTTCAATTAGTTGTCCAGGGCTATTTGGAGGCCCCAGACACGGCCAGGGGTGCCATTCATCATCCTGCCTGTGCCAAACGTTAAGGGCCTTTTCATTATCAGACCAGTGCGTCTCTCTGTCAGCTCCTTGGTATAAATGTGAGTGATGGAGAGGGGGTGGGAAGGAGGGTTTGGGGTGGGGCTCTTGTAAATGTCATCCCCATTGGACCGTTGCGGGTCTCGGCTCCCAAATAATAGGCCCCCTGACCTCTCTGTTGTCTATAATTAACCTCTAACCCCCTCCCACTCCGCCTCATCCACCAATCCCCAGATAGCGATGATATAGAAGATGTGTTTTTGCAGAGGAAGTCTATCCTCCCGCTGCTTCTTTCACTTTGAGCAACGGTGTTAATGGAGAAGACACCGCGATCACACAGTGCAACAAAACAAGATGGCTGCTGCTGGTCTGCTAAAGCTAAAGCACGTCTAGAATATCCTGGTTGTTCACCAGCAATTTGTGTAAATAAAAAAAGATACATTTATAATCACTGAAATGTATCTTTATTTTTTTTTCTTGCAAATATGGAGTTTAGAAATTAGAACAAAAATAAATAGAAAAATAAAATACATTGTTTGAAATCCCCAAAAATATGTTATTTGAAATCCCCTCTCCAATTAGGACTTTTTAAACATTTGACAAAATAAAATTTTTTTAATTATATTTAAATTCCCTCACGCATTTCTGGTGGGGCTTTTTATTTGTAGTCATGTGCATGTTATAGCATGCTCCCCTACCTGCAGGGCACACGGTATGAAGATCAGGAAATCGCTCCTACAAATTATGTGTTTGACATTCCCTTCTCTGTCGCTCTCTCTCTCTCTTTGCTTGACATGTCATGGATCTGCATTAACATCTGTAGCTCTGCCATGTTGTACACTGTGGCAGGGGACTGGTCAGGCAGAAGGAGACAAGCCGAGGAGAAAAGAGAAGCAGGAGAGACATGCAGGTACCTCCCAGATGAAAGACATAATTGACATTTACTGCAACAATACAAAACACTAAAAAGGCCATCAAATGATGCCACTTGTCTGGGTGTTGGCTTAATGACTCAAAGGTCATGATAGAAAGTCAAATGATCCCTAATGAAATGATTAGACAGCAGCTTCACATCGCCTGTGACATTTTGAAGAAGTGTGTATAAGGACAACTGCAGGAGAGAGAGAGAGAGAGAGAGAGAGAGAGAGAGAGAGAGAGAGAGAGAGAGAGAGAGAGAGAGAGAGAGAGAGAGAGAGAGAGAGAGAGAGAGAGAGAGAATGTTCTTTAGTTGGTTCCAATAAGGGAAATAATACATCTCTCATCTGCAAGCATTGGGGAGGGGGTAGTCATTTGTGGCTGTGTGTGAGTCTACCAGTTCATCATTGTCTGTGGAAATCCTGGGACTATGAGGGAGAAATGCAAATGCAAAATGCTGGCAACAGTACGGCAGCAATACCAGCATGTGTGTGTGGCATATTGAATGATAATGACAACGCAGGGCAGACTATCCCCTGCGAGCAAGTCTGCGGAACAATGATTACAGATTGGCCAGTGTATCCTTGCCCCCACAAGGGACGCTGATTCTAATGCTAATCAGAGCCTGTGCCGGTTGAAATATATCTGTACTCACAAGGCAGAAGAAAATAAGATGGAATATACCAGTTAGGCCATAATTGTATAATAAAGCCCTGTTTATTTTAGATATTTTAGCCCACAGGAATTTGTACAGTGTTGCCCAGGCTTAACCTATTGCACCATCTGCTGGCATCAGCTCAGTACAACCGTGTTTTCCTCAGGAAACAATCTACTGTACCAGTACCATTGAGCAAATTATCTGCCACAGGGGCATGAAATGTTGACGTATGAGCTTAATAGTATTCCAGTCTATTCGATTTGTATACTTGAGGTGGAGGGGCTATGGACGGAAACTTCCCCATGACGGTTCATTTTCCAACGTGTTACCTGTATCATACGGGCACAAATCCTCTCTCAGTGCAGACAGGGCACATCAAAGTGGGATTCATCCTTCATTCAGTCCTGACTCCTCACTACTCGCAGGCCCGACTCCATCACCAGCCAATATCAGTCACCTCCTGAAAGTACTTTATTTTCATTCCGGGGAGGGAAACAAGAAGGAGAGCCGAGGCGGCACAGTGATGCTCAGATGCACATTCAATGTAGGTTAATGGGAGGGAGGGGACTCTGCTCCGGCGGGTTCCCATTGGCTGGCCGCAATACGTGCAGCTTCTCCGAAGCACAACCTGTCAGTGTTAATCAGCAGGCATCTCTTAACAGCCAGCCAGGGCTATCGGAGAGGTGAGCCCATTGCTATTCAGGACGAAACAGATGATAAATCATTTGTACATAATTAGTGCTCAGCAAGGTTACAACTGACACGTATTTTCATCTTAATTAGGGGGGAAATTTGTTCCATTAATTTAATTTGGTGTGCATGAGTGGGTTAGTACCTAACTAAGTTAATCTTACACCTGTCAGGGCGAGAATGGAGTTGGGCCTTGGATTACAGGGGGAACGGGGAAAGAGAGTCCTCTATATCACATTGCTTCAAATGTAGGCCACCAAGACAATTGGATTGTTGCAGAGCACTGGTAAATGCTACTGGAGCTTTACAATTTATATTGCTTTGGGTAAAACAAACTACTGTAATAATGATGTGCCCGCAAATACCGGGCGATTGGGTCTGTAATAGACGTTAGATACTGCATATCTCACTCTACTGAGTTATAAAAAAAAAATTGATAACAATTAACGTGAGACATACAGCTATTATGGATTTTAATGTGTTACAATTGTGTATGTGTCTCGGAAGCTGTCGCAACATAATGATAACAAGTGATGTATATCTTTATGAAGCACATTAGAATCTGTGTCGTTATTGCTGTCATTTGATATGGCTATATGGGCGGGCGTCATGAGCTAACTATGCCTGTTTAATAACCGCTTCTGATACATTATGAATTATTTTGAATGTCTTAATAATACGTCATATGTATGCCATAAGTAAAGAGTTGCCTTGGTTAAGGTTTCTTCAATTTGGAAGGAGGGGTGATCATCAAATTGCTACACTACTGTAGGCTATACAGTAATGACCCTGTGCGGTATGTTCAATCTTTTCCATATTATTGAAGCACACGTGATTCAGTGTCCTATTTCCACTCCAGCCAACCTATCTGATAGGCAATGTTCCTTCATCCTAAAACAAATATTTGACCCTATCTCGCGAATGGGCATTACGGGGAAAAAACACGCTCCATCACGAGGCCCGTTGTTTAACTCCAGCCCTGTGATTTACTCGCAGGCCAGGCCTTCGTGGATTTGAGTGAGATTGGCCTTCATATTTGAGTGTGAATCACTGTCTGCGCTCGTTGCAGTCCAACGGGCAGGGCTAAGTCCAAGGACTGGGCTCTTTTCATCGTTGAAAGGTGTATGAAGCTGTAGTAATTGCCTGAAAGAGGCAGTTCGATAGAGAGGGAGAGAGAGAATGACTGATTTAGTAACTATAGGGGTTCTAATGGAATTCTCCACTGCCTCTTGGGTGCTCAAGCTGACAACCATTACCTGGCCTGATGCATAGTCCATTATGGGATCCCCCACTTTAATAGAGTGTCTATCATGTGAAGTACAGAGACGTCAGGTGCCACAGCACTGCACTCTCACCCATGTGTGAAGGTTTAACCATACTGTAATGGCTTCTCTCTTAGACAGCATGCTGCATAGCCTTAGAACATTTATTGAAAATCAACACCCGCTTGAGAAAAAGGAGAGGAAAAGACATTCAAGCACAAAACTTCTGAAAAGGTGCCGTTAGTCGTGCACACGTCTCTCTCTCTCTCTCTCTCATGTACATACATTCATATATAAACACACACACACCTATCTCTCTCTCACACACACACTCATTCGCATACATTCATAATACACACACCTCTCTTTCTCTCTCTCTCTCACACACAGACACACACCCTCATACGTATACATTCATATTATGCACACACACACACACACACACACACACACACACATACAGATGGGCAGTTGTAACGCTCCCCAGGTTGCTGCGCCATCCTGTGGACTAATTCAGGTGGTGCAGCTCTTGTCTTTATTTATTAATGTGTTTCATGTGATTCTTATCAATCTGTTGTCTGTACATTTGATGTCTGTCTTGTCTGTGATGTTACACTCCCTGGTCTAATGTCTTCCCTATCTGTGTTGGTTTTGTGATCTGGTTAGTGTTGTTTTTGTGTGTATTTATTTATATTTCAACCTTGTAATGTTCTGTGTCACTCTGTTTTCCCAGCTGAGTCTAATCACCCAATTACCCTCCTGTGTCAATCAGTGTCTGTATATATGCCTGTGAGTTCCTGTCTTCCCTGTCGCGTCATTACACTATGTTCCTGTCTGTGTGCTTGTTTGCTTGTTAGCCGTTCACTGAACATTGTTTGTAAGTAGCTTAAAACTGTCTTGTCGAAGTGTCTATTACTCCTTGTCACGGAGGATAGAATTAGTTATAGTATTTATGTTTTGTAGGGCAAGTAGCACGTTTGGAGACTTGCCCTCTCTGTTTGTTAAGCTACTCGTTCCAACATTAAAGGAGCATTGCTCACTTAAAGATCCAACTTTTGTCTTCGTCTCTCCTCTGCTGGTCTGCGCCTGGGTTCCACTATTATAATGCCTAATCGTAACAGGCAGTATTTCCATTACATGTATTTTAATTACTGTACATATTAAATTACTTTCAATTACATTTTGTAAGTTGTATTATTGCTGCCACCACAAAATCATCATATAATTTATAATGAGATACACCTGAGGACAGTGTGTTGCATTTACATAATACCAATATACTTACTCTCAAAGAAAATAAATAAAAACATATTTTTATGTCAAGCCACTGGGCCAGTTGGATGCTGTCATGTTAGGCTAATGAGAATGAATATTCATTTAGAAAACAAGCAATTAACCACATTGTTAGGACTTAGGAGTACTGTATATCAAAAGACCTGCTCCAAGTAGAGTTGTTCACCAGTCAGACTGTTCTCAGACCAGTGGAATACATACTGTTTTCACCAGTCAGACTGTTCTCAGACCAGTAGAATACATACTGTAGTTATTCACCAGTGAGACTGTTCTCAGACCAGTAGAATACATACTGTAGTTATTCAGCAGTCAGACTGTTCTCAGGCCAGTATAATACATACTGTAGTTATTCACCCGTCAGACTGTTCTCAGGCCAGTGGAGTACATACTGTAGTTATTCACCAGTCAGACTGTTCTCAGGCCAGTAGAATACATACTGTAGTTATTCACCAGTCAGACTGTTCTCAGACCAGTAGAATACATACTGTAGTTATTTACCAGTCAGACTCTTCTCAGACCAGTGGAATAGTTATAACTTATTCACCAGTCAGACTGTTCTCAGGCCAGTAGAATACATACTGTAGTTATTCACCAGTCAGACTGTTCTCAGACCAGTAGAATACATACTGTAGTTATTCACCAGTCAGACTGTTCTCAGGCCAGTAGAATACATACTGTAGTTATTCACCAGTCAGACTGTTCTCAGACCAGTAGAATACATACTGTAGTTATTCACCAGTCAGACTGTTCTCAGACCAGTAGAATAGTTATAACTTATTCACCAGTCAGACTGTTCTCAGACCAGTAGAATACATACTGTAGTTATTCACCAGTCAGACTGTTCTCAGACCAGTGGAATACATACTGTAGTTATTCACCAGTCAGACTGTTCTCAGACCAGTGGAATACATACTGTAGTTATTCACCAGTCAGACTGTTCTCAGGCCAGTAGAATACATACTGTAGTTATTCACCAGTCAGACTGTTCTTACAGGCCAGTAGAATACATACTGTAGTTATTCACCAGTCAGACTGTTCTCAGACCAGTAGAATACATACTGTAGTTATTTACCAGTCAGACTGTTCTCAGACCAGTAGAATACATATTGTAGTTATTTACCGGTCAAACTGTTTCAGACCAGTGGAATACATACTGTAGTTATTCACCAGTCAGACTGTTCTCAGACCAGTGGAATACATACTATAGTTATTCACCAGTCAGACTGTTCTCAGGCCAGTAGAATACATACTGTAGTTATTCACCAGTCAGACTGTTATATTACGTCATAGCTTACGCTCTGCGCCTAGTGGAACATATCCCATAACAGCCTAGATACTGAATACATTTCTCCACATGTACCTGTACACACCCATCCGCCTGGCCACACCCCCATCCGCTCCTCTACATAAGCAGGGGTGTGGCCATACTAACAGCTCCTTCCCTATTTTCACCACCGGCAAGTGTCTGTATACACCACTTGAGTTTAGTGACCGAAATAGTTGGAAAGGAGCTACGTTGAAGAGAAGGAGCTGCGTTGACATTATATCTTTGTTTTCTCTCTCACTATTTTTCAAGGAAATACAGCGATAATGTCTTCGCCACCGGAGTGTCTAGAAGATGATGATCATTCTGACCTCCACCCGAGCTTCGTATTAGGGGCTTGCGTCGCTGAGCAATCCCCGCCGGCATTACCTCCGGCTCTGCAGTTGGACACTTTGCTTGGGAGGCGCTCTGCCGTGTGAGGGCTGGCGGCCTCTCTGGGGCGGGTGATGTTTTTGCAACGCGGGCGCCAGGTGTGTTGGTTGTGGGGGGAACAACTACACAGCTTACGAAGGTCCGGCTCCAGGCTGGTATCCTTTTTCGCTGCCACTTAGCGGCGTGGAGGGGGTTCTGGTTTGATGCCCACGTTAACATGAGCTCCTCATCGAGAGCTTTGTTTTCCTGGGACCGTGATTCAGAATCTGCGGTTCAATTCCACGGGTCTCTGGACAAACGGATACCCACTGTCGCCGTGCTGGCCCCGTTTAAAAAAAATAAATAAAAGCACCCGGTGTGAGGGAGGTGAGCTTGGTGTTTCATTATGAGAATATCTCCATGCTCAGGTCGGCTATAGTCTGCGAGGGACTTGTTGCCGGCACCGCTATGGTAAACACCGTTCTGTAGTGGGACGTGTATTGCCTTATTTTTCCCTTCTCTCTTCGGATGAGAAGAGGAAAAGACAGCGGCTGTCTGAAGTGTTGGCCTGTATTGCTTTTCTCACGTTGTACAGTTTTTCAGTGGTAGCCGCTTAGCTTGCTTCTGAGCCAGTTAGCTGTTTAGCTACAGCGTTAGCTGCCCGTTTTCGCTCGGCTGGGAACGTTAGCTTGATGCTATCAGTTAGCCTAGAGTTAGCTGTTAGCTTGTGCTACAACCATTGCCATTAGCCGTGAGAATAGCAGGCCCTGGCACTCTGACTACGACATCATCTTTGACAGAAGATGTAGTCGGGCCTGCACCATGACAAGGCTCCGGCCATAGCTTCTTTTTGCCCCGCCAGCGAGAGGCCTTTCATCAACATGGAGACCTGTGATTGCGGCCTTTCGCCCTCCGTTCGTTGGTGCAGGTAAGATGTCCATTGGACATTACCCCACTCTTCCTTCCTTCCCCTCCCGAATGTTTTGTTAATAACAATGTTTTTTTCCATGCAAAACATATGTTACTTCACTACATTTGGAGATACGACATGTGCTGTGTGTGTCTTGGTCGCTTGTATAGCTTGGGTAGCGTTGGCCAAAGCTTGTGCTTTTCTCTCTACCTAAAATCAGCGTTGTTTTTTACGTGAGTAAAAATGAACTGGGTTTTTGTTGTATGATGAGAAGTTGTGTGTGTTCATGTAACGTTAGACAATGTGGCTGAGCCCACAACTGGCTGGGTTACCCTACAATGCTGTGCATAGTGGCATGTGATCGAGGGATGAGTCCCTCTCTCAGCTTGTGATGATAATAACAAGTGGCAAGTTTTTTTCACACATGAGCAGGGCTGTGCCTGTTCAAACAAGGTCTTCGGCTGTGCTGGCGTGCATGATGTAAAGCTTACTCTACACATTAGCGTCGTATCAGGGGGTTTCCCCGGTTTTCCCCTGGCCCCCCCCTCAAACATGATTTTGTTTACAAGATGTGTGTTGATTCACTGTGTTTTTGGGGATACGGTGTAACCCCTCAGCTTCTGCTGGGGTTGTGCTCTTGCTTAGAGAGGCAATTTATTTTCTGAAATTTTTTGGTCACTGTCATGTGGACTTAGCAAGGCCTGTGACCAGTACTTAATCAAGGACTTGTGTCTTCTCTCGTCATGAAAAACGGCGTTCCTCTTACAGTGGTGAGAGTGTACTTTTGCCCTTTTCTGTTGTGATGGAGGGTTGTGTGTATCGTTTTCACGTTTAAGATCCACAACTGGGTTAGGTGTTGGCCTACAGAAGTTACATGTGTAAGCTCTTGTACCAGGGCCCTTGGCCCCTCTCTTGGTCTGTGTTTTTTCTTCCTTTAGGGTAAAGGTGTAAAAATTCAGGTGGCAGGTTTGCACATGAGCCTATGTGAAGCTGTTACCTTGACAGGTATACATGCGCTTCATGTAGCACGCTATGACTGGTGTCATGGCTCTGCTTTGTCATTGCATCGTATCAGGGGTGAGGGGTCATGAGGGGGTGAACTGATAAACCCTCCCTCCCCTTTTTTCCGATTGGTCAGGGGGTTGGACCTCCTGTCCTTCGGGCTTCCTGTCACGCTGCTGGGTCAGCGCGTCACAGGGTAGGGAGGGGGGGGGAGGGAGTTCCCTGGTCCCACGCCATATTTGGGCAGGTGGGTCACGGAATTCCCCCTGCCATAGAGTACGTCACTGGGCACATTTCTATTGGTTGTGAGACTTCTGTGAGTTCTTTTCAGGCTCCATGTTGTGGACCTCTGTTATTGTCAAGATGAGTTATGCGGTGCGTGAGAACTAAGTTCTGCTCTGCGCTCTGTTGCATATGTCTTGAGCTTGGTCACGTAGCTCAATGTTACATATATCTTTTCAATTATTACTCACGTGGGAAGTCTCTCTGGGGGTTCCCTGTCTCCTCTCTTTAATACAGGACAAGGTTGACAGGGGTGTTTTCCCTCGGACGCGTCATATGGGACCCATATCTGTGTCTTGGCCAGCTTCCTGCCGCTCTCCCAGGCGGCTTGGAGGGAACGTTATCTGGGTTCTTGTTAGAATTACCATTGATATGTTTTGGGTCTCGACGTGTACATAGTGCTGGCCCTGGGTGCTTCTGTGTGAAACCACGCATGGGCTTGCGCGCCTTGGTTGCTCATCATTGAAACAGCGTTTTTATGGGGCAACTAGGATGGAGTTTTGTCTCTTCCGAGCGCCAGTGTACTAGGCTAGTCTCAATGAATTCTCGTTCATCTCTGGGGGAGATAACGGAATAGATCAAAGCATTGCCTGGAGGGGTCTCACGCTTTTGGGGTGGGCCACCGGGCGCGGTGCTTTATGTTCTGACCGTCTTGGTGGCGCCCTCTGTGATGTTTTGGATCGACACGCGTACCTACCCCCCTCTTAGGACTGGGGATGGTGGCGTGATTATGACACGGGACTGGTTCTGGTCGCGCCAGACCAGGTCAGTTAACCCGTTGTCCGCCGGGGCGCAGATCTGCTGTTCTGGAACCCTGAAGGACTTGTGCTTTTTCGGGGGGAAAATGCCGGGTTGGCCCGGGCGTTGCAGGGTTTGATGTTATGGAGGTGTTCGTGGTTATGTCACTGCGTGTTATCCTTCACTATTGCTTGGTCCATATAGTGTTGTACCTTGCGCTGTGCTAAAGGAGCCTGGTCCTTCTCCATTCTTTTTTCGCCCCTCTCTTCTCCTGCTTGGCGGGGCTGGGAGGGGGCTGTCGAGGTGGTTCTTGTACCCCTCTGGCATTCCTGTGTACATCCCGGTCCGCCGGGCCCAGGTCCGGACTCGTTCTCGTCGACCTGTTGGCCTGGGTTAACCCCTTCTTGAGAACTGAAACACTTGTACTGCTGTATAGCCGGTGTATACCCGCAGTTGTGTTTTGGAGTTTTTTTCTTGGGGGGGTTATAGGAACAGGTGGTGGTTGGTTTTCCAGGTGTGTTGGTAGCGGAGTCGACTCTCGGGTTAGGCCGGGCTTGACCCCGTCTGCCTGCGAGTGTGCCCCTGCACCCTTCATGGCATCTGCCAATCGTGTCAGCCTTCTCTGCCTCGGCTCCTCTAGAGGGTCTGGGTTTTCTTGTGGAGGCTGCGACATGGTGCACAGCATACCGAACGCCCCTTCCGCCGGGGTGCTGTTTTCAGCAGACCCCTTAAGCGCCTGTCTAGTCCGCAGTGCTCCAGGCCAGTGTTAATTTTGGCAGCTATTTTCATTTTAGTTTTAGTCTTAGTCATGTGTCAAGTGCTCCTTTTTCGTTTTCATCATATTTAGTCATTTTCATTTATATTTCGTTTAGTCCGTTTTAGTCAACTAAATGTCTGAGAATTTTAGTCTTAGTCAGTTTTTGTCTCAATTTTGTCTTTTTTGTTTTCGTCTAGATTTAGTCGACAAAAACGGATGACATTTTTGTCTATTTTTTGTCAATGGAAAAAAACTTGTCAGAAGTCAGAAATAGTCAACATGGAACATATTCTGATTTAAATTGCGTAATTATTTTTTAACCTAGGGCAGGGCTATTCAACTGGCGGCCCGCGGGCCAGATCCGGCCCGCGGGATGATTCTGACCGGCCCGCCAAAGATTACATGATAATAATAAAAAAAAAAATAATTTACTTTTTTTCTTTTCATGTCAACGTTAACAAGCACAATTGAGCCAAAAGTCACTCAATTAATGACAGATTTCATTGATAAATTGAGGGAAAACTTTGCAAGTCGATTTGATGAATTTGACATGTCCAGAGAATTGATGCATTTTGTGAGCAACCCATTTGCCAATGTAGCTATTTCCACAAAAGGACAGGAGTTCCTTGCATCACTTCACATTGATGAAGGTCTCCTGCAACTTGAAATAATTGACATGCAAGCATCATCTGCTCTGAAGCAGGCACTTGAGAATGAATCCACCACAACATTTTGGATAAAGTGTATTCATGTCAAGACATTCCCCAAAATAAAAACGCTGGCAATATCTGTGCTAACAATGTTTGGCTCAACATACACCTGTGAATCCAGTTTCTCTCACATGAATGCCATTAAAACAAGCAACGTGCCTCCTTGACAAATGAGCATTTGCATCACTGTTTGCGGGTAGCCCTCACTTCCTATGAACCCTCTTTCTCTGCCATTGCCCAGTCAAAGAAGTGCAATCGCTCTCATTAGATGTGTGTATGTAGGCTAGGCCTGTCTGCCCCCACCCCCCTGATGTTTGAGAGTTAAGAGTCGACAATAAGTGCTAATAAGATGCTGTGATTTGCTGTTGTTGCACAGACATGAAGCACTTTTTCATAAGCTCAGCTGCACTATAAATGTGTTTTTTTGTTCAAGTGTTGATGTTAGAATGTTCAGATGCACATCATGCACTTGTTTGTTTTATATTTTATTTTTATATTGAAATGTTGAAGAGGAGATGTTGCAGTTGTTGCACAGTCATAAATTAAGCACTTTCTGCAGGAGATGTTGCAGATGTGGCACATAAATGAAGCACTTTTTTTGAAAAGTATACTACTTTTGCAATGTAGTTAAATAAAAGTTGTGAAAATGTGGTTGCGTGTTGTGTCAAGTGTACATATATTCATAGCACGGGGAGGCTCCGTGGCAGTCCGGCCCCTGGCCCCTTGGGTTTCTGACAATGTGGCCCCCTGAACAATTTAGTTGAATAGCCCTGACCTAGGGGAATCTGAGTCGGCGGCACAAGTAATACACAGGAAGGGTGAACTCACTGTCGATCTGTGAATGGAGAAATAACTTAATAAGACAGTCACATTATCTCTTGCCTTGCTCAGCTGGCAGCGATTTATTTGAATGATAAATAACAGCAGCCAGTAACAGTGTCAACAACCATAACTAACAGGATACTGTCTGTGTTGTAAACAAACACACAGTAGTACAGTAGTAACTTGAGTAGATAATAGTAGTGTGTATAGTACACAGTAGCAATCTGATTGCAATCTGCTTGCATAATCATATAAAATGATAAAATCACATTTTGAGGTTGGTGTGTAAAGTGCCACATGGTGATGGAAGAGGTCTGGTTAGGGGTTAGATTTAGAGGTGGTCTAGATCTGGTTAGGGGTTAGAGTTAGAGGTGGTCTAGGTCTGGTTATGGCCTCTATTAACCAGACCTAGACCACCTCTGACTCTAACCCCTAACCAGACCTAGACCACCTCTAACTCTAACCCCTAAGTTAGGGTTGGTGATGGTCAGTGCTGGGCTGCTGCCTGGCCTGCTGGCAGCGGTTTATTCTATAACAACAGGATACTGTAAACTAAGTAAACAGAACACACAGTAGTAGTAGTAGTACACACTGATTGCAATCTGCTTGCATAAAAACATTATATAAAATCACATTCTGAGGTCAGTGTTAAAGTGCCACATGGAAGAGGTCTGGTTAGTGGTTAGAGTTCGAGGTGGTCTAGGTCTGGTTAGGGTAACTTAGGGGTTAGAGTTAGAGGTGGTCTAGGTCTGGTTAGGGGTTAGAGTTAGTGGTGGTCTAGGTCTGGTTATGGCCTCTATTAACCAGACCTAGACCACCTCTGACTCTAACCCCTAACCAGACGTAGACCACCTCTTAACTCTAACCCCTAAGTTAGGGTTGTGACTTAGAGGTGGTCTAGGTCCGGATAGGGGTTAAGAGTTGGTCTAGCCCTCTACATCCATCTATCTAAATAATAATAAATTATAATGAATGCTACAATATCAACCTAAATTAAAATGTTAAGTTTGTGTTAGTGTCAGTATTGAAGATATAATGTTGTTTGCAATGTTTGCTGGAGCCACTTCATCCAGAACGGCACGCCCCGGTCAGAGAGCGGACACAGACACAGAGAACAGTCCTTTGTATTTTATTTAGGATTCTGTTGTTGAGTGATATCTCAAGAGTGCTTTCCATCCAGGTCGTAAGGCTGGATGGAACAATGAAAGATTGAGTGAGTGGTATTTTATTTCATGAACGCACTCTCTCACTGGGAAAGCAGACAGCAATGGAACACATGGGCGGTAAGATGGCCGCTGTATTTAAACCCATTAGGACCCCTGGGCTGTCCAGAGAGATGCTCGACTATAAATAACAGGGCCCCTGGGCCATCAAAGAAGTGCCTGGATGGAAATAACAATACACAGCATAACAAATAGTGGGGAATTTACAACAGCCGCCCCAAGAATAGCATAGCTATTATGTAAACGGTCAAATTCCCTGAGTGGCTACGGAGGTCTCTGGATTGTCATAGTCTGCGACAGTTGTTGTCACAGGGTCCGGATCCGCGATGTCTGATGACACATAATGGCGGCTTAAGGGGCCGCGACCGGGCAGGAGGTAAGTCTGCCACCATTGGAACCACCGGCTCCCACCTCCACTTCCTACATCCTGTGCAGGTCCTCTGATGATGCTTGATGGCCCGTCTTCTCCACAGGACCCAGTACTGGTGCCTGATCTCTGCGAAGACCCTATCGGGCCCTGGGTGGAGTAGGCGGGCATCTACATCCTTGATGAGTTTCGTCACTGCATGGCCAGGATCGAGGACTATGGGGTGGATGTCAGTAGAACAGGAGGTGTCCAGGTGACAAGAGCGTCCACCAATTTGGAGAAGACCCATTGTATGATCCATCTCTGGTGAGAGCGTACTGAGCTTACTGCTGGGCAGTACTGGGTTTCCAGCTCTGAGACACTTAAATTCCTCTGGGAAGCAGTCCGCCTGGCTGGTCTTCAGCAGGAAGACTTCGGTGTCATGCAGGTTAGGTTGAGGTAAGGAGGAGTCGGCCGCCGCCCCGTGATGGGTGAACCATGACTCGTCATTTACCGCTTCTTCACCCAGCTTGGCAACACATCCTCCATCGAAGAGCTTTTGGATCTCTGCTCCATAGATTTGAGCCTTGGCTGGATCCTTTACCAGTCATCGCTCGATGCTACGGAGTATTGGCATGACTGCTTCGGCAGTGGCTTTCAGTGGTGGCGCGTCCTTTACGCGGAGCAGAGGCGTGGCGTATCGGAGTGTGTCACCCACCTTCACCCTCTCAGTGCGTGCTTCCAGGATGCCCACAGCCTCGTGGTCCAGACGGGACCTTACTGCTAGCTTTTCACTTCTAAATGGAAGCACATCAAGCTGCCAGAGACGTTCAATGTGTTGATAGAGGTCGTCCGGTGCAGACTTGAGAGAGGTAAAGTAGCATGAAGTAGCATGCGACGCAAGACCATCTGGGCCTTGGAGTGCCCAGCCGAGCGCTGTGTGGACTGCTGCGGGTCCACCTTTGGGGCCGAATCTGATGGGTTCTTGGGATGTGATCAGATGGGTGCAGTCTGCACCAATTAGCAGTAGTGGATGCACTTGACTAAAGTCCTGCAATGGGAGCCCCCTCAGGTGGCAATAGCGTTCCTGAAGTGCAGTCACAGGGTAAGACTGCTCTGACAGGGCTAATCGACCCGCTGTGAAGGCACCCTTCACCAGGTGCTGTTCAGAAGGATGAGTCAGGGAGGCCACATAGAAATCTACAGACTTGCCAGTGAGGCGAGCCACGTCCTGGCGAATCGTCCGCAGTGCAAGGGACTCCGCTTCGCCTTTAAGGTCCAGGTGTCGAGCTGCAGCTGGCAGTATTATCGTGCGTTCAGCTCCATCGTCTAGGATCGCATAAGTGTGCAGTGACTTGCTCCCGTTAGTAATGATGATTGGTACCACCTTAAGGTACACCTTTCCTCCTTGTTTGGAGTTGGAGAGCGAGGCACCATCCTTTGGTGTGATGAGGTAGGCACGGGGACCCGGCTTGGCGATGGCATGGAGAACTCTGAGGTGGACCTCCTGGCACTCACTGCATGCTTTCCTCAAGGTGCAGGCATCTTGCTCATGGCTGGTACAACCGCAATTATGACAACATTTGCCATTTGCTATCCACTTCTCAACCTTTCCCGGCGAGCATTGGACGATGTCTGGACACAGCGATAGGTAGTGCTCGGCACTCCTACAGAAGAGACACATCCTCTTGAACTTCTGCTTCTTGGCTTCTGATTGAGATGTCTCAACAGGCTGGTGGCTGTCTTGTTTAGGCTTGGCGGAGCCATAATAAACCGAGAAAGGCTGGTTGCAAGGTCTGGGTGGAGGATCTTGCTTGTCTCTGTTAGAGAACTGTGTCCCTTCCATCCGATGGCGCTGTGCCATTCTCTCTGACAGTCTTTGAGCTTCGGCCTTTACCCTGAGCCAGTCGGCGAGGTCTCGAAGGTTGTACGGGTTTAGGCTAGTCGTGTTGAGGCGACCTTGAGCCAGTAGTAGCCGTCCCTCACTTGCTTAGGGAGCTTACTAAGGAGCCGGTCCACATGGCCGGTCGACATGACTTCCATCCCGTTAGGTCCTTCCAGCGATGTCAGCATTCCCACTAGCAAGTCGATGCTAAGGGCGAAGCTCTGGAAGGCTTTGGTATCTCCTGCTTTGAGATCAGGAGCGTTCAGTATTGCGGCAATCTCGCTTTGTGCAAGCTGATGTGGCTGTCCATATTGCCGCTGCAAGGCCTGCATGGCGGCGGTGTAGGGTTGCGCGTAATGCCTGCAGGACTGGGCTATTAGCTTAGCCTCATCCAGAACCAGCTGCTCCATAAGTACACGGTACTTGTAGTGCTCAGAAAGTTCAGTGTGGGCATCGAGTAGGTGGTCCAGCGCCATCTTAAGGTCAGTGAATTCTCTCTCGCTGTCATGGACCAGGTTAGGCAGTTTAGGTACAGGGACCGGCTGCCGTGGAGGCTGGAGAGCGTATGAATCCTGTAGTGATGTATACCGAGGCTGACGGACATACTGGACCGGTGGAACTGGTACAGAGTAATAGGGTGCTGGACCAGGTGTTGGATGCACCAGCTGATAGGCTGGCTGAGTCGATGCAGCAGGCTGAGGCTGATACACTGGTTGTGGATGGTGGCTCAGTTAGGCGGCAGTGGTTGATACATTTGCTGAGCAGGGATGGCTTGTGGAGACTGATATGCTGGTTGTTGATGGTTCTGCTGGTACGGCAGTGCTTGATGCAATTGCTGAGCAGTGTTGATTGGTGGAGGCTAATATGATGACTGTTGATGGTGGCTCAGCTGGTGCGGCAGCGCTTGATACGCTTGCTGAGCAGGGAATACTGGTGGAGGCTGATATGCCCTCGCTGCTGCGACAGCGGTTGTGAATGGTGAAGGCGGCGCTGTCCAGGAGGGTAGTTGATAGGTAGACTGCACCTGCTGTATGTTGGCCCACTGGCTGGAGAGAAGCTGCAGTGGGTAACCATCGTGCAGGGTAGAGTGCTGTTGCAGTCTGAGGTTGATAATTAGGCTGTGCAGGCGTAGCTGTAGTATATTGATGCACTTGACATGCAGATCTCATTGGCGTAAGCTCATACCGGGTCTGTGCGGCCGCTGGTGTGCTGCCATGCATTCTCTCCACAGTCGATGACACAGGCTGGTTTGACTGGTAGGGAGGCTGGTAACTTGGTACCGTTGGCATTTGCTGGCTGTTACGTGCCCCCGTGGGGAGACGCAACACTAGGCCACAGACAGGATAGGTGAGGGTGCAGTGACACAAAACACCGGAGACAGATTGTAAAATAACAATATTTATTTTACAAAATAAGGATCAGCAACACAGAGCGCAAAGAGGACCTACCAGTGAGCACCAAATAATATCAAAAGGAAACAAAAGCCCACCCCCCTTTACAGGCGCGGACGCCCCAAAGTACAGGAGGTGGTGCTCACTCTAAGCTGGTGTCTTTAACAGTAGTTCTCCTACGTGATGCAGATGTAGACCCCAGGGTATCTTCCTGCCCTCAATGTCCCTCAATGTCCCTGTGTGAAACATGGCTGCCTGTCGAGGGCCTTGCCACAGTCATTGACGAGGCCGTGCTCCCACCTCTGGCTGCACAGCGTGAGGCGGTGTGGGACCCAGATCAACAACCGCCTGCGCCTCCACAGAATGACCAAAAAGACTTTCCGTGGAAAAAGGAGTCGTGAGGAGAAAAAACCTATCCTCTTCCCCAAGAGGAGAGTGCTCCAACCAAACATGCCTAACAACAAACGTTGATAGCATCCTAATCCTCCCCGCAGTTATAGCTTGCGACTGAGTCAAGATCTCTATAACACCACAAACATGCAACATGTTTACAATGTCGGCTGGACCCATAGCCCCACTACCCGACGCCAATGTGGATAGAAAACTAGCCAGCTGAGCCATAACACTGGCCGCCGCTACAAACCATCCTGCAGCAGTATACCACTCATCCGTCCATACTGCCACCCTCCGAGCCAATTCGCTCTCAAGCATCGGCCGGGTGGGACATCGTTCATCCCCGCCGGGACACAGGATCAAAGCTATCTGGCTACGCAGCCACGGTACACTCGGCCTGCACCCTGTTGTTAGCCCTTTTACCCGTAAAAAAGGTAAATAAGACTCAGCGAAACCCCCCACATTAGCAACCGACTGACCTTCATCAATGAACCGGGCAAGAGGAGGGAAAAGCGGCAACGTCCCTCGGCGGGGAGTATTAGAACAACGACCCATTTCAGCATCAACATTAGCATTAGCAGTAGCATTAGTAGCATTAGTGTAAGCAGCATGCTCCAGGATAGCCAGGAAATCGTCCACTGCAGTGGAACGTTCACCAAGCCACCCCGGCCCTGGCGCTGAAACACACTTCACAGCATTACTAACACCAACATCAATGCCTGATGACACAGGACCTACCTGTGTACAAGCTGGCCCGATAGCCAAACCTTGTACGCTGCCCCTTGGTCTGCTGCCGTCAGACGAGGAAACATCAACATAGGCCCGACGTGTCGCTGAAACATGCCCCGAAGATTCCAGGGGTAAACAAACCTCCGGTAAGCTTTCAACATTACGCAATTTCTCTAATCTTTTCATAACAACTAGTTACATAAGGCGCACTGCAACCGTTATGATGGAAACGAAATAGAGGAAGAGTGTTTGGTGACCATGCCTAGTGTCTTATAGGCTACGCCTCCATAGGGGCGGGACCCGGCAGGTGTGGTGTATTTGTTTTTCGTTAGTGGAGTACAGTAGGTACATGAGATAAGGGATATCTCGATAGGCTTAAGAGCGGGACGCGATGGCCAAGTACGATAATATAACTGGAAAGTGGTAACCATTACCGTATTCACAATTGACTATTTAGACTTGTTCTTGTTCATCTTGAGAAAAGCACTTTTTTCCAATATGTCTCTTGCTCTGTTGCGGCAGCCATTTGAGAGGTAACCAGTTACACTGAAGACACGTTCGGCAAAGGCTTGGGATGCTGGCATCGCCAGGAGATCCAAGGCCAGAGGTTTCAGATGTGGAAACACCATAGGACTCTGAGAAATCCAGAACTTGATAGCAGATTCCTCAACGTCTGTGTTAGCACTAGCAGCCTGGTGGTTGGACAGCCCTTCTTTGTATTTCAGAATCTCCTGTCTAATGTTAGTGGTCTTGGGCATCTTTGGCCTTGCTGGACGACTGGCACTGAAAAAATTGAACCTAGGCCGCTTTGCAGAGGGTGTCTCTCCTGAAGCCACGTTTTCCAGTTCCTCATCATCGGTCACCTGCTCCACTCGCACTTCCACACTTCGTGGCATACTGTGAGCAATGTAGTCTTCTGCCTTTCGTAGAAGATCCTGCATTCCCTCGTCTTCATTCTCAATAAGGGTCTCAGCTGATACATGGGGGTCAACAAAACATGCTGCTGCAGCAAGAAGAGAGAACTTGACGGCTCTGACGTCAAGGAAAACGCTGAAACGATTGTGCATGTTGAAAAGCATCTTCTGTGCCAGTGAAGCTGCCACTCTGTAGTTTCTAGCATGAGCTACATTGAATTCAGACAGATGACTTCTGAGATCCAAAAGAGCAGGCACAACGAGGGAAAGGGATTGGGTGTCACTTTGCAGTATCTTTGTGTGCTCAGCAAATGGCAGTAGAAGGTCTCGCAGCATGCCAATCTTCTGCCACTCACTGGGCTGCAGGCTGTCCCAGCTCATGGATTCCGCTACTGCTGTGACGTGGTCCTTGAGTTGAAGACAATGCGCCATCATGGCGTGACAACTGGACCATCTGGTGAGACAGTCTTTGATGAGGATGAGACCAGACCTCTGCAGCAAGCGCTCTGTGGCGACAGATGATTTGCGGAACTGGTTGACCAGGTGCCTTGTTTTGTCCAGCAGTCTTCGGATTGAGGCTTCCTTGTTCAGCAGCATGTTTACTACAAGCTGGAGGGTGTGCACAACGCATGGGGTCCTCTCCATTGCTCCATAGGCATAGTCGTCCCTACATGATAGAGATAAGAAAAAATACAAATGCATAGTTTAATGATCCATTTATTCTTTTTAACTTATTTATTCAATTCACAATGTTTAACCTTTTAACGTATTAACTTATTTATTATGTAATTCAATTATAACCAGTTACCTATTTATTATTATTCGAATGAATATAGAATTATTTCAACTTCAAGCACAGACTGACCCGTCAATGTCATCCTCTCCTTCCTGCAGCACATCGTTGTTGTTCTCGTCAATGGCATCCTCATTGTGCTCAGAGTCCGACTCCTCAGAAGTTGTGGCCTCTTCTGCAATACGGAACGGGAACGCAGCCACCATGTTGCTGCCATTGTCAGTGATCCTCGGACTGCTGATCCAAACTGCGCATGATTTCTGTCATGCACACCGGAGAGAGGTAAGGAGGAAAATAGAGGAGTATGGGTTTTGGGCGCCAAACCTGCTACGGCAGATTGATTGTGTAATAAGTAGATGTGCGATTTGTTTGAAAAATAATGCATGCAGAGGGATCGTTGTGTCCCCGGGACACATCCCCACACCAAATGGCCCAATGAGAGAACTTGTGATTGACTATGTAGACATGATAAAACCGATTAACCAAAAGAGGTACATTCTTGTCGTGGTGTGTCGATTTTCGAAGTGGGTAGAGGCTTGCGCGACTAAACATAAGGATGCTGCCTCAGTGGCTAAGTTCTTATGCCGTGATTTGGTAAGTCGTTACGGAATTCCAGATAAAATCTGCTCAGATAATGGTAAAGAATTTGTGGACAAAACTGTACATTTAGTACTCCAACAGATGGGGATAAAACAGCGTTTCGGGTCCGTTTACCACCCTCAGAGCCAGGGGGCTGTGGAACGCATGAACGGGGTACAAATTGGTTAAGATCTGTCAACACACAGGTCTAAATTGGCTGAGCGCGTTACCTTTGGCCCTGATGGCGTGCCGATCGAGCGAGATTCGGGGCCTGCGTTTAACACCGCACGAGATGTTGTTTGGCCGATGTATGGTTGTGCCCGGCTTGCGCGCAGCGGGAAAAGGTCCGAGTTTGGACAGTCTGGACCACGAGATGCGTGAGTACGTGAAGTACATGTCAAAACTCCATGGGGCAATCTATGATTATGTCTCTAGTAAACGAGAGACAGAGGAGGAGGAGAATAGGCGGAATACTCCCCAGATAATACCAGGAGATTACGTTTATGTCAAAGTGTTCAGACGCAAGTGGTATGGCGCGCGGCGGGAAGGACCGTATGAGGTCGTAAGAGCTACGGAAAGAGCTCTACAGGTTAAAGGATCATCAATGTGGTTTCACCTTTCGCATTGCGTAAAAGCCCTGCAAGATGGGCAAGAATTGGAATCCGAACCCCTGTTCATTGATCAAGAACAGGAGGAAATGCACGACGAAGGGGAAAATGAAGACGATTATGGGGAACCAGACAGGGGACCACATGATTGTCCCGCTATGGGAAATGAAGGATTTTTGCAGGAGCCAGACAGAGGAGATCATGAATTGGAATTGAAAAATGATGATTTTTCCTCTGTGGACTTTGGCGGAGTACCAACAGCGGAACAGAAGACGCCGGAGGATATAGCGATTAGCGCAAATGCAACGGAAAGGCCACGGCCAAAAAGGGTTATCAATAGACCTTCAATGAGGATAACTGGCAGAATTGCAACTAAGAGTAAATAGACCTCAGAAGGTCTTTTGCGAAGGAGAAATTAAATTTTTATGGTTTATGGTTTAAGTCTCCTTCGTGTTTATTAGAACTATTAGTCTTATATTGGTGTGATGTAATAATCTTTTCTTGCAGAGTCAATTACACAAAATAGACATATTTGGTTAATTACATGGATAATGTATAGTCATAAACGGAAAAAAAATGATAATGGTACGATGTTCTTTTTGTATAAAGAAACGGACCTAGATTGGATGTCGTATTAATAACTGATAAGGTGTATAACTGTGCAAGAAGAAAAGATAGGTGAAATGATGAATTTTGGAATTTTTTGGATTTAAAAAAGAAAATTGTTTAAAAATTATAGGAAATATTGTATCATTTTGATTTTGAAATTTACTGGTTACATAATGAGGGTAGACCCCTCAGAGAAGGGATTGTCGTAAATTAAATGGATCAAAATGACCCGTATAAGCATTACAGGAGGGATCAAAATCATCTAGCTGTTTCTGGAAAAGGCCACAGGAGACCTCAGTCAAAAGCTAACAGTGCAACCCTTCACCCTTCACCTAGCAGCTATAGGAAAAAGCCCAGAGTGCCATAAAAATAAGAACAGACCAAATGGCAAACAGATGACACATCTTCCCCCACACAACGAACAGGGATGGTGCATCCAATAACTAACTTTAAGTCAAAAAATGACAGCCTGAAGGCCGGAGAGGAGATAGGAGGGAAGAGTTCTGTTTACTTTAGCTAGCAGACCAAACAGGCCATTCTGGGATACCCACTGTTAGGTTGAGTGGGTAATATATTTCAATCTGTATGGGGGCCGCATTCAGGGACATTTGGTTAAATCATTCTAAGAGAAAAACTAGTTCATGCCCCCACGGTAAGGCAGACTGCGTTAGGGTCACCTTGTAAAGGCAGCTGGCCAGAGGGATTATGCGTTACCAAAACTGTGCAAAAGCTAACTCCAAAAGTAAAATAGTCATCAAATAAAAAATAGTATAGGAACACGCAGCAATTAGAAGCAAACATTTTGATACCATGAAGGACAAATTGGCCACTGAGAAAAGCTAAAATGTATCATGGTGAACTTATATAAGGATTCATAAAATGATGTTAAATAATAACTGGTAAGAAAGCTAAGTTAGATTAAATCATATTATCTAAACAAAGTAAACTTAACAACCTACTTAATTAGTTGGTTTATCAAACAACAGTACTGCCTTCTCTTGAATCATTCTTTATCAAACAAACAGTACTGCCTTCTCTTGACTCATTTTCTATCAAACAAACAGTAGTACTGTATTTGCAAAGCTGGTATGTAATGAATGTATAGATAACAGTACTGTATTTCTAGGTATGAAATGCTTCATGTTCTGGAAAGTTGTGTGTGTTGAAATGTGCTGGTAAAAGGGTTTAATCAAACAATTCGATTTTAATCCGTATCATTACAAGAAACGGCCAGAAAAACTAGTCTACCTCCTTACATGGAGGAGGAGACAGCCAGCACAGGGCGTTAGCCAATGAGAAAGAACGCCGGAGTCCTTGAGACGTGACAGCACGTTTCAAGGACTCGACCAAGGGGGGAAGGGTCTTTTCTCCTATATAACGCAGGCATGCAATAGGAGAGGAGAGGAGCGCTGAGACGAAAACCGAGACAGAGGAGACGGAGACGAAAAGCAGCTTGAGACTCGAACCTGGAAAAAACTCCAACACTGAACGAGAAAAGAGATGCTACAACGAGAGACGCAAACCTGACAAACTGTTTAGAGATAGAATAATTGATGCTGTGAACCAGATAATTTAAGCTGTTGGATATTCCAATAAAGCAACGGTCAGACTGTTTACACCTGCCGCGCTGTCTCCGCCTCCACGTGATTTCCAAAGGATCACATTTGAATGAACTGTTACTTTAACGTGTAATACAACGAGCAGAGTAAGCTATTCCACTATACACTAGAGAACGATCATATAGCTATACATAGAATCATTGAGAATTTACGTTACTCTTTTCTTTCAAGCCTTACTAAATATGAATTCATGTTCTAAATAATACCTCTTTCTGTATACAAAAAATGCACCTTTAAAAAATATAGCTTCGTATCTTTTCAATGTAATGTAAATTATAACAGTAACCTCACAAAGATACGAATTAATAAAGTACAGTCACAGTACGTTAGCTAGGTGTCACGTGGCTAGCGTTAGCGAAGCATCAGGGGGATAGCTATAGCTAGCTAGAAAATGTACATCGACTACTAGCACATAGTAGTACACTAGTACATCTACTAGCTAGCAACAGACAAGCTAATCCACCACAAATGGCTCCATGATATATACTAGTCCATACAAATTCACTCAGTCATACTCATATGGTGCTAATCAGTGTTGTGCTAGTTACTGAAAAATAGTAACTCAGTTACTTTACTAGTTACTTCATTTCAAAGTAACTTCGTTACTTTACTAGTTACTTACACCCAAAAGTAATGAGTTACTGTGAAAAGTAACTATTTAGTTATTAAAAAAAAAAAAAAAAAAAACATAAGATTTCTCCCAAGTCCCATGCCCCAGATACTCAAAATCGGTTGATCAACTTGACAGTTTCCATTCACATCACTGAACTCTGCTAAGCAATGTGGTCTATACAAACACAAATACTGTACTCACTACATACTGCTCTCACCAAGCTGCATCAAAGACATACTGTACTCACTACATACTGCTCTCACGAAGCTGCATAAGAGACATACTGTACTCACTACATACTGCTCTCACCAAGCTGCATCAAAGACATACTGTACTCGCTACATACTGCTCTCACGAAGCTGCATAAGAGACATACTGTACTCACTACATACTGCTCTCACCAAGCTGCATAAGAGACATACTGTACTCACTACATACTGCTCTCACCAAGCTGCATCACAGACATACTGTACTCACTACATACTGCTCTCACCAAGCTGCATAAGAGACATACTGTACTCACTACATACTGCTCTCACCAAGCTGCATCACAGACATACTGTACTCACTACATACTGCTCTCACCAAGCTGCATAAGAGACATACTGTACTCACTACATACTGCTCTCACCAAGCTGCATCACAGACATACTGTACTCACTACATACTGCTCTCACCAAGCTGCATCACAGACATACTGTACTCACTACATACTGCTCTCACCAAGCTGCATCACAGACATACTGTACTCACTACATACTGCTCTCACCAAGCTGCATCAAAGACATACTGTACTCACAAATCTGACACAAACAAATGTTGTCCCGAGTCGATATAATAAGAAGTGCGCCGGTTGAAGGAACAGCCTTGATGTCGCCGGAGCGTTTCATTATAACCATCTTGCAACAGTGTTTAAGATATCAATCAAAGCATTGCAACGTTAGAATAGTTAGGATATCAATTGTGCATGAAAGGACTATATTTATATTGTTTGATTAGTATTATGAGATTCCCTGGCAGATTTCGTACAGTCAAAATCCGTTGATCAACTTGAGTTTCAGCGCTGCGTCACCTGCGTGCTGCAGAGACTCACGTCACAGCCGGAAACGGAAATACTGAAATAATAATTCGAAAAGTTATAATTATTTTGTCTCGTCTTGTTTTAGTCAACAATATCAACATACATAAAGAGAAATTTCGTCCTGGTTTTTGTAAATTACATTTTCGTGTCCTCAGTTGTGGTCAACGATATATAATTAACTATTTAGTCGCGTTGGCGTCACGTGGTCTTCAATAACGTGACATCACGTCTCGTTGTCATCATGAAAAAAACCTTTGTTGACGAACATCTTTCGTCATCAATTTAGTCAACAAAATTAACACTGCTCCAGGCTCAGGTTGAGTCCTTTGACCTGTTGCCTGGATTGAGGGATCAACCTCTTTGGGGGTTGTCTCCCCGGTGCGCTGCCTGGTCCCGCTGTGGGGGTGTAGCCTCTTGAGTGCTTCAGGGCGGCGTGCTGTAGGGGGGAAGGGCCTGCTCTTGGATGGGCCCTGTCCGATATGCTGGCGATGTGGGGGGTGGTGTCACTAGTGACCGCCTGGTGGGGTCTCGATGCTGCGGCGTCGTTGGCCTCACCAGGCCCCCTTTTTCCGGGGGGTCCAGTCCCTTCCTGGGGCTGGGTCCTCCTTCGCGCTCCGCTGCTACGGCCTTGCCACGGGGTTGTGTTCTTGACCTTGACCCCGTGATATTAGGGGTTGTAACAGGGTTTTTTCCCTTCCCGTTCGTTCCCTAGTGGCATGTGGGTTGCGCGCCTGTGTAGTCGTGGGTTCTTCTGTGGGAAGGTAAGTCCCACGGTCTGTTCACCCTGTGCGTTGAGTTGCTAAACCCTCTTCGCACAGTCGGATCCGATTCCCTCCCGTCCTCCACTAGGGGGGTCCGGGGGCTCTGGTCCTCCCCGGTTCTGATGGTTGTGGGGTGCCTCAGCGGGTACATTTGTCGAGCTTCCGCTCTGCTCAGCTCCTGTGTTCCACTAGGCGCAAGAGCGTAAGCTATGACGTAATATAACATACGGTTATCCTATAACCATAGTTATATGAGTAATAGCGAATAGCTCAGCGCTGGACTCACTGAGGACCCCGTGGTCTTCGCCTTCGGTGGTGAAAGACTTGGGAAGGAGCTGTTAGTATGGCCAGGTGGATGGGTGTGTACAGGTACATGTGGAGAAATGTATTCAGTATCTAGGCTGTTATGGGATATGTTTCACTAGGCCAGTGCTTCTCAAACTTTTTCTCTCAGGCCCCCCTTTGGCAGACCAAAATATTTTGGGCCCCCCCCCCCCCCCCTCGCCCCAACAAAATTGTCATGAAATGGGCCATGTTTAAATTTATTGAAATAACACCAATATCGTGACCTTTCAAATTGTGCAACCACTTTACAACTGTGCAATTGTGCAACAACATAACAATACTGTCCAATACACTCAAATACTGTGCTTTTTTATAAATAGAGACATCTTGTAACATTGCAATACAATTCAATGGACACTCAAGACTGCTTTTTCAAAAATAGAGACATCTTGTAACATTGCAATACAATTCAATGGACACTCAAGACTGCTTTTTCAAAAATAGACATCTTGTAACATTGCAATACAATTCAATGGACACTCAATACTGCTTTTTCAAAAATAGAGACATCTTGTAACATTGCAATACAATTCAAGGACACTGCTTTAAAAAAAAATAGATAGAAAACTTTGTGAAAAACTTGTGAAAGAACTTGTGAAAGAACTTTGCAATTTGTGCAAAAAAAGAGAAAATGTAAGTAAATTATGTGTCATCACAGCATTAGTGGCTGCAATGAGCCTGTTTTGCACTGCACATCTTTTCAAAACGAGGTTGCAGGCTTAGACCTGTGCTTTGCTTTCGGTGAAGCAACAGCTGAAAATCCAATCTCACAGAGATAGGATATGGCGAAGGGAAGAAGGATGCCCACAACCCTCTGCCCTATGAGTGGATGCTCCCTCTCCACACCAAGCCAGAATTCACTCAGTGTCTGAGCTGTAAACCTCAGCCTCAGGGTGGAGTCAGAGGTCATTTCGATGAGTTGCTCCTCTTCAGCAGAGCTGGAATCAGCAGGTGCTGTAGATAGAGATACTTTATTTGTAATTAATTGCAAATTAAACACAATACATTTCAGTTTTACAACAATCCATTCCAGCTAGATAGTAGCATATTATTATTATTATTATTATTATTATTATTAACACTTTGACTGCCGGGACACGTCTTTTCACGTCTTTGCTGGCCATGCTAAAGTTGCCGGGGGACGCTGTACAGCGTCCTTATATCAATATTTCAAAAATCTGCGATCGGATTCATATTCCCCCTCCGCTGGCCTGAGATCCACCAGCAGGACCCACTGAGCTCTCTGGCGGTTCAGGAGCGCCATCTGGTGGCCGATCGGCGCAATCGCCACACAGGATATTGAATAGAGGTTGTCATGACGACCGTAGTACTTCCGGGCGCTCGCTATGGTTCATGGGACTCTGGCTCGTCACGCTACACGGTGATCGATTGGCAATAACTCGATAAACAACATGATTTGGACGTATATACCATTATACAAGCTGGAGATGGACCGGGTAAAAATATATCCCATAATGATAAAATTTCTACTCGACGATGATCGCCCAACGGCGCGCGGAGACTGGGGTGAGTTTCAGCGTGTAACGTTACCGTCTTAGATACTAACTGCTATTATCAACATTTGACCCACATTAGATGATTGGTATAACGCTGCCCACGGAATTATAAACGCCCCCTCACCCATCCGGTCAACATCAGATGACGTGTAGTAACTTCTAGAAGTACGTCTAGTTGGAATTTTTTATATCGCGCTGATTGCCATCAAACTGTATTTCATCATCAATATAATGCATTTGGGGCTATATATCACGTTCTGGAGAAAGCTGCAGAAAGAGATGAAAACATACTTATACATTAGACCATACTTTACTATGAATATGTGAATGAAAAAGTTTAACGTTGCTACACAATGAACAATACATATAGGACTTTGAATGGGCCCTAATAATGGCAATGTAGCAATAGAATTTAAAAAGTTATAGCCCTGCAAAGAAGGGGACTTTCTCCATAGACAAATAGCGCTGGCAATCTATGGTATATCATTAATTTAACCCAAGGCAACCAAAGTGTTAATTATTATTATTATTATTATTATTATTATTATTATTATTATTATTATTATTATTATTATTATTATTATTATTATTATTATTATTATTATTATTATTATTATTATTATTATTATTATTATTATTATTATTATTATATAATGTACAACATAAATAAAATGTATGTAGCCTACAGCACAAATGTCATAATTAGTCAGTCAATAATATAAAATACCAACGTGCTGCATTGAATGGATCCACCACCCAGTCATACTGAGCACTGTTGTTAGGGAAGTATTTAAAAAAAATCCTCTCAGGGAAGAGATGTGCTGCCTTAGACAGGGGATCACTGTGGTGACTTGAGAAACACTGCTTTCAGCAAACTCAGTCAGGTTCTCAAAGGCATCAGTCGGTTGTTCATCAAGGCGCCTGCCCCACATCTCCAGCTTTCCACTGAATGCAGTGATCTTGTTTGCCAGGTCAGGTAGGTATTTATCTTTGCCTTGAATTGAATTGAATAGAATACTTTATTTAGATGTTTGCAGAAAAAAATCTCATGACAGTAAGTACAAGGTCAACTAAATAGGATTAAAAAACCCAAGAAAGCCAATGGCTTGTTTCAATTGGGGTCCTTTTGTAATCAATTCATATAAAATTTTGTGAAAAACAGACAGACACTAGTCTACTCTAGTTTAGAGTAGACATGACAGATACTAGAAGACAAAAAATATCAACATACCTTGAAGCTGAAGGTTTAATTCATTCAGCTTTCCAAAGACATTGCTGAGATAGGCCAGTTTCATCAGAAATTGTTCATCATTGAACTTGCTTGCAGCTTCTTGCATGCTCTCCTCCTCCAAGAACACCCGAATCTCCTCTCGTATTTCAAAGACTCGCGACAACACCTTCCCTCGCGAGAGCCACCTTGCCTCGCTGTGAAACAGCACTGCAGAATGGTCAGCTCCCATCTCCTCACACAGCGCAGAGAACAGGCGCGCTTTCAGGGGTCGGGTTTTTATGAAATTGACCACGTTTATAACTTCTGTCAAAACCTCATTCAGCTCAGGGCTAAGCTGTCTTGACGCTAGCGCCTCTCTGTGAATTTACAGTGCGTCCATTGCGCGTTTGGCGAGACCCCCTTGATGAGCGCCTGTAGCCCCCTCCTTTTCCCTGCCATGGCCTGTGCACCGTCAGAGCAAAAGCCCACACAGTTCTCCCATTTCAGTCCATGTTCTGTCAGGTAACTGTCAATAATTTTGAAGAGCTCATCAGCTGTCGCTCTGTTTTGATACTTGGTACTCAGCACCACACTCTGAAACTAGCTCTCCAGGTGGTATCAGATGAGATTTCAATGAGTTCTTCCAGGAGTTTGGATGGAGATGTGTCAAGAAGCTTTGTTTCAATGTTGTCTGTAAAGGTTTTTTTTATCCAGAGTAACTTGGTGATCCTTTTCTGTGTTTTATTAAATAATGATTTTCAGATTTTGAGAAATGGTCAAACTTATCCAAATATGGTATTTTCATGGAGAACAGTGCAGCTGCAACAGTGATCATTTTCTGTAATCAAAAAAGAATATTTTTTTTTTTTTTTTTTAATCTCAAGGCCCCCCCTGTCATGCCTCTGCGCCCCCCCTGGCCCCACAATTTGAGAAACACTGCACTAGGCGCAGAGCGTTCGCTATTACTCATATAACTATGGTTATAGGATAACCGTATGTTCTCAGACCAGTATAATACATACTGTAGTTATTCACCAGTCAGACTCTTCTCAGACCAGTGGAATAGTTATAACTTATTCACCAGTCAGACTGTTCTCAGGCCAGTAGAATACATACTGTAGTTATTCACCAGTCAGACTGTTATCAGGCCAGTAGTATACTGTAGTTATTCACCAGTCAGTGTGAGGGATTCGGTCAGGGATAGGAGAGGAGATCCCAAGTGCAGGTAACACGAGCAGAGAGAGAAGAGACTGAGACGACGGAATGAAGTGAACAACAATGGTTTACAAAACAAAACGGTTACTAAACAAAAGCGAACTGCAAAACCCGAAAACGATACTCAGCAATGCTGGAAAAATAAAGACTAAGAGAGGAACGGACTCACAGGGAATACTGGTGACAAGGTGAGTATGACCGAACCCAACTGTGGTAACAATGACAATGACAGTAAAACAAATCAATAGTGCGACAATGACTGTGAGAAACGGGCAGGTCTAAATAGTGCCCGTGATTAATAATTACTAATGAGTGCCAGCTGGTATAGGCCAGGCATGGCCAAGACAGGTGACACAAGGTATTTAGTAAAAGAAAACTCACATCATAAATAAAAGCATATGTAAGGGGAATATCTTAAAGGAACACATATGTAAAAGAACAACCCTTAAAGGAAACATATGTAAAGATGTTAACACTATTAAAAACATGTGTAAAGGGATGAACCTTAAAGGAAACACATGTAAAGTTATCAACACTTACAAAAACATATGTAAAGGAGATGAACCTTTAAACGAAACATATGAAAAGATAAAACCTTTTAAACACAAGCTAAAACGCACCACACAACATGAACAGAGGAAACACACAGCATTAAAGATATCCAGAAGACCTAGGCCTGATAAGGTCCAATATCTGGAGATGCTGCGTTTGGCCACCAGAGGGCGGCAGAAAACCACTGTTCATATTGTTCGGGCATGATCCCTGGCTGGGACCATGACAGTCAGATTTTGATTTTTTTTTTATTTGATTTGAAGTCTTTATTTCGAACATGCAATGAATACAACAAACAATAACAAAAAAGAAAAACAACTCAATCTGCATGTTCGAAAAGGAGTAGGAAGAAGTATACACTTATTTAATCCTACCCCTTTTCCACTACTCAAATGAGTGTACTATTTTAAACATAAAAAAGAAAAGAAAAAAAAAATATATATATATGCAAAACAAAAAACAAAAACTATATATGTATAAAATAAAATAAAATAGAAAACAAAATAAAAATGTAAACACCCGTGAATATCAAGTCCCTTCCTCATCCCTGTACCTTGTGAACATAATTTCCTTATACATCAGTTTGAATTGTCTCATGTTTGGACATTGCTTTAGCACCACATTTAGACTGTTCCACAGTTTCACTCCACATATTGAGATGCAGTGTTTTCTCATGGTAGTGCGCAGACTGTTCTCACAGGCCAGTAGAATACATACTGTAGTTATTCACCAGTCAGACTGTTCTCAGACCAGTGGAATACATACTGTAGTTATATATCATACTGGTCATCGCGTCTCGCTCTTGCCATTATGAGATAACTCTTATCTCCTAGCACCTACTGTGCTCATGAACAAACAATTTGCACTCATGCACGTGACCAGGCCACGCCCCAGCGTCCTCCTATAAGACACCGGACATGGTCACACTCTACCTTCCTCTTTTTTTGTTTCCAACATGGACGCTGCAGTGCACTCCATGAACTAGTTGTTATGAAATACCGAGAGAAATTACACAATGTTGGGTTTTCGCCGGAGATTCACCAGCCCCTGGAATCTTCTCGGCACATCCTAACAGCGCATCGGGCCTGTCCTGGGGTTTCCTCGTCTCGTGACAGCGGATCGAGGGACGTCGCGCGGTGGCTAGCTGCCGGGCTAGGTCGCGCACAGGTAGGGCCTGCGCTGCCAGCAGGGGAGGAAATTAGGCCACTTTACTCGCCAAATGCGAGTATTTTTTACGTTTGGCGAGTGATTCATGAAGACCACTCGCCAGTCTGGCGAGTATACAAAAAAAAAAAACATTCTGCAATCACTGCACTGGCAAACGGTGCGCGTCTTCTGAGTGCTCGCTTTAGTTGACAGTGCCACGAGAGCACTGCACAAGACCACCCGCGGACATATAATGTTTAATAAAAGTTTGCGCAGTACTGGCCAACCCGCGGACATATAATGATAAAAGTCCTGCGTTACTAGGCTAGCCATCAGGAGCACTCTCAAACGGATAACGTTAAACACAGCAGAAGATGGAAAACAGACAGACTGACCAACGGGGAACTGCATCCAACCCTAGTACAACCCTCGAGTATAAGTTACTAAGGACACATTTAAATCACAGAGGTGTAATGTTAGTCTACTGGAAATGTATACAGTGGTTAGCTTCTAGTTTTAGCGATAGCTGCTTGCTAGCTAACGTTAGCCCCGTGTGCTCAAAGCAGCCAGCTAGGTGTATCTGTTATGACTATAATGTTTCCAAAAAAGCACCGGACTACGACGTAAGGTTAGACATTTTATTTCATGCTCAAAAGCCCCTGGCTTGCACATCGCAGTCACGAAAGGGGCTAGCTAAGCTCAACCAGTGCACTGTGTACAACAGCACACCAACCCAACTGACGTTATCACAACACTTGACGGTACTGTCGTAAGACCACCGTGCTGTCTTAAAGGCACAGTGTGCCTACCCAGATGCATACACAACATTGACGAGGCTTGACAACCGAGGTTCAAAGTTAACTTGATTGATTGAAAACTTTATTAACAGATTGCAGAATGGGTACAATACAGTACGGCATTTTCAATTTATCATAACATATGACATACAGATAGACTACTGCTACATCTATATATTTCACATCTATCTATACACTTCACAACATACTTCGGTTTTTTTCTTTCACTGCCCAACCCAGTCCAACCCAGCATCTTTCACTGCCCAGTTCAGCCCAACCCAGTCCAGAATAGATACCTCTTTCATGTTAATATGTTTTATGCTAATATTGTGAAGAGTAGAGATTAATGTTTTATGCTAATACATATTTTAAAGAGTAGAGACACGGTGTGATTATTTTACTATGATTGAAAATCTATTTAGACGAAGACATACAAAGAAGTAATTATCACAATTAGCGATTTTTTTTGTCTGGTAAAAAATCTGTTTGGCTGGTAAAAAAAATCAGATACTCGCCAGTTGGCTGGTAAGCCAAAAAGTTAGTTTCCTCCCCTGGCTGCCAGGCATTAATGCTAGCATTTGTGATACTGCTCGTTGTCCCGTGAGACAGCCGAGTTGTGTATTGGCGCGAGGGGCAGGATATTTGGGAAAACATGGTTGTCATGACTCTGTTTTGGGTGTTTTCCCAACTATCCTAGTGCGCGTGGCTAATGCTAATGCTACAATGCTGGGTCTCCGTTCTTGTTCCCCGCCGAGGGCTGTCTTTACTAAAAGGTCTTCCCTCCTCTTAACCATTCATGCTGACGGTCAATCGGTGTCTAATGTTGGGAGTTTTGACGGGGGCTTGTTTACCATTTTCATGGGTGGATGGGCTGAGGCCTAGGGCTGGTGTGCTTTTTGTGAATCTATGAATTGTGTGCGGGACTGGTGTTTTTCTCTGGTCTGCATCCCCTTAACATTTGTGTGTATGGGCTAGCCCATTCTGCAGTGTGTTAGTGGAGTTTTCATTCATTTATTCATTTACCCCTTCATGGGTGCACACCACAGTGGAGGTTGCTGCATTCCTACTAGTGAGGCAGTGCTTCACTAGTAGTAGTCTTTTGTCTGCAGCCACCACTGGTGCTCCGTGCCTGTGAAGCAGGTGGCATCAGTCCTTTGCCTCTGACATGGTGGAACGGTGTCCCGCCCGGCCGACGCCATGAGGCGAGTCGGCCCGGCAGGTGGCTGGTGGGCTGTTAAAGCCTATACCGCCGCGGTATAGAATTAGCAGCGACTAGCAACATTGTTCGAATTGCTGTTTTTTCTGTAAAAAATTGTGTCGGGTGGTGGGGCCTTAGGGCCAGCCGACGTCGAAACATCGCGCAAGGTTTTGAGGTTATTAGCTTTTGACCTAGCCGCAAGCTATAACCGCAGGGAGGGCTAGGATGCTGTCAACGCTTGTTTACAGACATCTTGGTTGGATCAGTCTCCCCTTGAGGAGGAGAGACGTTTTTTCCCTCCTCAGGGCTCCCCTCTCCGCAGAGGGACTTTGGTCTTTCCGCAGGAGCGCGGGCGGTATTTGACCTAGGCCCCACACCGCCTCACACCGCGCAGCCAGAGATGAGGGCGCGGCCTCGCCAGCGGCTGTGGCGAAGCCCCCAACCAGCGGCCATGTTTCCCCCGCCTTAGGTACCTTGGACACAAAGACAACAGGTGATCTCAAGGCCGACAGCATTGGCGGCAGAGGGATCGGCTACATTAGACGAGCACGCCCTAAAAAAACGTTGCCATCTAGCTGTGTCTAGCTCGCTCTCCGGTCACTCCCCCCCCAACGCCAGCGGGATACAGGCTCTGATTTGTTCCCTTTGGCTGCGGGCCGCGTGCCTTCAGTGAAGCACGAGCGGCCCCACGTTTCGCTTCTCATGGGGACAGGGGCTGACACCCAGTTGCTGGCTAGGCCTGGGTCTGTCCGTGAGAATGCTGTGCTGTCAAGCGGCTCCCACGCCACACGTTCTGCGTCTGTGTTTGGTGAGCCTGGTGTTGTGTCTGTCAACGACAAAGGTTGTCAGCAGGGGGAACTCGAGGCACAGGAGGTCAAAGCGCAAGTTCCCCCAGCTCCACTCTCGCCAGGCCGGGTATCATGTTAGTGCCTCCCACGGCCGGAAGACCGGCGGTGGTCAGGCAGGCGCGTGTGATTTGGGTGGTAGTAATATCACTGCAGGGCTACGGTGTGTAGGAACCCACCCTATTGGGCAGTGTGGGGACCTCACGCCTTGCATGTCCAGCTGTAGAACAGTTCCTCAGCAATCCATGCCGGGGAGGTGTTCAGTGGGGGAGCTTTTGTCACCCAGTGTGATGTCAGCTTCCCCCATATCAAACCGGCCCTTTCTGTCGGGATCCCCCCTTGGGTGCGATTGCCTCGTTGGTAGTGTCAGGGTGCGATATCCCAGCTCCACGAGACGCCCTGCTCGCGCGGTTGGCGAGTCCAGGGTTGGCAACGCACAGCGGGTGGGACCGGGCCGCCTATCTACGGTTCCTGGCGGACCAGCGCCAAGTGGCGGCGGGTGCGCTTGGGATTATCATCACATATGGCTACAGCAGTACCATATGTCGAGGTGGATGAAGAGAACGCTGAGGCGGGGACTTGTGTTCAGTTTGCACAACCCCACCCTCCGTTTTAAGGTTTGGTACAGACCCTATTGTTAGGGTCAACAGCAGTAACAGCTCTGGCCGACGAGATCCAATCTCTGTTGGCGAAGCAAGCCATCGTCGTGGTCCCAAAGGAGGACACGATGTGTGGCGATTCCTCCCGGTATTCTCTGGTGCCCGAGAAATCGGGGGGGGTGTCAGACCCATACTGGACCTATCCCATGGAAGGTTCAGAATGTTGACCATCTCCCACCTGTTAGGTGGGGGACTGGTTCACCTCCATAGACCTGTAGGATGCGTATTCGCATCCCGATCTTCCATCCTAGGGCTTACCTACGCTTCCTTTGCAGGGCTTAGCGTACGGGTACCGGAGGCTGCCGTTCGGCTATTCTCTGGCTCCCCGCATCTTCACCAAGTGCGTGTAGACCGTACTGGGACCTCTGCGTCGTCGGGGGTTATGAATAGTATTCTGCTCTGGACGACGTTCTGGTCCTTGGCTGGTCAGGGTAGATCGCCAGGTCTCATACCAGGCAGGTGATGTCTCACCAGCCTGGGTTTTGCTGTGGATTGGAAGTAGAGTTATCCTCTTCCCAGTCAACGGGTGGAGTACTTGGGCTTTTTCTAAGCTCAAGGTCTATATGGGCATCCCTCTCGGAGCGGCGGCGAGTGGTTGGGTTCTCGGCGAGCTCGGGAGGTTCCGTCCTAGGACGGTTACGGCGCTGTCCGTGATGCGCCTGCTGCTGGGGTCCCTCTTGGCCTCCTCTTCATGAGGAGGATGCAGAGGTGGTTTTTTCCAGTATGGAAATGGACCCGGTGTGAGTCATATGGAAGCGGCTGAAGGTTCCCATGATAGTACTGGGGCACCTCGTCTTCTGGGGAGGGTCTGGTGCCCTCACCTGCGGGGTCCCCTTGGTCAGCAGGCTGTCACACGTCACGGTCTTCACCGACGCCTCCCTCATGGGATGGGGGGGACATGTCGGACCAACGCAGTATGGGGCAGCTGCCATTCTGCTCGGTCTGCGCTACATTCAATGTGTTGGGATTGAAGGCAGTCCTTCTGGTCCTCAAACGGCTCGATCACCTTGTGGTGGGCGAGCATGTTTTGGTCAGGACGAACAACACGACAGGCCAGCGTCTGCACCGGGCGGCGGTCGGGCTCTGGCTATGGGCGTTCTCCATCTGCTCTGCCTGAGGGCTCTCCACATCCCCGGCAGGGTGAATGTGGGTGCAGGTGTGATGTCGTGGGGTGGTCCTCACCCTGACGAGTGGGGACTACGTCCAGACGTAGTCGGGCAGGTCTGGGACCGATTCCGTGGCCGTCTGGGATTCTGTACGCGTCCCCCCCCTTACACTTGATAGCTCAGCTGTTGGGGCGGGTATGTCGGGAGCGCGGGACTTGGTCCTGGTCGTGCCGGGCCGGGGCTCAGCTGTGTGGTCCCCGGCCCTGATTCAGCTCTTGGTGGCCCCGCCGTGGCCTGTTCCGTGGTCACCGCGGGCCCTCTGTCAGGCATGTGGAACTCTGTTCTGCCTTCCTGTTCTGGGGCAGCCTCTAGGCTTGGCTGCTGACAGTGTGAATCTGGTGGGGATGCGTCTTGACTATTCTGTGGTTAACGCTATCCGGTACGCGCGCGCTCCGTCCTCTACCGCGGCTTACACTGGGGAGTGGCGTATGGTCGAGTGTGGGGGCAGAACGTTGTTCAGCCACCTTCTCGTGGAACATTCCTGCTTGGCGCTCTGCATCTCAAGCCTGTGGAACATTCTCTGTCTCCGAGTGGGACCTCCAACTGGTCCTGGGCCGGTTGTCGGAGGCCCCGTTTGAGCCTCTTGAGCAGGCGCCATTGGATCTGCTGTCTTGAAGACCGCGTTCTTTTTGGCCATCACCTCCGCTAAATGCGTGGGTGAGCTGTGTGCTCTCTCGGTGCGGCCTGAGTGCCTGTCTATTCGGCTGATAGCGGTGCAACTCTGAGGCCTAATCCAGTCTTCGTGCCAAAGACTATCCGGACCTCTTTCGCTCCAGGGATATTGTGGTTCAGGCGTTCGTCCGCCTCCTCACACTGGTGAGTTGGAGGCGGGCTTTCACCTATCGTGTCCTGTCTGTGCACTGGGGGTTTATCTCAGGACTCTGGCTCTCAGGGCTTCCGTTCAACTGTTTGTTTGTTACGGTGGGTGAGGCACTGTCCGAGCAGCACCTGTCACATTGGTTGTGCGGGGGCGTTGCCTTTTGCTGCACGTTGGCTGGACAGGTCCCCCCTCGGGCTGCTGCCCTGTTAGGGGGGGCCTCGGTGGAGGACATCTGTGCTGCAGCCTCCTGGTCCTCCCCGGGTCCCTTCATTAAGTTTTCCCTCGTGGACATGACTGTGGGTTCTGTCTCCCAGGCAGTTCTGAGGTCTGGGACCTCTCCTGCGTCCCGCCTTGGTGGGCTAGCAGAGGTGTGTAGGTGTGTGCCACGGGGTGATGTGTCACACGTGGTCTCACCTGTGCTGTGCATTTTTCATGGGTCTCTGGTTCCCCCTTTTTCGCACTTTGGTGGAGTTGACTGCCTCCCCCCCTTCGTTAGGACGGGCGGGTGGACGGCACTCCCCTCCTCCCTCAGGGGGTACACTTATCCGGTCACGTGTCCGCTCTGTCCCATATCTCATAATGGCAAGAGCGAGACGCGATGACCAGTATGATATATAACGAAAGGTTATCCTATAACCTAGTTATATGAATACTGGCAGAGCGTCTTGCTCTTAGCGCCCTGAGGTCCCTTGGTTGGGTTTTCAATGTTGGAAACTTTTTTTTCCGAGGAAGGTAGAGTGTGACCATGTCCGGTGTCTTATAGGAGGACGCTGGGGCGTGGCCTGGTCACGTGCATGAGTGCAAATTGTTTGTTCATGAGCACGGTAGGTGCTAGGAGATAAGAGTTATCTCATAATGGCAAGAGCGAGACGCTCTGCCAGTATTCATATAACTAGGTTATATGATAACCTTTCGTTATTCACCAGTCAGACTGTTCTCAGGCCAGTAGAATACATACTGTAGTTATTCACCAGTCAGACTGTTCTCACAGGCCAGTAGAATACATACTGTAGTTATTCACCAGTCAGACTGTTCTCAGGCCAGTAGAATACATACTGTAGTTATTCACCAGTCAGACTGTTCTCACAGGCCAGTAGAATACATAGTTATTCACCAGTCAGACTGTTCTCAGACCAGTGGAATACATACTGTAGTTATTCACCAGTCAGACTGTTCTCAGACCAGTAGAATACATACTGTAGTTATTCACCAGTCAGACTGTTCTCAGACCAGTGGAATAGTTATAACTTATTCACCAGTCAGACTGTTCTCAGGCCAGTAGAATACATACTGTAGTTATTCACCAGTCAGACTGTTCTCAGACCAGTGGAATAGTTATAACTTATTCACCAGTGAGACTGTTCTCAGGCCAGTAGAATACATACTGTAGTTATTCACCAGTCAGACTGTTCTCACAGGCCAGTAGAATACATACTGTAGTTATTCACCAGTCAGACTGTTCTCACAGGCCAGTAGAATACATACTGTAGTTATTCACCAGTCAGACTGTTCTCAGACCAGTAGAATACATACTGTAGTTATTCACCAGTCAGACTGTTCTCAGACCAGTGGAATAGTTATAACTTATTCACCAGTCAGACTGTTCTCAGGCCAGTAGAATACATACTGTAGTTATTCACCAGTCAGACTGTTCTCACAGGCCAGTAGAATATATACTGTAGTTATTCACCAGTCAGACTGTTCTCAGGCCAGTAGAATACATACTGTAGTTATTTACCAGTCAGACTGTTCTCAGACCAGTAGAATACATACTGTTTTCACCAGTCAGACTGTTCTCAGACCAGTGACATACATACTGTAGTTATTTACCAGTCAGACTGTTCTCAGACCAGTAGAATACATACTGTTTTCACCAGTCAGACTGTTCTCAGACCAGTAGAATACATACTGTAGTTATTCACCAGTCAGACTGTTCTCAGGCCAGTAGAATACATACTGTAGTTATTCATCAGTCAGACTGTTCTCAGGCCAGTGGAATAAGTAGAGTTAGACATTATCTACATATGCTCCCGAATTTCACCAAGGGGATCAATAAAGGAATATCTTAGACTGAAAGGACAGATGGTACAGGATGTCCTGTTGAAGAAACGTAAGGTTATCCTATAACCCTAGTTATATGAATACTGGCTGAGCGTCTTGCTCTGCCTTCTGAGATATCACTATCTCCAGCACCTATTGTGCCCATGGAAACCAAACACATGCACCCACCTGCACGTGACCACGCCACTCCCCTGTGTGCCTCTACAATAGGCAGGAAGTGGTCACGCTTACACCATTCCAAGTTCGAATTGCATACGCGGAAAACATCCAAGGGACCTCAGGGCGCTGAAGAGCGAGACACTCAGCCAGTATTCATATAACTAGGGTTATAGGATAACCTTACGTTATATCTCATTACTGGCAATTGCGTCTCGCTCTGCCTTCTGAGATAAAGGGCAGAGCGGACGCGTGGCCACATCAAATGCACCCCTTGAGGGCCCGTAAGCCCCAGCCAGGCTGGAGAGGAGTCCCGTCCACCCGCCCCTCCTAACGAAGGGGGGGAGGCAGTCAACTACAACCAAAGTGTGAAAAAAGGGGAACCAGGCACCCCTGAACGCACAGCGCAAGCGGGACCATGTGTGACACAGCACTCCGCGGTCCACACCCACACACTCCTGCTAGCCCACCTGATGGCGGGATGCAGGAGAGGTCCCGGACCTCAGGACTGCCTGGGAGACAGAACCCCCAGTCATGTCCATGAGGTAAAACCTAACGAAAAGACTCGGGGAGGACCAGGAGGCCGCAGCACAGATGTCCTCCACCGAGGCCCCCCCCCAACAGGGCAGCAGACAGGTGAAGGCTCGCCTCCAATCCACTAGCGTGAGGAGGAGGGCGAAACGCCTGAAGCACAATATCCCTGGAGCGACAAGAGCTCCGGATATTCTTTGGCACGAAGGTCGGATCAGGCCACAGAGTCACCTGCTATCGGCCTGAATAGACAGGTACTCTGACTGCACCGAGAGAGCACACAGCTCACCCACGCATTTAGCGGAGGTGATGGCCCAAAAAAGGAACGCGGTCGTAAGACAGATGATCCAATGGCGCCTGCTCAAGAGGCTCAAACGGGGCCCCCAACAGCCTTTTCAGAACAGTTGGAGGTCCCGACTCGGAGACAGAGAACGTTCCACAGGCTTGAGACGCCATGCGCCAAGCAAGAAACGTCCCATGAGAGGGTGGCTGAACAGTGTTCTGCCCTCAAAGCCCACATGACAAGAAGATATAGCTGCGGCATATACCTTCACTGTTGAGGCCGACCACCCATCCAGGATAGACTGGAGAAGGATAGAACCGAGTCCAGGGGGCATGACACCGGGTCCAAGCCCCCAACCTCACACCACTCTCGAACCATACGCCACTTCCCTGCGTAAGCCGCGGTAGTGGATGGAGCGGGCACGTTCCGGATGGCGTTAACCACAGAAGAGTTAAGACGCATCCCCACCAGATTCACCCTTTCTTTTTTTTTAAACTTTGGCCATTCCGCTGGCTCTTTTTTGCGTTTATCGCATTTACTCTGGTCAAGGATGACCGACAGAAACAGGCTGAAGGGGTACAGATGGGGGGGAAGACACTCTGGGAAAGGCACGGCTGCAGTCCGGGATTCGAACTCGCTAAACCCCAGATCCGTGACGAGCACGGTTGTCCCCGGCGCCGAAATAGCGCTCGAGGTACGCGGTGAGCTACTGGAGCTCCCCCAGATTCACCCTTTCAGCAGCCAAGCCATCAGGGGCTGCCCCAGAACAGGAGGCAGAACAGAGTTCCGCGTGCCTGAGAGAGGGCCCGCGGTGACCACGGAACAGGCCACGGCGGGGCCACCAAGAGCTGAATCAGGGCCGGGAACCACACAGCCGTGCCCCGGCCCGGCGTGACCAGGATCAAAGTCCCGCGCTCCTGGCATACCCGCCCCAACAGCTGAGCTATCAATCAGGTGTATGGGGGGGGAACACGTACAGAATCCCGGGCGGCCACGGACCGAATCAGCCGCCACCCGGTGGAGACGGGGGGAGCGTACTCCTCCCTGTCTGATGACATACGACGCCGACGTCGTGCTGTCCGTCCTCATCAGAACATGCTCGCCCATCACATGATGGCCGAGCCGTCCGAGGACTAGAAGCACTGCCTTCAATTCCAACACATTGATTTTTATTTTTTATTTATCCTTTATTTATCCAGGAATGTCCCATTGAGATACAAGATCTCTTCTTCCAGGGAGTCCTGACCAACACAGCACACAACAAGTTTCAACATAAAACAGGGCATTAAACAAAAAACATACAATTCAAATATAAATACAGAGGGTCATTTGTGCAGTGGCAAGGAGCATAATCACATCAACAATAGCATCAGGTAAAACAGTTACATGTTTCATAAAGGGCTAATCGTAGCATACCTTTAAAAGCATTCACAGTAGGAAGTGCCTGTAGACAAAGTTTCACTTGCAGCGTATTCCATAAAAAGGGAGCATAGTGGGAGAATGCAGCTTTACCAAGCTCTGACTGCATCAAAGGAACATTTAACAGCATCCCATTTGCTGCTCGTCTGGTATTAAAAAAGCAAGTATAAAAGGACAGAAGTCTGGAGATATATAAGGGCAGCTTACCTAGCAATGACTTAAGGATAAAAATCAACATGTGTGATTGTCTTCTTTGGTACAGAGAGGACCATCCTAATGACTGATACAAAGTGCAGTGGTGGGTGCGAGAGCCTGCACCCGTTACAAAACGTATGGCAGTATGGTACGCAGAATCCAGCTTTTTAAGCAGGGAGGAAGGAGCATGCATATAGATAACATCGCCATAGTCTAATACAGGCAGAAAGGAACTCTGCACAATTCTCTTCCTGGCTTCAGACGGGAAACATTTCTTTAACCGGAAGATATGTAGTGCAGACCGGGCAGCATGGTCCTTGCCAGCTGCCCCCTACTGCGTCGGTGAAGACCGTGATGTGTGACAGCCTGCTGCCCATGGGGACCCCGCTGGTGAGGGCCCCAGGCCCCCCCCCCCAGAGGGCGAGGTCCCCCAGTACTGACATGGGAACCTTCAGCAGCTTCCACTTGACTCTCACAGGGTCTATTTTCACACTGAAAAACCCACCTCTGTATCCTCCTCATGAAGAGGAGGCCAAGAGGGACCACAGCTTGAGCAGATGCCATAATACCGCACAGGCGTATCACGGTCAGCGCTGTAACCGTCCTGCCGAGAATATACTCTCGCCGCCACTCTGAGAGGGATGCCCATATAGACCTTGAGCTTAGAAATAAGCCCAAGTACTCTACCCGTTGACTGGGAAGAGGAGCACTCTTGTTCCAGTCTACAGCAAAACCCAGGCTGGTGAGGAATTCCACCACCTGCCTGATATGAGACCTGGCGATCTTCTCTGACCGGCCGAGGACCAGAACGTCGTCCAGGGTAGAATAAAATTCGTATCCCCTGACGACGCAGAGGCCCCAGCACGGTCTCCACGCACTTGGTGAAGATGCGAGGAGCCAGAGAGTAGCCGAACAGCAGCCTCTGGTACTCGTACGCTAAGCCCTGAAAAAGGAAGCATAGGTATGTCCTAGGAGGGAAGATCAGGATGCGAATACGCATCCTTCAGGTCTATGGAGGTGAACCAGTCCCCCACCTGACAATGCTTAACAGGTGGGTGCTTAACATTCTGAACCTTCCATGGGTCAGGTCCAGTATGGGTCTGACATCCCCCCCCCCCTATTTCTCGGGCACCAGAGAATATCGGGAGGAAACGCCGCTCATCGATTTCTCCCATGGGACCACGACGACGGCCTGCTTCGCCGCCAGAGAACGAATCTCCTCGGCCAGGGCTGTCACTGCCGCGGACTCTGATAATAGAGTCTGTACCAAACCCAAAAACGGAGGGCGGGGGTGTGTAAACTGTAACACACCCTCAGCGTTCTCTCCATCCACACCGACATATGGCTACTACTGCAGCCATATGTGGTAAAAATTCCAAAGTGCCCTCGCCGCCAATTGCCGCTGGTCCGCTAGGAATCGTAGATAGGTGGCCCGGTCCCTCCCGCTGTGCGTTGTCAACCCTGGTCTCGCCAACCGCGCGAGCAGGGTGTCCCACGGCCACGGAGCTGGGATATCGCACCCTGACTCTACCAACAAGGCAATCGCACCCAAGGGGGGGACCCCGACAGAAGGGGCGGTCTGATACGGGGGGAGCGGCCATCACCCCTGGTGACATAGGCTCCCCCGCTGAGCATCTTCCCGGCTTAGGTTGCTGAGGACAGCCTGCTCTGCAGCTGGACATGCATGGTGTGTGGTCCTCACACTGCCCGATAGGGTGGGTCTCTACACACCGTAGCCCTGTAGTGATTACTACCACCCAAATTACGCGTGCCTTACTGACCACTGTGGGATCGGAAGTCCAGACGGGGGAGGCACTAATGTAATACCCGGCCTGGCGAGGGCGGGGCTGGGGGGAACCCACGCTGCGACCTCCTGGGCCTAGAGTTCCCCCTCTGACAAAAATCTTTAGATACAGGGAACCCTGCTCCGTCGACAGATACAACACCAGGCTCACCAAACACAGACGCAGGATGTGTGGTGTGGGAGCCGCTTGACAGCACAGCATTCTCATAGACAGACCCAGGCCTAGCTAGCAACTGGGTGTCAGCCCCTGTCTCCATGAAAAGCGAAATGTGGGGCCGCTTGCGCTTCACTGGAAGAACGTGACCCGCAGCCAAAGGGGACAAATCAGAGCCCTGAGTCCCGTAGCGTAGTGGGGGGGAGTAACCGGAGAGCGTGCTAGACACAGCTAGATGGCAACGTTTTTTAGGGCGTGCCCATCTAATATAGCCGATCCCTCGGCCGCCGAGACTGTCGGCCTTGTGATCACCTGTTTTCTTTGTGTCCAGGGTATCTCAGCCTCTGTATCTCACCTCTGGCTGCGCGGTGTGGGTCAAATACCGCCCGCGCCCCTGTGGACAGACCAAGGTCCACCCGCGGAGAGGGGAGCCCTGAGGAGGAGACCCCTCCCCTCCTCAAGGGGAGATTGCTCCAACCAAAGATGCCTGTGAACAACCGTTGACAGCATCCTAGCCCTCCCTGCGGTTATAGCTTTAAAGCACTATCGGGTGCAGCACCCTTATACATCACAGAGCTCATCACCCCCTACGCAGCACCCAGGTCACTAAGATCCTCCAACCAGGCTCGGCTGGTCCCCCCCCCCCGCACCAGACTCAAAAAGAGAGGCGATCGCTCCTTCAAGGCCGTGGCCCCCAAGCTATGGAACCAGCTTCACCTGGAGATCCGATCTGCCCCCTCACTGGAGACATTTAAGGCCTGTCTAAAAACCCACTTCTATTCCCTGGCCTTCAATAAACCCTGATTCTCCCACACCCTAACTCACACACTCCCATGTAATTTTATCCTGCCCCCCCCCTCCTGTATATCTTCTTATGCTCCTCTGTCCCCTGTGTGCTACTGTACTTTGTGTTCCCCTATTCGTGTGTTGTCCTACTGTCCTACTCTCTGAATGGACTGTCTTGTCCTGCTGTGCCTTTTTGTATTTTTGTATTTGTGTATTTTATATTAGGACATTGATTTTAAGCTTTGATTGTACAGCACTTTGGTTGGCTCTTGTGCTTTTAAACGTGCTATATAAATAAATTACTTGACTACTTGACTTGACTTAGCTTGTGGCTGGGTCAAAAGCTGAATAACCTCAAAACCTCGCGCGATGGTTTTGACGTCGGCTGGCCCTAAGGCCCCACCACCCGACACCATTTTTGACAGAAAAGCAGCCAATTGAGCAATGTTGTTAGTTGCTGCTAAATTCTGTACTGCGGCGGTATGAGCTTCATCAGCCCACCAGCCACCTGCCGGGCCGACCCGCCTCTTGGCGTCGGCCGGGTGGGATACCGTTCCACCATGTCAGGGCAAAGGACCGATGCCACCTGCTTCACTAAGCACTAACCAGTGGCGGCTGCTGACCAAAGTCTATTACTAGTGAAGCACTGCTCCACTAGTAGTCCTCCACTGCGGCACACCTGTGCATGCACCCGTGTAAGGGATAAATGAATGAATGAACGAAAACTTTATTAACATATTGCAGAATGGGCTAGCCCAATACACACAATTGTTAAGGGGATGCAGACCAGACAAAACGTTAGTCCTTCTCAAACATAAACATAAAGATGGACAACACGCTCATCACAGACAAACTGGATGTAGCCAATTACTTAAACACTTTCTTCACAAACATAGCCACAACACTGGTAAACAAACTACCCTCCCACTCAGGGCAGTATGGGGTAGAACACATAGTAGCATACTACAAGAACCTAGGCATCCACAAAGACGATTTCAAACTGGAAATGGTAACTACAGATGAGGTACTCAATAAACTGAGCGCCCTCCAACCGAACAAGGCCACTGGCCATGACAACATCCCCTCCAAATTCCTCAGAGACTCAGCAGCCGCCATCACCCCAGTCATCACACACATAATAAACCTCTCCATAAAACAGGGACACGTCCCCAAGGACTTCAAAATAGCGAGAGTAACACCCCTGCACAAAAAGGGCAGCAAATTAGACCCAGGCAACTACCGCCCTGTTTCTATCCTTACATCCATCTCGAAAGTCATGGAAAAAAAAGTATACGAACAGGTCGAAAAGTACCTTGCGGAAAAAAATCTAATCTACGAATTCCAATCTGGCTTCAAAACATCCCACTCCACTGACACATGCCTTCTCTATTTGAACGACCACATCAAGCAAGAGGTGGACGCGGGCAAATACTGCGGCATGGTCATGCTAGACCTACAAAAGGCCTTCGACACTGTCAATCACACCATTCTGACAAGCTAAAAGCAATTGGTTTTGATAGTTTATCAGTGAGCTGGATACAATCCTACCTGGAGGGGAGAGAACAGATGGTGGAGGTAAACGGTACCCTATCCCCCCCCCCCTCACAGTGAACTGTGGTGTTCCACAAGGAAGCATACTAGGACCACTACTGTTCCTAATTTATGCAAATGACATGTCGTCAGCTTGTGACTGCAACTTGTTCCTGTTTGCGGACGACTCAGCCCTGCTGGTCTCTGACAAGAACAAGTTACAGGTTGAAAAAACCCTCAGCTCGGAACTAGGCAAAATCTGCATATGGCTCGCCGACAACAAACTATCATTACACATGGGCAAAACAGAGTCCATTCTCTTCGGTTCAAATAACAAACTCAGCAAGACCGACGGCTTCTCAGTTACAGTGGGTGACAATATTGTCACAAGGAAAGATGAAATTACCTACCAGTGGGTTCCATCCTAGAGGCAAATCTTTCCTGTGACAAAATGGCATTCAATGTAATAAAAAAAGTCAACCAACGAACTAGATTCTTGTACCGGATCTCCTCTCTGGTAAACAAGAACACTGGCTGAAGACTCTGGCAGGAGCACTCATTCAAGGGTACTACGACGACTATGCTTGCACCTCATGGTACCAAAGCACCTCAAAGGCGCTAAAAACAAGATTACAAACATCACAAAACAAACTGGTTGTCTACTACTTGACCTTACCCCTAGAACCCACCTCACCCCTGCCCACTTTGACAACCTAGGATGGCTTAGAGTAGACGACAGAGTACAGCAACTTGCAATGGGCCTGGTCTACAGGGGTTCTCAACCTTTCTGCTGCCAAGGCACCCCTGTGTTCAATAAAATATTCCAGGGCACCCCTACATACGATAAAGACTTTTCCGGTCCTGTCTTTTTTGCTACAATGATGACAAAAGTGCTTGCTTTCAAAATAATGTTAATTTAAGAAACCGGGAAACACATTGATTTGTGTGTATATGCAGGCTATATAATGCATTATTAACAGGTGTTTCAGGTCTAAATGGCTTAGTACTGTTGACATTGCACTGCTTGTAGTAGTAAATCAAATCGCATATTTCTTTAAATAAAATTACAGAAAATTATCACTAAAGTGCTATCTGTTGCAGCTGCACTCTTTTCCATAAAAATAGCATATTTGGATAAGTGTGACCATTTCTCAAAAACTGAAAATCATGTATTCTTTTTTTAAATACAGAAAAGGATCACTAAAATGCTATCTGTTGCAGCTGCACTGTTCTCCATAAAAATAGCATATTTGGATAAGTGTGACCATTTCACAGAAAAGGATCACCAAGTTACCATTTCTCAAAAAATATAAATAAATACAGAAAATAAGCACTCGTTCACTCAGTAGACATTTCTAGCTCAATGCGAGGTCTGCTGCTGCTGGCTAATAATACGGTCAATAGGTGGGGAGATCTTTGACAAGGCAACACGCATGTCATCCTCAAGGCTCAACTTGGTCCTATATTTTGTTTTCAGAGCTGTCGTGGATGAAAAGCCAGCTTCACACAGATATGTGGTGCTGAATTTCATTTCAAACCTTTATTTATACTCGTGAAAGCACTGAGGTTTCCCTCATTTACAGTGATGACGAGTTAACAAAGGACACAAATATCATAACAGTTAATAATTACAATGAATTACAATTACTACAATGATGGATTAAAAACAATTACATGATTCAGTACATAGGTCAAGTGCAATGCCTTTAAACTCCATGAATGACAGGAATGTTCCGAGCTTTAGAGTCTTTTGCAGGGTATTCCATGTGTATGGAGCATCGTAGGAGAAGGCAGATTTTCCAAGCTCAGACCGAACTCGAGGCACCCTGAGCACAAGCCGATCATTCGAACGAGTTTGGTAGGTGACAGCACTCCAGACCAACAAAGATGTAATATAAGGTGGAAGTTTGCCAATAATTGCTTTGTAGATAAAAAGATACCCATGATAACTACGTCGCAACGAGAGAGATGGCCAGCCTACCCTCTCATACAAAAGACAATGGTGAGTATCATATTTGTCACCCGTAATAAATCTTAGGGCGGAGTGGTAGGCAGAATCCAAAGGCCTTAATGCAGAAGCAGACGCATGCCTGTAAATGACATCACCATAGTCCAATATTGACAAAAAAACAGCCTGTATAATTCTTTTCCTACAGAACATAGGAAAACTAGCGCGGTTACGGTACAAGAAACCAATCTTTTGCCGTAATTTTGTAGCTAGGTTATCTATATGGAATTTAAAAGAAAGTTTATCATCCAGCCATATACCAAGATATTTATACTCACTAACTCTTTCAATATACAAACCATTTGCTGTTGTTAGATGTAGCATGTCATAATCTATAACCCTGGCTCTAGAAAACATCATAGACTTGGTTTTACTAGCATTAAGCACTGAATGGTATCAACACCTTAACTGCTGCATCATGAGATACTTGGTACTCAGCACCACACTCTGAAACTAGCTCTCCAGGTGGTATCAGATGAGATTTCAAAGAGTTCTTCCAAGAGTTTGGATGGAGATGTGTCAGGAAGCTTTGTCTCAATGTTGTCTGTAAAGTTTTTTTTAATCCAGAGTAATTTGGTGATCCTTTTCTGTGTTTTATTAAATAATGATTTTCAGATTTTGAGAAATGGTCAAACTTATCCAAATATGGTATTTTCATGGAAAACAGTGCAGCTGCAACAGATAGCACTTTAGTGATAATTTTCTGTAATCCAAAAATAATTAAATTTTTTTAATTTTTTTTTATGGCAGCTCTCTGAGGCACCCTAGGGTGCCGCGGCAACCCTGTTGAGAACCGCTGGTCTACAAGATACACTATACGACTAAGGTACCCATGTACATGTCAAAATACTTCCCAAAGGTCAGTGAATACCACGACCACAACACCAGAGGAAGCTCAACAAATCATGTTAAACCCAGATTCGGCTCAAACAAGGGACTAAACACGTTTCGCAATAACGCCCTACCCAAAGCTGTAAAGGAATGTGAATCCCTACCCACATTCAAAACCGCTCTTAAAGAGCACCTACGGAGGCTGCAATTCGAAACTGGCCACCGTAAATGTCCAAACCCCCCCACCCCCTCCTAATAGACAGTCTCCTCCCCACTGCATGTATATATTCTCTCCCCACCGTATGTATATTTCTCTCCCACCCACCCACCCCCTCCTAATGTACAGTCCCCTCCCCATCATATGTATATACTATACTCTGTCAGGATCTATGGGTAACAGTACTGTATATTTGAATACCGTATATGTCACAAATGTATCAGTACTAAATACCTGTATGTCCCTCCCTATGCCATAAATGTCATGTATGTTGTGTATGTCATAAATGTCAATATGAATTGAAAATGGGGGACCCTGATGTAAACAAGACAAACGTCTTTCTCTGGTCTGCATCCCCTTAACAATTGTGTGGAGCCGTACTGTATTGTACGCATTCTGCAATCTGTTAAATAAAGTTTTCATTCATTCATTCAATCTCTTTGCCTAAGAAGTGACTTGACTAAACTTTAGTGGTGTTAGGTTTCCCTCCTCTGGACAAAGATGTTATTGCATTTTCTTTCCACTTTTGTGTGTGTGTAAAGATATTTCTGCTGACATTTGCATGCATTTGATGATGTAAAGACATACATACCCGTGCATGGTTTGCGTTTCGTTTCAGGTCGTTGCTTGGCGATATACATATCATAACTAAGAATAAATAAATAACGTGAGGAGGACGCCGTCTATCATTATGCCTTTGGTCATGTGACCCACATCAACCCAACATGGCGGCGGCTACATCTGTTTTCAAAAGAGTGAGAACAGGGTCGAAAATAGGAGCCCAGTATGACCAAGACGGCAATCTTATCAAGGTAAAATCAAATCCTCTGTCGTTTGGTTTAACATTGCAGTGAAGTAGTCGCTATAAAATGTTAATTTGTTAAAAACGTTTAAGTTGTTAGCTTGTAAACAATGCTAGGTGCTGTCATTCAGACTAACGTTACGTTACTAACAAAGGTGGATAATAATTAGCCATCCGGCAGTGACATGTCAACAAAGTAAAACAAAATCTAAAATGTCAATGTCTGCTTTTCCCTCCACAAAATTACGTTTTTGTTGATTAATTATCCGAGAAGGACAACCACTAACCTAGACATTTGAGCCTATAATAACATTCACTACAGTAACATTTCTTGAGAATAACGTCAGAGGAATTGTTCACTAGCTGATTCACCAGTGCTGAATGATACATTAAGCCATCAAAATAGATAAATAATTATTATGCATTCTATCACCTACCTGTGGTTTACTTGCAGGTGGAGACACGAGAGGATGAAGAGCAGAGCGTCAAGCTTGCAGAAATCCTGGAGCTCCTGCTGGCAGCTGGATACTTCAGAGCCCGTATCAAAGGACTGTCGCCTTTTGACAAGGTAAACAGCCACCCCATGGTGGGATTCACCCTTATTAAACCTACCATCTTCTACTGGTCACCCACTGTGCCAATAAGGAAGTTTGACTTACTGGGGTGAATAATTGAATGATCATTGCATTTATATAGCGGTTTTCTATACACACTCAAAGCGCTTTTTACAATATAGGGTGGAAATGGCCTCCTTCACCACCACAGGGGGACCCTGATGTAAACAAGACAAACGTCTTTCTCTGGTCTGCATCCCCTTAACAATTGGATGTATTGAGCCGTACTGTATTGTACCCATTCTGCAATCTGTTAAATAAAGTTTTCATTCATTCAGAGTGTAGCACCCAACCTTGGGCTATGCAGGCTCATTGGCTGCCATACACTGGCACCAGATACACATCACACTACACAATGGCTGAACGGCTCAGGAGACGGGGATTGATACCAGCCAATTAAAATGTCCGATGTCAGAGACCCTGATGGGGGACCCTGATGTAAACAAGACGAAAGTCTTTCTCTGGTCTGCATCCCCTTATCAATCAATCAAACCTGATTGGTCGGGAACCCCCTACTCTTTGCGATAGGCGCCCTGGGTTCTTTAACGACCGAATTCAGTCGAGACCTAGGTTTAACGTCTGAAAGACGGCACTTGCAGCTGTTACTGCCAAGTCCACAGGACAGAGTGCTCCCTGCTGGACAACAAAACTAATTTCCGAGGCCTTGACCGGGGCTTGAACCGGTGATCTTCAAGAGTCCTCAGTCCAGAGCTCTACCCATGTAGCCATGCCAAGGGACAGCAATGACAGCAGGGATGTAGTAATGTTGTACTGCTAGATGTGTAGCAGTAATATTACTAAGAGGAGGTACTGTAGATTAGATTAGATTAAAATGTATTGTCGTAATTTTTTTTATATATATTTTTAATATATCTTTTATTGGTGAAACATAGGTGGTACAGAGAAGCAAAGGTTGTTTATTTATCAATATTAACATATCACCATGGTTCTTTTTTTGATTTTATGAGACATGACGAGACACGGACAGGACTGAAATTGACCAGAAAAAAATAAAAAGACAAGACAAAATCTAAAACAGGCAAAAAGAAAGTGAAAAGAAAAATGTTAATGTAAATAAAATGTATTGTCATCATTATACAGCACAGGTACAGTACATCGAAAAGAGGTTTGGCAAGTGTGCAAATGTAACAGTAAAGTGCAATAGTAATATACAATGTACGGGTGGTTAACTCATTGGCTGCCAAGCGGGGAACGGGATATGACTATGTGCTGCCACGCATTAAACCTATTGAAGGAATCTATGTTTTTCAATGTGTATATAATGTATATATATCGTGGGTCACAGCATCTACTCAGACGGATCTATAGATCTTAAAAGTAGCCAGCAGTCAGTGTGTGTTAGCAGCAGACTAACTGCAGAGCCCATGGCTCCGAGGTCATTAGCAGGTTTGTAACCAAAACATTGATAAGCACTGAGAGCAGGCAGGTTTGGTCAGAGAGAACTAGGGGGATAGTTTGACATCGATAGAACCATGCTAAAGGTGAAGAGCAGTTGCCATGGCAGCGCGTCACATAGTTTCTTCCGGGATAAGTTAGACTGAGATACGACGCCCAGACGAGCAGACGCGTTGATCAGAGACTTTCATCCCTCCCCACCCTCGCTGGGTGGGGGAGGGGAAATAGTGACACATCATCACTAGCTTCGGCTACGACGAGAGAGAGAACCATTGGATTAAAGAGATGAGAAGAGACGGTGGAGGAGAATGAATTAAGACTGAACAAGGACAATACAGAACGGTGTTTCCATCTGGTACAGAGGCTTTGTTTATGGAATAAACAACATTTTCCAAGAAAGGTACCACGTCTGCCAGTGTCGAATTCTTATGATTACGGATTGCATTAAGGGGGATGACAAAGTTGTACAGCCAGTATGAGAAGGTCGACTTCAGAGAGAGAAATAAACGCAACACAGAAACTTCATGAACACCGATGACGAGGTGATACTGGCTGATTACAGAAACATCTAACACTATGGAGTCGCTAACCTTGTTTGCAGAGCTATAACTATATATATTATAGCTATGGATGCAATACTATGGCCCATTTGACATCAAGTATCTATCGTTCAAGATGTGAAAAAGGAATAATTTTTCCATCCATACATTCCCGTTTTATACCGTGGTGAATATAAGTATGGTTTTAGTGCGGTTTAGGGCAATTCCTGGGAGGCTAGTAATAGGCCGTGACGCATATTATACTTAATCCATTGGCATTTTGTCCCTATACACGCTATAATAAAAAATTCAAATGCATATGATCGGTATATTATGTTCCATCATGAATGCATGAAAAGGGGGGGGGGGGTCGTTTCTGATTAATTGATTGTCAATAACGGCATTCGTTAGTACAACAGCATACGCTGATTAGGGCACGCACAACACACTCACTGTACACGCTCACACACTAGCAGCCACTTTAACATGAGCAGGCACACACTCATGCTGCACACGCCCACACTTATGGCCACTAAGGAAGGGCCACTTTAAAAATAGTATAGTATAACCGGAGATTGTATAAATTAGCATGTACAGAAAGACACTACCAAAGGACCTAGTATGTCCTTGTGGGATATTTGTAGATATCCTGATGAAGAATGTTCTCAGTCAACCGAGGCTTGGATAATAACAAGGGTTTATTAACCAAACAGATAGAATTACATAGAGAGAATGGCTGAGGGCTTCCCCCAGGTGATCAGCTGAAATGACCCAGGTAAGAAGACCTCGATTGTGGTCGGGAGGAGCCCTTTATAGTTCAACAAGGGGGGTGTGTGGTCCCATTTGATAGGTCAATTGGGGGGGGGGGGGGGGGGTACAGGTTTGGGGAGAGGAAAGTCTTATTCCACAGAGAGGGGGGGGGGGGGTGTATTTACATGAGGACATATTATACCACATCCTCCATGCTCTGTAAATAACTTATGTACATATACCGATATGCCCTAACATGTTACTTGTTTATTGCACAATGTTACTTGTTTATTGCACAATGTTGATTCTATTATATGTTATTTGCACATCGTTGCGGGCAAGACCACCCGCATTTCATTGTATACTTGTATGCAGTGACAAATAAATCTCTTGACAAGTCAAGTCAAGAGTTTTATTTGTCACGGCATACGGATATACAATGAAATGCGGGTGGTCTTGCCCGCAACGATGTGCAATTGGTACAACATATAATAGAATCCAATACAAAAAAAAATTTGCAATAAATTTGTGCAATAACAGGTAGCAGGTAACAATAAATTTGTGCAATAACGGGTAACAGTTAACAGTAGTAGTAATAGTAGTGCAATACACTGTTACTGTTGCTAATACTAATTTAAAGTGGCCTTTCCTTTTGGCAATAAGTGAGGGTGCGTGCGGCCTGAGTGTGTGCCCGCTCATGCTAAAGTGTTACAGTGGTACTCAATGTTCATTGTTCAGGACTCTGTTGCCTGGGGGAAGAAGCTGAGCCTAAGCCTCTCTGTCCTAGTAGCTGGGGTTCGCAGGCGTCTGCCTGACCTCAGCAGCTGGAACAGGCTGTTATTGGGGTGGTGAGGGTCTTTCATTATTATGACTTGACTTGACTAGGGCGATGGCTATGAAAACAAGGCACAATCAAGCTGAAATTGATGTTAAATTGCTCTTACCTGTGGCCGGTGAGATTCCAAAACTAATATTCCAATTATTTGATTGCCATCTGGTAGATTGTATGTCCATTTGGGCCACGACATAACCCACCACAGCATAATGAATCGGGGGTCCCGAAAACTATTCAATGCGATCGGGTAAAGCCCTCGGTGCAGGCTACTAGAAAAGTCCGCCCGGAGGAATTTCATCGACGCACAGCCACATACACAGTCTCAAAGGGAGTGCAACATTGGCCGCATACCACCAGGCGGCAGTATTGGACTTTTGCGATCTTAGACTCATTCCCTATGGTTACACAGGCTCCCTGGATGGATAACGATTGGAAATAGCGAATAAAAGAAATAACGATCAAATAACGTGGTTGGCGTTCAACGATTGGCAAACAAACACGTATAAAATCGTTGTTGGCAGGGAATGAGTTAATCTGGATATAAAATATATAAATTAGTACTAAGTAATAAGTGCTAATCAGATGGATGTGTACAGAGTTGTAGTATTAATAATATGTACAGTATGGTGGTGGTAGTAGTCACACTGGCCAGCAGCGTAATTAGTAGGTAAGCGATATGTAAAGATATAGATGGTATCTACAGATATGTAAAAAGGATTATATGCAGGTATGTACCGATAAAATGTGGATACATATGTATACAGTAAGAATATATATGGTATATACAGCATTATTGTACATGCTATCATACATAGTTATGGGTTATATGCAGGTGTGTGAGTAGATATATAGACGGATTATATGCAGGTATATTCAGACAGATATGTATTATATAAATGTATATATATACGGTATATACAGCACTATTGATGCTATCGTACAGTTATATGGGTAGACTAGTTTTTTGAGGTAGGTAGTTAAGATTGTATGATTACAGTGTAGGGCGGTCGTAGAAAGCAGTAGGCAGGTATAAATTGAGTATAGGCCACAGAGTTCAATGTTTGTAATAGTATGGGTAACAGAGCCTAGGGTATAGATATACTGTAGGCATATTCTGATTGGTGGGTATAGCCTACTCTAGATGCCAAGACTTACTTAAGAGGTAGGTAATAGTATAAACCAGTATACTGGTGTCTGTCTATGACTACACTATGAATGAATGAATGAATGATTTTATTTCGGTCTTTTTTCTTTTACAAAGCATAGTAGTAGAACTTCCTAAAAAAATTAAATGACCGAAAAGGTGTAGGCTGAAGCCGAGGCTTATAATTGCCTACCCTTTTTTACAATGGACGTAGTGTAATAATAATCTCCTCTGCTTGTCTCTTCCTGAATCTCCTGTCTGCAGGTTGTTGGTGGGATGACCTGGTGCATTACAACATGTAACTTTGACATCGACGTGGATTTGCTTTTCCAGGAAAACTCAACTATTGGCCAAAAAATGTAAGAATCTTTTCAAGCAATGGGGATAGCACTTCAGCAAATCTGGACCACTGGTTTAGTGTATGACCAATGCTACCGCTCAAGTTCAAGTTTTTTTTTATTAGTTGTCATACAGAATACTTTTATATGAAATGTTTTTGTCTGTTTTGCTCCTGAGAGTGTGCTAGATAAAAATAGATAAAGTATAAAATAGAAAGTCAAAAGTACGTAAACAAAGTGTAAACAGAAGTGTTCATCAATATACATATATACAATATACAATACAGAGTAGAAAACAATTAGTAACTGAGTTACAATACAGTACAATGCAGAAATGGGATGAGGTACAATTTAGGGTCGGTGCAATAAGGTATGGATTGTAGTGCAAATCTCTTTACCAATAAATATAAAGTGTGTTAAAGTGAGTAAAGTGGGTGCTACAGTGAGTTGTTTATTTAAAGTGAATGTGTACATGTGGATGTGTGTGCTGTGAGTGTATTTGATGGTTTGTTACATAGTGTTATTGTCGTTGAGCATCCTGATGGCCTGGGGATAGAAGCTCCTTCTGAGTCTCTCTGTACTGGCCATGAGACTCCGGTATCGCTTGCCTGACCGCAGCAGTTCAAAGAGGCAGTTGTTTGTGTGACTAGAGTCTTTGATTATTCTCTTAGCCTTACCCCTGCAACGCTTGTTGTAAATGTCTTGGAGAGGCATTTACAACGATAAGAATTCACAAGATCATCTTAAAGGACCATGGTGGTGTGATTTAGACTTTTCACCATTATTACCAGAGATAGTTCCTGTTCTTAGGACCTAGACAGAAAAAATAACGCCAGGACATACTTTTGTGTATTTCCTCATTCTGAGCTAATTATTTCAGTCAGTATCAAGTGTTCTACATCATATGATTCAGGGGAACCTACCATTTCTTTGGTGCAGTGTGAAGTCACCATTATGCGTTGCCTTTGTGTGAGCATGCTATATTTTACTAAAATAGTCTAGTGTATTCTAGTCTAGTGTATTCTGGTCTAGTGTATTCTAGTCTAGTGTATTCTGGTCTAGTCTAGTGTATTCTAGTATATTCTAGTCTATTGTATTCTAGTGCAGCGGTTCTCAACAGGGGTGCCGCGGCACCCTAGGGTGCCTCAGAGAGCTGCCAGGGGTGACTTGAGAATTTTTTATTTATTTTTTTATTACATAAAATTATCACTAAAGTGCTATATGTTGCAGCTGCACTGTTTTCCATGAAAATACCATATTTGGATAAGTTTGACCATTTCTCAAAATCTGAAAATCATTATTTAATAAAACACAGAAAAGGATCACCAAGTTACTCTGGATAAAAAAAAACTTTACAGACAACATTCCAAACTCTTGGAAGAACTCATTGAAATATCATCTGATACATACCACCTGGAGAGCTAGTTTCAGAGTGTGGAGCTGAGTACCAAGTATCTCATGATGCAGCAGTTAAGGTGTTGATACCATTCAGCACCACATATCTGTGTGAAGCTGGCTTTTCATCCATAACAGCTCTGAAAACAAAATATAGGGCCAAGTTGAGCCTTGAGGATGACATGCGTGTTGCCTTGTCAAAGATCTCCCCACGTATTGACCGTATTATTAGCCAGCAGCAGCAGACCTCGCATTGAGCTAGAAATGTCTACTGAGTGAACGAGTGCTTATTTTCTGTATTTATTTATATTTTTTGAGAAATGGTAACTTGGTGATCCTTTTCTGTGAAATGGTCACACTTATCCAAATATGCTATTTTTATGGAGAACAGTGCAGCTGCAACAGATAGCACTTTAGTGATAATTTTCTGTAATTTTATTTAAAGAAATATGCTAGATTTACTACTACAAGCAGTGTAATGTCAACAGTACTAAGCCATTTAGACCTGAAACACCTGTTAATAATGCATTATATAGCCTGCATATACACACAAATCAATGTGTTTCCCGGTTTCTTAAATAAACATTATTTTGATGTCATCATTGTAGCAAAAAAGACAGGACCGAAAAAGTCTTTATCGTATGTAGGGGTGCCCTGGAATATTTTATTGAACACAGGGGTGCCTTGACAGCTGAAAGTTTGAGAACCCCTGTTCTAGTGTATTCTGCTCTAGTGTATTCTAGTCTAGTGTATTCTAGTGTATTCTGTTCTAGTATATTCTAGTCTAGTGTATTCTGGTCTAGTGTATTCTAGTCTATTCTGGTCTAGTGTATTCTAATCTAGTGTATTTTGGTCTAGTGTATTCTAGTCTAGTCTATTCTGGTCTAGTGTATTCTAGTTTAGTGTATTCTAGTGTATTCTAGTCTAGTCTATTCTAGTTTAGTGTATTCTAGTCTAGTGTATTCTAGTTTAGTGTATTCTAGTTTAGTGTATTCTAGTTTAGTGTATTCTAGTCTAGTGTATTCTAGTTTAGTGTATAGTCTAGTGTATTCTAGTCTAGTGTATTCTGGTCTAGTGTATTCTTGTCTAGTGTATTCTAGTTTAGTGTATTCTAGTCTAGTGTATTCTAGTCTAGTGTATTCTAGTCTAGTGTATTCTAGTTTAGTGTATTATAGTCTAGTGTATTCTAGTCTAGTGTATTCTAGTCTAGTTTAGTGTATTCTAGTAGTGTATTCTAGTCTAGTGTATTATTCTAGTCTAGTGTATTCTAGTCTAGTGTATTCTAGTGTATTCTGGTCTAGTGTAATAGTCTAGTGTATTGTATTCTAGTCTAGTGTATTCTCAAGGAGGCGCTAGGCTCCCTGGTGCATAGGGGTGTGGACATTTCTCGATTCTAAGATGCATTGTGATGCGGACGTGGACGATTCAGCATCGATGCAGTGACAGAACATGTTGCTGTTACCTATCCACTTCGTGCCTAGTGGCACATAAGGCCTTCACAGAGCGTTTCCACTTCTCCCGGTCAGCTGCCGTTGTTCTTGCTTCAGGCCATGAGCTCCACCCTGCCTCTTTTCTTTCTTTCTCTACTGTGCGTCTCCAGGTAGTCTTTGGTCTTCCTTTTCTTCTTTTCCCTTCTGGTGCCCAAGTCATTGCTATGTTGCAGTCGTTGTTGTGGTCTTGCCTCAGTATGTGTCCTATCATCTTCCATCTTCGCCACTTCACTTCCTTGTTCAGCGGCTTCATGTCGGCTCTTTCTAGTAGCTCTACGGTGCTGATGCGGTCTTGCCACTGGATTCTGAGGATTCTTCTGAGGCACAGGTGTCAAACGCAAGGCCCGCGGGCCAAATGTGGCCCGCCATGTCATTTGATGTGGCCCACAAGAGCTCTGGTAAAAAAAACTGTAATTGTTATTTTTTTTAAACATTAATCTTGCATTAAAAAATACTGGCGTTAAAAGAATTGTGGGTTAATGCGTTAATAAAGCTTTAACTTTGACAGCCTTAGTTATTACACATTCTTACACATACATGTATGTTGAACATCTGAGGTATTGATGAAGTAACAAAGGAAAAAAGCCAAAAGCACTTACTCCTCAGACATTCTTTGACAATTTTACAGCCCAAAATACAAAATATATCCAGGCGGAATAGGTAACAAAGGGTTGAAGAAATATTGTCTGAACTGTCGGATGCAAACTGGCTGTGTGACATAACCGAGCATCTTGCTCAATTGAATAAGAAGCTGTAGGGACGCAAACAAGTCCCACCCAAAACTTGACCAATATAGTTGTGAACTGAGACAACCCTTATTTTGTTATTTTTTAGTACAGTTACAGTTGTGTGTTCATGCAGACACATAATAGCAATTTCATTACCAATTGAAAATGGGGGACCCTGATGTAAACAAGACGAAAGTCTTTCTCTAGTCTGCATCCCCTTAACAATTGTGTGTATTGAGCTGTACTGTACTGTACCCATTCTGCAATCTGTTAATTAAAGTTAATTAAACTATCTTCCATTAGTTGGATGTATGGCCTCTGCAAGGTTGTGTGCAGCATCTTTATGTTGTTTTTGTAACATCTGCTACATCTGTCCCACGTGTTCTTTGCAGCTCACAGTTGTTAGTTCTGCCGCTCTTGACTGTGACAAAAAGGTTTTGAACAAACTTAATGTCATAGCTTGTATTTGATGATATTCTTCTTTGTTATTTACTTGAATGGTTTGATCATTGATTGATGGAGTAATATGGGGTTCTGATAAACTAAAATTATTTGTTAAAATAACATATACATAACACATAACAATAACATATTTTTACATCTATGCAAATGCATATGCAATATGTGTAACTTGAATAAGTAATAAATACAGAAACAACATGTTTAACAATATGTAAATGAGTAGCTACATTTATTTTACATTACATTAACATTTATACGGTCTTTGGCCCTTTGAGGGCAACCATAATGCTGATGTGGCCCTCTGTGAAAATGAGTTTGACACCCCTGTTCTGAGGCATCTGTTATGGAACATGTCTACTAGGGCTGTCTTAAATACTTCGAAGCTTCGAAGCTTCGTTCGATGGCACAAGCTTCGAACATTAAAAAAAAATTGAAGTTTAAAAAAAAAGATAAAAAAAAATTCAAATATTTTTTTTAAATTTTTTTTTTTACTTCGATTTGTGTGTGTGTGTTAGTGTTGTCACGATACTGGAATTTCGACTTCGATACGATACCTTGAAAAGTATCGATACTTCGATACCATTTCGATATAAAAAAAAAAAAAAAAATTATATATATATATTTTTTTTTTTTTTTTTTTTTTTTTAAACAAATTTAGCTTTTGTTGCTGGTTGATTCTCCTCAGCTTCTCTCTGGTACTATAAGATAAGATAAATATAACACTTTTAAAACCCTTTGTTTATCTTTAGATCACACATTTAAAAAGAACTGTTCATCTCACTTCAATCATTTTTATTGCAGATGCAGAAGTTAGAACATAGTATTTTCTCAAGCAGACAGATGTAAACACTCACTGTAATCTGTGTTGCATGTACCTGACAAACTGAACTGTTTGTATTACAGTTGGTAACAGTTTTGATAAAGATAACAGGGCGAGGGCTATATGTGTAACATATATAACTTCACAACAGCAAAATTACTAGTACTAGTAGTAGTAAACAATAATTAAAACTTTTTTTTGCATTAGTGAAAACAATAAGGACACATTCAAAAGGCAGGGTAAGAAAAAAGTGCAATCTTATGCATTTTCAAGTCAAGTTCTTCTTAGGTAGTGCATTACCTTCTCATACCATTACACCTACTAATACCACCTTCTCATACCTTCTCATACAACCTTCTAATACCTTCTCATACCACCTTCTCATACCACCTACTAATACCTTCTCATACCACCTTCTAATACCTTCTCATTACACCTACTAATACCTTCTCATACCACCTTCTAATACCTTCTCATACCACCTTCTAATACCTTCTAATACCTTCTCATTACACCTACTAATACCTTCTCATACCACCTTCTCATACCTTCTCATACCACCTACTAATACCTTCTCATACCACCTTCTAATACCTTCTCATACCACCTTCTCATACCTTCTCATACCACCTACACCTACTAATACCTTCTCATACCAACTTCTAATACCTTCATACCACCTACTAATACCTTCTCATACCACCTTCTAATACCTTCTCATACCACCTTCTCATACCTTCTACATTACCTAGTGATACACATAAAGCATAAGAGCCGTGGAAGGCTCGCCGTCGTCGGGTAGAGTAATCCAATATACAGGTCCAGTCGCTCTTGACCCGGAGCTCCTCGGATGCAATCACCACTAGGGGTCTGACCAGCCTGGATAAGCGTCCAGATAACGTCAGGAACGATGGGGGTACTGATAACTGTAGGACTCGAACCGAACGATGCACAATACCTACTTAGTACTTATACCTTATCATACCTTATATAAAGGCCTCAAGTAAAAAAAAAAACTGCAATCTTATGCATTTTCAAGTAGCAGCCAGCAACTAGCAAATGAAACAATATTCTTCTTGAGGTAGGGCATTTAGACAGCAGAATGACTAAAACAATAATTCAAACTTTTTTGCATTAAGCACACATTCAAAAGGCACTAAAGTGCAAGTACAAAAAAAAAGTGCATTTTCAAGTTAAATTCTTTTTAAATAGGTAGTGCACTTATTCAACGGCCTCAGACTAATCACACATAAGGTGGTGCAAGTAGTGTAATAATGTACTAGCCTAAAGTTTCTTTACAACTTTCAGATTTTTTGCTAGGAACACCAGCATGTCAATGTGCTCCTCTGTAAGCCGTGCCCTTCTTGGACTGCAAATGAGCCCTGACGTACTAAATACACGTTCTGAAGCTGAGCTTGAAGCAGAGATGCACAAATACTTTTTCGCCAGCTGGGCAAGGTGAGGTAAAGTTCTCTCATGTGTCCTCCACCATGCGAGTGGGTCGTCTCCTGCGCTGAGTTCAGGCATCTTTTCATATATTGTGAACTCGTTTTTTAGTTCAGCCTCTGCGTCCTCTGCATCCTCGCCACCACCATGTTGACCCTTCTTTTCCCCCTGTATGCTGGTTAACAGTCCCTTCAGATCCGTTCTACTTTTCTTCGCTGGTACGCCTGGTAGTGGTAGTGGTTGCATGGCAGTGGCACATGGAGGAGGAGGAGCGGGTGTTTGTCTTCCTGTTTCAGTGCGAGTGTCCATCAGATTTCGTTTGACCTCGTCTCTTAACATAACAAAACTGTCCTTGAACCTTGGGTCGAGAAACGTGGCTGTGTTCAACACCAGCTGCAGAGCCCCGTCGACGTCGTTATATCGTTCGTTGAGATCTGTACCAATATTTTCTTTAAGTTCACATTTGAGGAGGCTGTCATTTTCCTCAATGGTCAAAGTTGAAGATAACTTCCAAATTAGGGGCAGGACAGAGGAGAGTGTGGTGTGCTTTTCACCACTAAGGGCATCAGTGAAAGAGCTGACAGGGCTCAATATATCTTTTACAGTCTCAAGAATTGTAATGTCTGAATCTTTAGGCATGAGGTGCCATTTCTTCCGATCGTCGGCTAGAACTGAACAGACCGCTTGCTGCTGTTCCAGAAATCTCGCCACCATTTGATACGCTGAGTCCCAGCGTGTCGGCTCATCATGGATCAGTTTGTGTTCAGGCAGTTGCAACTCTTTTTGCTTCTGCTTCAGCTGTCGGGACATCTTTGGTGACCTGCTGAAGGCAGACACTGTCTTTCTCAGCCTCGACAGTGCTGCAGACACACGGCCTATATCCAGACCCTTGCTAATGGCTAGGTGAAGGTTGTGCCCAAAGCAGGGGACCCATGTGAAGTCCTGCTTAAATGCGTTCTTGTTATTTGAGGCATTATCAGTGGTGATGCCACTGCCAGCCATATTTGACATGTCCAGCTTCCATGTTTCATGTACCATCTCCTCCAACGCCTCTCTCAAACTGTCCCCCGTGTGCTCTGAGTGCAGCCCAACACAGCCCAAACACCAGCTCTGCATGTCCCAGGATTCTGTAATAAACTGCAGAGTTACTGCCATGAATGTGGACGTGGCCCTGCTGGTCCACAAGTCAGTGGTGCATGAAAATAAGGGTTTCCCCCTAAGGCTCTCCATGATTTTGTCTTTTGTTTCATTATATAGGGCAGGATTTCAGTTGACATGAAGTGGTTCCGTGAAGGAAGGGAATACTTGTTATTTAACTGTCCAAGCAGTTGTCTGAACCCATGTTTCTCAACAGTATAGACAGGGACCTGATCCATGCATATGTACTCTGCTACAGCCCTGTTAAGTTTCTTGGCTTCCTTTGAGTTTGCATGATACTTCCTTTGTTGTTCAAGTAATGCTGGTAGGGTAGGCTGCTGTGCTGTTGCTGTCGATTCTCCTCAGCTTCTCTCTGGTACTATAAGAAAAGAGAAATATAAGACTTTAAAAACCGTTGTTTCTCTCTAAAGAACGAAATACATAGCAAACATGACTTAGTTATGCAATAGTGCTGCTGCTTTTTATTTGGTTAAAATATTTTAGTTAATAAGACTAAATATATGACTACAACAATTTTCATTAGAGAGAGAGATTCTCCGGGGCTGGTAACGTTAACCTCAGAGAGAGAGAGAGAGAGAGAGAGAGAGAGAGAGAGAGAGAGAGAGAGGAGAGAGAGAGAGAGAGAGAGAGAGAGAGAGAGACGAGTGAGAGAGAGAGAGAGAGAGAGAAGAGAGGAGAGAGAGAGAGAGAGAGAGAGAGAGAGAGAGAGAGAGAGAGAGGAGAGAGAGAGAGAGAGAGAGAGAGAGAGAGAGAGAGAGAGAGAGAGAGAGAGAGAGAGAGAGAGAGAGAGAGAGAGAGAGAGAGAGAGAGAGGATGATGAGGAGAGAGAGCGAGAGAGAGAGAGAAGAGAGACGAGAGGAGACTGAGAGTAGAGATGAGAGAGAGAGAGAGAGAGAGAGGATGAGAGAGAGAGAGAGAAGAGAGAGAGAGAGAGAGAAGAGATGAGAGAGAGAGAGAGAGAGAGAGAGAGAGAATGTTTAAGATGAATGAAGATCGATCGATCTTCATTCATCTTAAACATTCTTGATTTCGGGGGATTGGTAGTTCCCATGAAACCTCTTTCATTTCTGTGGAGATCCGCGTGCCGGTCCTTCAGGTGTTTTGCCATATTTGAGGTGTTGGCACCTTTCGTTGGCACTGCCCTGTAACACCGCTTGCAAATGGGCATTGTGACATCTTTAACTTTCCCTTCTGTGTTTACTTCAAAACCGAAGTACTTCCAAACAGCACTTCTGCTGTTTTCTTTATCTTTAAGTTGTGGAGGCGCTGCATCTGCCATCTTAGTTCACTCAGCTAAAATGTTTACTGAAGAGTGAAGACGCCGACGGCTCGCTCTGTGAGGGGGAGGGCTGGAGGGGGAAGCGTGCTCTGAACAGCTGGAGGGGCAAGCGTGCTCTGAACAGCGTGTAAACAAACTTCCGGTTAGAACACTGCCAGCGGGTACCGATACTACAGAAAAGTATCGGTATTTCGGGAAATGAGTATCGTAACTGTTTTAAATATTCAGTATCGATATTTATCGATACTTCGATATTTTTGACAACACTAGTGTGTGTGTGTCTGTGTGTGAGAACTACCCATCCCAGTTAGGACAGCCGAATCCCGTCCAATCTTTCGCCGTCGACTAAAGACTAAAGACTTCTTCAACCATTATCTGAAATGATAAAAAAAAAAAAGAATCTAACCGTGACTAACCTTACTGTCATGCACTTTTCCTAATAAACAAACCTACACTGTAACACGCAACACTTTGATAAACATTGTTACTCAGCTGATAGAGTTGTACCCTTCTTGCTGTCTTGTCCGTACAGAACTTGTAAGTCGCTTTGGATAAAAGCGTCAGCTAAATGTAAGTGTGTGTGTGTGTGTGTGTGGTGTGCGTGCGCGCATGGGGCCATTGGGTGGGGCCGGGGGACAAATACACTGGAGGAAAGTAACCCAGCTCAGCACTGCCCAAATTATATCATCACTATTGCCTGTTTGAAGGATATCATCCTCAAATGCATATACACCTACATGCCTTGTAGAATTCCACACATAAGAAAGAAAGATACTGGGATGAATAAACAAAATAGGAAATAAAATTTAGATAAGGTGCTACTGAGATGTTTTGGTGAGTTCTTTGTTTTTTTGTGGAAGTTGCCCTTCTTAAAAATGCATGAACATTCACTGATAATTGGTCTGTAGTGGAGTCTACAAGGTCTACATTGCCGGACCATGTAGAATCCGGACCTTGTAGACTGACGCAATTCTGTGCATAGTTTAGTCTACACAGGCCATATTTCAAATAATCAAAATCTTACTTCATTCATCTTAAACATTCTTGATTTGGGGGATTGGTAGTTCCCATGAAATCTGAAGTTGTTCAAACGACAACAGCGATCCACCTTGAATTAAATCACACAGCCGAGTGAAACCTTGTTGGCTCAGTCACGAAAGGGGCTACTTAATTAATTAATCCAACCCACTTTATTTATAGAGCACATTTAAAAACAACAAAGTTTATGAAAGTGCTGTACAAGTCCCACAACATAAGATAAAAAAAAAAAAAAGTTTAAAAAAAATTAAAACCGAAGCTCGGCCCCCGAAGCTTCGAGTGCCAAAAAAAAACTTCGAAGGTCAGCCCTAATGTCTACTGATTTGTTGTCTCCCTTGTTCATCTTCCATGTTTCACATCCATACAGTAGGACTGGCACCACCAGTGTTTTGTACAATCTCAGTGACGGAACATAAATCGATTATTAAAATAAAAAAGATTTACTCTCTTGCTAGCTTTTGTTCTTTTACAATGTAGCGCTTTGGGATTTTCTCCACAACTATAAACTATACAAATATATTATTATTATTATGTATTATTAAAGCTAGTGCTCTGGTCATGCATCCACTCAACTCATAGAAAATACAGCATCAGGCTATTCTAAAAGTATTGATACTAATACTGATAATAAAAAGAGTATTGAACCATTTTTAACAGCTAGGTATCGAGATACCTTTCTACTATCTGTATCATGCAACACTAGTAAAGACATTTATTTTGACATTCTAAATAAAAGTAAATTTATCTGACTGCTTGTATTAACACTTTGACTGCCAGGGGGCGTCTTTAGACGTCTTTGCTGGCGATGCTAAAGTTGCCGGGGGACGCTTTACGTCGTCTTTATATCAATATTTCAAAAATCTGCGATCTGATCCATAATGTCCCTCCGCTGGCCTGAGACACAAGTGTGATCTCCTCTCAATCCTCTAGCGGTTCAAGACCGCCATCTGGTGGCCGATCGGCAGATCGAAACCGGATGTCAACCTTTAACCCGGTAGGACTCACTCCATATGGGGTCCGGGCACTCGCTAATGTTAGAGAGACTCCGTCTTCACACAGTGAACATCGATCGCTGCAAATAACTCGAAAAAACAACATGATTTGGACGTATATATTATTATACAACCTGAAATGGACCGACTATTTCAACATCCCATAATGGAAAACTGTCTACCCCACGCTGATCGCCCAACGGCCCGCGGAGACTGGGGGTGAGTTTTAGCGTGTAATATTACCGTGTTCGACACTAACTGCTATGATGAACATTTGACCCACATTAGATGATTGGTATAACGCTGCCCCACGGAATTATAAACGCCCCCTCGCCCATCCGGTCAACATCAGATGACGTGTAGTAACTTCTAGAAGTACGTCTAGTTGGAATTTTTTATATCGCCCCGATTGCCATCAAACTGTATTTCATCATCAATATAATGCATTTGGGGCTATATATCACGTTCTGGAGAAAGCTGCAGAAAGAGATGAAAACATACTTATACATTAGACCATACTTTACTATGAATATGTGAATGAAAAAGTTTAACGTTGCTACACAATGAACAATACATATAGGACTTTGAATGGGCCCTAATAATGGCAATGTAGCAATAGAATTTAAAAAGTTATAGCCCTGCAAAGAAGGGGACTTTCTCCATAGACAAATAGCGCTGGCAATCTATGGTATATCATTAATTTAACCTTAGGCAACCAAGTGTTAATTGATGAAAAAGTAGCCATGTGCAGTAATATAGATTATAAAATTGAGCATGTAATATATTATTGAGCTGCATCGTAGAATCAAATCGAATCGTGGACAGCTGAATCGTAATCGAATCGTGAGGCCAGTGAAGTTTCACATTTTCCTTTGCTCGTTGCAAAGGGACATCACTGATCTGGACACACTTTGGATTCACGCAGAACGAGACAAATTAAATCCGGTAATCGCAATTATTTGTCGGACAGTAACTATCGTCATAGCAAAATGCCATGGTGGCAGGCTGGCAGCACACGTACCCTTGCCTACTTCATTGAGAATGAACTGAAATGAACAACTGAGCCTAGATCAGTAATCCTACTTTGAGAGGCTCGACACTCACCGACATGTACTATGTATTTCCTCACAGAGCTCTCACTGAGAAGATTGTGTCTGTTTTACCCAAGATGAAATGCCCCATCGCCTGGAGCCCCATCAGATACAAGGGCTGGATTTCATCCATATATTCCCAGTGATACAGGTGTGTATCGCTTGTTAACGAGAAGAGCCCTGCAATTTCTTCTAACGGGTGGTTCAGAGCTTCAATTGTGTACATTATATGTGAACTTTTGTCTACGGGTGTAGTGTAGCTCACAGTAACCACAACAGAAAACAACACAATATCACACACACACACACACACACACACACACACACACACATGCACACAAAAACATGGTAGACAGATCAAGGAAATTAACAGTGTGTAATGTACCTGTCCTGTTGGCACTGATTATGTGATCAACAAGAGATGTTGTGTGTTGTTCATCACTAGTGGCTGGTGAAGAGAGCCATAGAGACCAGAGAAGAGATGGGGGACTATGTGAGAGTGTATTCCATATCCCAGTTCCAGAAGACCCACAGCTTCCCTGAGGTAACACAATGTTGACATTTACATACTGGTGATCTTAGAGCTGCTACTAACCATTATTTAAGTAATCGTTTGCAATGGTTATAATATATATTTTATATTAAAAAAACAAACAGACAATTGACCGTTTACTCATGTTTAATTGTTCACATTGAGATGGAGCTAAAGCATGTACTTAAACAGGGTGTTTGTAGAGCATTTCTTAGTTAGTATTTCCATCAGACTAGACACTTTAGACTAACTGCCACCAATGAAATGTTTCAAAGCATCAATGCAGTCATTTATTATTGATTATTCGATTCAGTCGCTTAATCTTGACACCCCTGGTTGATTTCATTGCATTGATTTAAAAATACTTTTGAAAGATATACTGTAACATGCAAGCAAAAACACATCAGGCTGACAGGGTTGTAGAAACCTACGGTTCACACCCCGTCTGTTCTGTCTTCAGGATGAAGATTTTCTCCAGAGGAAAGACAAGGCGGTCAGAGCTGTTCTGGATGTTTTGGTGAGTCTGAACGTTGTTAGAATATCACATGTTTCTAGTGCCTTGTTGATCTACACTAGCTTATTTATGTATTCAGCAAGTTGTTCTGATTGTCTACTCAGCATATGGTCGGGGCGACAGTGGCTCAGGAGGTAGGTCGTCTGGTAATCGGAAGGTTCCCGGTTCAATTCCCGCTCCTCCCGGGCAGTGTGTTGACGTGTCCTTGAGCAAGACTCCCTAACTGCTCCCGAATGAGCAGGTTGTCACCTTGCATGGTTCCCACCACCATCGGTGTGTGCATGTGTAGTAAATGGGTGAATGTGAGGCATACATTTTGAAGTGCTTTGGATAAAGAGATATATAAATGCAGTCCATTTATGTATTTGTAGGGCTGTCCTCCACTAAGAAATAATATTATCATTATTCAACGAACAGTCATGGATTTAATTAGGGCTGACTTTCGAAGCTTCGAAGTATTTAAGACAGCCCTAGATTTAATCGACAAATCTGTAGAATTGTGTCTCGCATCCAATCGTGCAGAACAACCTTTTTTATTTAATGCTTACCAGAGATGTGCTCATAATTTTTCAGGATATATCTCACTCGGCATGAA